>NC_139257.1:32477409-33077409 GCF_977018435.1 Lepisma saccharinum
CACTATGACCACAACCAAGTATGCGTAGGTCCTACCATGCTGGCCTCTGTGACAGAGTGGCTAGCACAGTGCACTACAACACCAGGGTTCGAATCACAGCCTGGGCATGGGTGTTCTCTGTGAGTGCCCCTTCATCAACTTCATCACATCAACACTCATAATCTTTGTGATTAGCCCACAATGGCAGAAATGTGAAGTAAAATAAACTAAATCAATCAGTCAAACCTATTTCCAATTTACTGAGTGTGCTTTTAGAACGATGCAATGTGCAAAAAACATATGCTACCTTTTCCACTCAAAGAATAAACAAACACTTCACATATCAAAACTACAATGTTCTGTTAAAAAAAAATGATGTGTGTTACCTTATATTAGTAATCACTCTGCTTTTCCTTAAAATATGATATATCTGGTCCTCTAATGCATGTTCCAGCTTCTTTATGGGAGGATACTTGGAGGTTTGCTTCAGACGGGACTTCATCCCGGATGCAGAACTGGAGTCTTCTCTGAACACAGAAGGGCAAGATTCAAAGAGGAACAGCACTCTTGGAGAGCATGGTCGTCCAAAGGATATCCAATCCTTTGGCAGTCCGTTAACGCTACGAAGCATTTCGCATAAGCTGGGCTGGGATTTTTGACTGGAAATAAAAGGCAATATTATCAACAATAATAATAATAATAATAATAATAATAATAATAATTCAGTACAACCAAAGTAACAAGAATATCATTGGGTTGTATTTATAAAACTGAACAGGTCCTTATGAGTAGATACTGAAATGGTGGACTACTGATAACACTACCAATTAAGCTTTAGCGCAGGACCTTTTTACTTTGTAAACCCTCTAAGGATGGGACGTTTTCAAATACATGCAGTATGCAAAAAATTATAGAAGGAAAGCTACCAGTGGCGTATTCTACATGTTACTGCATTTACCGCTGGAAAACCAACTTTTTCATATATTTATACATTTAGCTCAAATATATGGGAAACAGCTCATTATGCAAACTATTAAAAAAAGCTCGTAAACCAAAATTTAAGAAATGACAGTGGCAGGGTTGCTACATGAAGGGAAATTTCCCTCTGTGCAATTTTAGGTGAAAGGGAGATTTTAAGAAAATATAGCATTTGTCGGAATAGATCTAATTAATCTAGATGGAGCATACAAGAAATATATACAACAAATAAGACTTGTTGCAGTTAACCAGGTGAAATTTTCATAATACGCTACAGGAAACTACTTATGAAGAGAGCTGTAGTTAGTTTTGTATTTTCAGGGAAAGACAAAGGATTACAGGGCATTTAAAGGTCAATCTGCCTTGTTCACTAACATACAAATATTTTTTCATCTTTATACTGGATTTAATATGTATGATGAATTTTACACAAAAATTAAATGCATGCGGCAAAAAACATGAAAACTGGCATTTCGTTAAATTTAGGGTAACACTAAAAAATGTTAATTTCTGCATTTTGTGCTTAAAAACAAAAAATAACACAAAAATTCACCATTCTTGTGCCTCAGACTTAAAAAATTAAATTCTACTGTTACACATACATTACATGAATGTTTTTCAAAATTTCATCCAAAAGAAAACTATGGCACATTACACATGGAATAATTCTGACAACTACATGAAACCACATGTAAATGGATACTTCCTACGATTTTTCACCTTCTATGGGAACGGTCGCATCACCAAGCAAAAGTGGCTGGGTTCTGACCAGAGATCGAGTGTGCACCTACCTTCACACGGGGGAATATGTTTAATACATATAATCCACGTGTTCATTTTGTTAACTAAAAGACCAAATGCTTTACAAAGGCAAAACCCATTGCAATTGGACTGTTGTATACATTAATAAAAAGTTAATTAATGATTCATGATCATCAAGGAACATTTCTAATTTTACATCTGATTGGTACAATATCAGTCATTGGGGAAAATGATGATGGGAAAATTTTCATACTTATCCATCTCTACACTAATATTTAACATTAATTCATATTCATTATGAGTAATTGTGGATTTGACATGTACTTAAAAAATCCCAATGCATTTTGTAGTCTGGTGCGTAGAATTTCCAAGAATATACAAAATGACAGAAAAATCCACTACCAAGCTTGCTACACTACAAATATCTCAGAAACAACACTGATTTGATTACTTACAGAGTGAAAAAGTGTGTAAGTACTAGGCTCACCTGCAACTGACAAGCATGAAATGACGGAGAGTTGTCTGCCTTCAGAAACATTCAAACCACACTGGTTTGATTGATTTATAAAATGTTAAGCATTTCAAATACATATTACCATGAAACGCTCTTTCATTGTTGTTAATAGGGAATTGTTGGGCTACACTGTTGTAATTTCAATGCAACAATACCAATCTCTATGGGTATTGTTGTCATTTAGCGTTGTCTTTCTGCAACCTTTGGCTATTCATGATGAGGAAGAGTAATGATTAACCTTTTGGAGCCCAAGGCCATTTTCACAGGGAACCCCCTTGGTGCCCAAGCCGATTTTGAGCAAAATACAGAGTTTCAATTAAATGAGTGTGGATTGGAGGCTAATTGCCCTAGAGAGATGAATGATATACCGTTGTACGTGGAATGAATCACAGATTCACCAGCCCCCGAAAGAAAGGACATGAAAAGGTCAACATGCAAGTGGAAATTATCGATGGCATGTAAGAAACAGAAAAATATATTTGCATCATTATCATATGACCAATATAACGTGAGTTGTACCCCCGAAACGAAAGGCCTGCGAGCCACTGACTCAAGCTTCGGATTTCAGCGAAATGCAGGGTTACATTGAAATGACTATAGCTCAGAGGCTAATTGCCCTAGAGAGATGAATGATATACCGTTGTACGCGGAATGAATCACACATTCAGACGATATAAAATTTATGCACATTGGGCGTATATATGGAGGGGAAGGGAATCCCAAAAAAAATATTTTTTTAAAAATGACTATAGCTCAGAGGTTAATTGCCGTAGAGATGAATGATATACCGTTGAATTTTTCTATTTTCTATTTTTAGAGAGTGCAGGGTAACCTTTGTAGCCATTGTGAAACACTTGTGCTCAAGAACAAAGGATTTTCTTCAGCGCGCCTCCAACTTCCATTCTTACGACGCAGTTTCAACAACCCTTCTTCCCTCTCCCACAACCTCCACCCCCTGCTTGCACCTGCACGGAAAACATTTCTTTTGACCTCGGGTACCGATATACAAACTTCCTTCGAATGCAGTTTCCAGGGGTGAGGGAAACGCATTGCTTTAGAACAACAAAGCCGGCCTTCCCTTGTCGGCAAAATTTTTCTCTTGAAAAAAGACGCAAAAAAGAAGTCGCCTTTTCCCTGCCATTTTCATGAAAAAAAAAAACGTGCAACAATAATTTCTGTTAAATACATGTGTTAACAACAATATGAAAAAAGAAAACCGGAATTCTAGCCAAAAATAGTGAAGTTGTAACGTAAAAACTATGACCTTGACACAGCATCTCAATCGAGACGATCGGGCACCCGCCGGTTACCTAAGAGCATCTCGATCGAGACGCTCGGGCTCGTAAAGGTTAAAGGACACTCACTAAAACACACATGGCCAGGGTAGGACTCAAACCCAGGAACTTCGGCAGCAAGGTTGAAGTTTGAACACATATGTTAACCATATCTCTAGTAATTGTTATATAAGCTTATCATAACATGACATTTCAAATATGTTGTTACTATTATGCATGGTGAACTGGCAGCTATGGTCAATTGCAATAGACTGTGCATAGCAACTATTATGCACCTCCTATATGTATGTCCTTATGGGTTATAACGTAAATCCACCTTGTTTTAAGTTCAAATATACTTATTTAAGAAGTTCCACTCTTGACATGTGTATTTCTGTTTACGTCATGAATAGGGATCGGATTTTAAAGGAAAAAATTTTACTCTGAGAAGAACAAAAAAAGGGAAAATTATTGCCAAAAAAGGACTATAGTTTATTTTTGCACTCCACTAAAAATATTATTTTAAATGAAAGCATAATATATACCATTCATATCTAAAAAGGGATACATTAAATTTCGTATGAAGTAAAGTAAAACATGAAAGACATTTAATACGTTTGTTACTGCTTAAGCCCAGATCGCATTGTTGCAACATACTCCCAACACATGGCAGGGAAGGTAGGGTAAAAGCACTTGTTCTCTCTCTCTCTCTGTCTCCTTAAGCAGCCCCAAATAGACAATTGTTGAATGTTTTGTTTAGGGAAAATACAGTTGTACAAAATATTTGATATATTGTCAATAAAAGGACCAAGGAAGATGTTTTTTTTTTTTTTATATAGAAGGGAATGTAGGCTGAAAAATTAGTCAATAAGGGCACCAGGAAGGAAAATGTTTTTAAAATGTGGGCTGGAAAGGGGGGGGGGGAGGAATTGAAAACCATGTAATCTTGTTGGTGGTATCAACACTGTTATTATTCATTCCACAATCCATGTTGAAAAATAAAAAAGGAATTCCCTTTAAAATCCAGTCTCACAGTAACATTAAAAATATATATTAACATAATGCTAGTAATTGTAAGCGTACATCAAGATGTGGAGCCGATGTGATCTAGTCAGTAGCGTGTCTGACTCAACCAGCCTTAATGAAATGGCTACTTGGGGGCAACCGTGGGGAGTAAAGGTGGGCGGAGCATGGTGCTGATCGCATCACCTCCAAAATGGCTGATCAATAGAATGTGTGAGGCTCTACTCACACATCCCCCTATATATGCCTAATGGCAAAGTGCATGGGGAACTTTACTTTTTTTTGTACATCAAAATAAAAGAACCAAAAATGCAAAATAATTTGTAGTTTCTTATATTGTGTCCATTTCCCCCTGCCATTTTTGGCTAATTCAAAAAATGAAGGTGAATGACCAAGATAGCAAAATAAATAGAACAGCAAACACGTACGAAACTTACCGCACTGAATCCAGAGCCCTGAACAGATGAACATAACTTATGTCAAAAGTATGTGTTGGGTGAGAAACAATAAGAATGTGAGAGACAGCGAAAAGAAACATCAATGCTCGTGCATACTTGTACTTCATTTTGGCCCACATGGTCAGGTAACCCTGCAATGAAATAGAGATTACAACATAACCATTTTCTTTTTTTTAAAAAAAATGTAAAACTGTAAAAATACACAATTTTTTTTAAAATGTCACTTGTTCAAAGCCTAATAACCGCTTTTTGTAGATCCAAAATAATATTAGTTATAGTATTTAGTGTGTTTTAAAATTTTTTCCCAGACACCAGCAAAGTGGATAAACCAGTTGCCTAGGAGGGAATAAGGACACAAATTATTCATTCCTTAGAAGTGTAGACTGACTAGCCATGTTTGTGTTTATCTTGGTGTACACTTGAAAAAGTTCTGGGAAATTAGGATGAAACATTGCAGGGTCATTCCATGTCAAATCAACCAATTTTTTTAAAAAATGGCTGCATGACCATTTTAGAAAAATTTCATTTTTAGTACATAGGTTTGTACATGTTTCTAGATATCAAAACCAATGTTCAAAAAAAATTATTGTCTTTAGTTCTCCTGGGGCAGCCATTTTTCCAACATGGCACATGGCTTTTTTTTGCTGATGTAGAAGTATACAGAAACCTTAATATCTCAAAAACCATTAAAGCTAGAGACCTGAAACAAAATTCATTTTGTAGCTAATGAAGTATACTTCCTATGATATTCAGGTATGTTTTGCTTGAAATTGCATCGTAAGTACAAAAATTATGGTGGAAAATGGGGTAACAATAGTTACATTTTTTTTTTTGAAGGGGTTTAGTCTAAGGCTTGATTTTTTTTTCATGTGTAGACCTACCTGCAGGGTGTCTGTAAATAAAATATCAGTGCTTAGAAATGCACTCCTTTTTTACAGCATGGGTTCAAACATGGCCGTTCATTGAATTTTGACAGTTTTCGGGGTTCAATATCTCAGATGAGTCCCCTTTAAAAATTCTGAAATTTGGAACATAGGAAGCCCTTCATGAACCTAACTCGAAGTAAAAATCTCAACTTTTAGATTCAACTCGTTTTGGTCAATATGAGTATGTCACCTAATTTCTGACGTTGGAAAGTAAGGTTAAACTACATTCCATACTTAGAATAATGAAGTCTTTTCTTTTTCTTTTTTAAATTTGGGTTAAATAAAGGAAGTTAGTTTGGGAAGATTGATCCCTCATTTTTAGAGGAGGTTGAAGAGGCATGATCTCATTTTTCAACATTGGGAGTGGGGGGACGACGACACGATTATCTCGCTCTTAGCTTCTTATAATATTTCTCTCATATTTGAAACATCTGATCCATTGTCACTGATCTAAAAAAGATTGTAAACTTGAGATGCATCATTGCAACAGAGCACACACACAGATATATACAGAGCATTCCCTGACATTCGCTACGAGACTCTGCGGCAAGCGGCCCGGTGTCAGCGCTTGACTTTCCCGATGAACGGGGTCCGCGACAGTCACATGCTACAGTGTTTTTTTCGCTCTCCCTGCCTTCACTCTCTTTCCCTTTCTGTTGACGTTGCACACTGACGACAGTATAATCCTCCCTTGGAAGTTGTGTTGTGTCGTGTCCGCGTGTTGAAGATTGTGGCTTAATATGGCACCACAAAAGTTTACATTACAACAAAGGATTTATCTTGTCGAGTGTTACTTCGGAAAGAGGAATTGTGGAGAAGTGCGACGACGTTTTGCAACGAAATTCCCTGGTGTTCCCGTTCCACATAGGACAACTATATTAAACCTCGTAAAAAGGTTTAGAGTAACAGGGTTAGTTCTGAATAAAAGTGGAAAGAAAAATGGGGAAATCTAAAAATAAAGTATACAAAGACGTCAAGTCTCAAAGCGAATGTCACGGAATGCTCTGTAGTGAGAGTTTACTTATTCCTTCTTTCTCTCCATCTTCCTTTCTTTCTTTTTTTGTTTTACTGGTTATTATGGCACAAGTTTGGTTAATTTTGATTAATTTCTTTTATTTTTGGTTGCCTTTCAGCTGTTTTGCTAATTGCAGAGAATGAATGCTGATTATATGAAATGGATAAGGAGACAAACAAAAATTAACAGGACACAAAAAACACTGTGGGCCCAGGTGTGGTGTCATTAGTGTAATTAATGATAACATCCAACAGGATCAAGCAAGAAATATTTCTGTATCAATTTCAGTGGCTTTCTAGTCTCTTGACAGAGTACGACTGAAAGTAATATGTGATTAAAACAAAAAAATATATTTTAGCAACTATTTGTCCCAATAAATGAAAATATTCAATTCACACCAGATGGTTAATTATATTGAATTGTTGTTTTAAGTCCCCTTTATGCACAGAAAGGCTAATCAGGACTGGGCCTACAGTTTAAAGGGGGATCCAAACCACTATGTGCCTCAACCAAACCTGGGACCCCTTCATTACAAGGTGACAATGCTACCACTGCACTGCTCCAGGAGATGGTTAATTACTTTCAGTTAATGTGTGATTACCAATAATTATTCTGGTAAAAGATACTGCATAGGAAACAATGTTTCAAGTTCATTGGCACATACACTGTAGCACAAAAGTACATAACAATAACTACCTTTTCCTCTACATCTTTGGCAGCCTTGTCCAGGCTTTTCACAAGCGTATGGACATCGAACACACCTCTCAAATGCAAAAATATTGTCCTATTGTTGAGATCATAGTAGCCTTCAATATCACACTGAAAAAAGAAGAAAAGAAATACATTTCACAATGACACCTTGTGACTTCCCCTTTTCAACATAATGCAAGAATTTGGTATACCATAGAAGTTAGACTAATTAAAATGACATTAGTAAACACAAAGGTGAAGGTAGGAGGCGAATATACTGAAGAATTTGAAATCTCAAGAGGAATGAAGCAGGGAAAAATGTACTCTCAAACAACCTATTCAATCTGTTGGAAGAAGCCATAGACCTATGAAGGATAGGAGTATCCAAGGGAGGAAATATGTTCAACAGAATGAAACAATATCTTGCTTATGCAAGAATCAAGCAGAAAGAGTGGGTCTCGCAGTGAACGTGGAATAAAACAAAGTGTATGATAAACACATGGGAGAAGAACAAGTATCAAGACACAAAAGATATAAAATAAACAACAGGAAATTTGAAAGTTGAGAGGTTCAAATATTTAGGGACAATCTTAACAGAAACAAATAATATAACCGTAGAGATAAACAACAGAATAGCTGCAGGCAATAGATGCTATTTTTCCCTCTTGAAATTAATCAAATCAAAGAGCAAATCTACGAGGTGTATTCGTAAAGTAAGTACCGTTTGCAAATATTGCCGCTGTAGCGATGCAGTCGCGATCGTGTGAGTTCTCGCTGACGTTCTTCATCCATTAGCTAGCCACAGGCACGCGTGGGAGCAGATCATGTTTTTTCTTCATAGTTTTCTGAAAGTTTGAAATGTTCAATTAAATCAATCAGCCCGCCGACTGTGAAATCCGGTCTGTGATTTGTTTTCTCAATGCAAGAATGGCTGATTTCTTGCCTAGAGGACAGACCACCAACAAAGATGCCTGCTGTAACACATTAATCCGGCTGCATCGTGCAATTCAAAACAAAAGACGCAGAATGCTTAGCGAAGGCATTGTGTTGCTTCATGACAATGCTCGTCCGCATACGGCTCAACAAACTCAAAATGTCATCACGTCATTCGGCTGGGAACAATTTGTTCATCCGCCAACAGCCCTGACTTGGCACCAAGTGACTACCATCTCTTTCTTCATCTGAAGAAGACGTTTCTTGCTGGTCAGCGTTTCGACGAGGATGACGACGTCGAAGCAGCAGTGCATGGATGGTTTTCGTCACAGGCGGGAACATTCTATGATGATGGGATACAAAAACTAGTGCCACGATACGACAAATGCTTGAAGAATGGTGGAAACTACGTAGAAAAGTAGTTTAGGGTCTGTAGAATGCAATGCAAATAAAAAAAGGTACGAAACTATTTTACTTTATTTTTTACATCCTTTCGGTACTTATTTTCCGAATACGCCTTATAAACATCTTAAAATAAGGCTGTACAAGACTGTAATTACAACTGCAGTTACATTTGGAGCAGAAGCATGGTGTCTAACAACACAAGATGAGAAAAACCTACTCGTATGGAAACAGAAAATCTTACGGAAAATATGTGGACCAGTGAATGGAAGGGGGCTCGGGCATATAAGAACAAACAAAGAACTCCAGGGCCTATATCAGCAACCAGATATTGTGAATGAAATCAAGAGGATGCGACTAAGATGGTTAGGACATGTGGAAAGGATGGAGTGAAGGAGACGTGTGAGAAAATTAATGAATGATATACCAGAGGAAGAAGGGCAGGAAGGCAAAAGGAAAGGTGGCTCGGAGAGGCTGTAGATCTAGTGAGTGAGAGGATGGACGAAGAAAGCAAGAGATAGACCCATCTGGCAGTCCCTTGTGGAGGAGGCCAGGCCCTACAGGGGTGTAGAGCTACTAAGTTAAGGTAAGTATAATGCAAGTTTTCTTTTTGATATTAAATATTCTAGGCCTACTAACTGTATGGTTTTGAAGCTGTGGCATTGAAAACATTGAATGCTAAGTGGTGGAGCAATAAACTGAACTTCTCTCATCCACTTTTTTTCCTGTGAAGAATCTGGTCAGCTTGTGTGTGCATAAGGACACGATTAAGATCCATCAATTGGAAGTTGGGTCATACAGAAGATCCCAAACCCCATCAATACTTCCCACTTATACAATATGTACCCTCTGTATACCCTCGAAAATACGAGGCGTATTCGTAAAGTAAGTACCGTTTGCAAATATTGCCGCTATAGCGCTGCAGTCGCAACCATGTGAGTTCTCGCTGACATCCTTCATCTGTTAGTAAGCCACAGGCAGTCGTGGGAGCAGGTCATGCTTTTCCTTCGTAGGTTCATGAAGGTTTGAAATGTTCAAGAAAATCAATCGGCCCGTTGAGTGTGAAGTCCGGTTTGTGATTCGTTTTCTCAATGCAAGAAACATGAAACCGGAAGACATCCACCGTCAACTGTGAGAGGTCTTTATTTTTGATATTTAAAGAAGGTCGTGAGACAATTCATGATGAGCCAAGGAGCGGTTGGCCATTTGTTGTGACCGAGGATTTGGTGCGTGCGGTCGACGTGGAAATTCGTGAAAACAGATGCTTCACAATATCGTCTCTTTCCATGGAATTTCCACAAATTTCAAGAAAACAGTCCTCTATGAAATTGTGACAGATCGCCTGGAATATCCAAAATTGTGGTCAGCGTTTCGACGAGGCTGATGACGTCCAAGCAGGAGTGCATGGATGGCTTTCGTCACAGGCGGGAACATTCTATGACGATGGGATACAAAAACCAGTGCCACGCTATGACAAATGCTTGAAAAATGGTGGAAACTACGTAGAAAAGTAGTTTAAGGTCTGTAGAATGCAATGCAAATAAAAAAGGTACAAAACTATTTTACTTTATTTCTTACACCCTTTCAGTACTTACTTTCCGAATATGCCTCGTATTTTGCATGGTTTATGAAGATTTTGTTGTTTATAAACATTTTCAGTTGTTTTTAGCTCACGGAAATGTCTTATTGTGAAGTAAAGTATGTCTGTTACCTTACCATGAAGATGCTTCGCACAAGTGAAGACATTCCACAACAGCAGCTATAATTTTACGTCGCTAGGTTAAGTGTGTTAAGTTTGGAACTGATAGTTCTTCTCAATGTGTTCTTTCTCTATTTAAGTATGTACACAAATTGTTTTTACTAATAAAAAGCAGCAAAAGTACTCCGAAAGGGCAGGTTTTTACTTATTTGGGCCATACTTTGGGATCAAATATCTCAATTATTTTGGTTTCTCCTCATGCTAGAAACAATTTTATATTACGTAAAACATGAAAATCTGTAGATTGACAAAAAATTCAACATAATTCTCAAGGTGGACAGTGGGTCAATGGCCCCCAAAATGCAAAAAACTATTTTGGTAACACCCCACATTTGGGACACTGAAAGATATTAACTGCTACAATATAAGTACTGTATTACCCAAATATTAAAAATTTACTTACCATATAATCATCATCAACCTCAGGTTCATCTAACATTGATGGCTGAAATATCTGCCTTCCTGGGATACTGTCTATCACTCCAGCCTTACAGCCTTTAGCTGCATATGGAGTCTTCCCAAAGAACGAGATCACAATAACCTTTTTATCAGGTGTCAGCAACTCCCTGACACAGGAAAGATTAGCATATATTAGCATCAATAACATCAGTTGCAGCCAAACATGACATTGTGACAGGGCACCTGCTACCTTTACTTTAACTTCTCACTACCTTATTTTAATTTTTTAATAATCTACCTTATATCATACATTAACCCAATCTCTGGCAACAGTTCTGAATGTTTAATGATTTTTTGCAAATTTTATAGAGTCAGGGTGTCTAATATTTTGTGAAAACAAAATTCCCTGACTTTTCCAGACCAAGTCATTAGGGCAATTAATGTACATGAACATGTATGTACAGTAGCAGCAATTAGGGATGTGTGTGTGTGGGGGGGGGGGGGGTTGTCCCCCACTTTTTGCCCCACCAGTATGGTCTCTTAATGCTATCCCTTATCTACAAAAAAAAAAATTAACTGCCCTTGCCCCAACCCTAAAGTTTTGACACCCAGTCAAAGGTGATATATGTAAGAAAATCCGTTGTTTGTGTGTATGAAGCTTACGTTGACGTGCATTTATTTTCATGTGGGATATAAGTATTTTTTTCTGCACGCCATGGAGTTGGAAAATACCCCAGGGTGTTCTGATAAGGACTGGGCTAACGGTTCGATTGTTTTATGATTTTTTTTTTCAAATTCTCCTAGCAGAATGACTATTTATCATAGAATTATGTAAATTATTGTCACCCAAAATTTCAACCTTCCTTAAAGTAATGATCACTGTTTGGATTCGATAAGAAAGTTATTTATGTTGGAAAAAAAACAACTTAAAATTACCTTACGCAAGCATGTGCGATCCCCATGAACAGGGTGTTCTGCATTAACAAGCGACAGTAAGTATCGTAGACTAGTGGGAATGAATGTAGAACCTTAGTAGAATTCACTTAGGGACTATTTTAATGCTAAGAGAGCCAAACCTGAATAACCTAACCACGAAAGCATATACTGAACAAATCTTAAGTAATCTCTAAAAATCCGCAGTATGCATTAACAGACGTAAATCGAGATCGAACTATGTAAAAATTGCTTTCGTAGCATGATGAAATCGCAATAAAACAAAAGTAACTTGGGCCAGGACTGGTGCTGCTAATATGTCACATGATGTTAGTATGAAGGGGTATTACATTTTTAAATGCTGTCATTGTTAGGTAGGTCAGGTTTAGGGCTATTAGCATTAAAATTACTTCTGTAAATACTTCCCAACACTTAATCGTAATTTCTGGTCTTCAGCACACACTGCTATTCTCACTACCTGGCGACAGTAGTAGTCACACCCATTTTTAATTTACAGTAACTTCTCAGCAGTAAGTTCAATAGCACTGCCAAATAATGTAATAAAATAAGATAAAGGACAATGTTATATTACAATTCAGGTAAATTACCTTTGCTGGTAAAAATAGCCACATATGCTTTCAGCACCTGGTGAAAATAGTCGTGGCCATAAATGGTACAAGTTTACAATACCGGACCACTCTCCAATTGCTATGAAATTTTGCCTACTCACTAATTAAGACTGCCTAATCACGAATCTGCATGTAATAATTGGCGGTCAAGTATGGAAATGTAGAGAAAAACGAAATAAACTATGTTTTCCTAACGTACCGAAACCATACCGTAAGAACAGCAGGTCCACGGAAGACGCCACTTTCCCAACATGAAAAAATCAGCGTGCAATACACCGTTGCCAAACGTACCTAATCAAATGAGTCCACATTCCTAAATAATAATTTTTCATTGTATTTATGCTAATGGAACCTAACCTAACAGGCCTAACCTAACCTTGTAGGCATTCCTCATCTGACGTCGGAACACAAGGTAGGAAAACTGTTGTGCGACAAGAAATGCGAGAGAAACATGGTTGTCAATTGCTTTGTATGGAGAATCATCGTGGTATTCAACAAGGTTATTTTACAACTTCTACACGTTATTTTACAATTTCCATGCTTTACCCCAAATTATTAGATGCAGATTCGTGATTAGGAGGTCTCAATTAGTGAGTGTGCAAAATTTCATAGAAATTTGAGAGTGGTCCGGTATTGCAAACTCATGCCCCATAAATAGTTTAATCATATCCATGTATACAATGCAGAAATACCGTAATCAAATGTCCATTCCTATCACATTGTATTTGAATCAATACATTCTTCATGACAATCAAACCCTTTTTATTCACAAATTATACAAGGTAAACCCTACAAACATCAAATGCACAATTCATAAATACACTTACTTTGCAGATGGAGTGTATGGTAGCTTGAATTTCTTCATTTTCATTTTACTCCATGTATAATCTTTGAACACATGACCAGCACCCGTTTCCTAGAACAAGACAATTTACAAATATGGTGAATTTTAGAAACACACATTTCTATATGTTTACAAATATACGAATATGTTAAATGAAATAAGTAAATTTCTCGTATCGGACAAACGGATTTCTTCAAATTTACAGGAGAAATTACTTACCGAATGCAGTTTCTTTAGACTTGTGGAAGTTCAGGGAAGTGTTTTCTCGCATCGTTCATGGAATTGTGCTGGTAAATCATCTATTTTTCGATATAAATGTGTGACCGATGCACGAAAGCTCTTGCATCCATTTACTTCCAGGTGGATGTAGCCTGTGTGTGATGATGTAATCCCGGTCAGTGTTTCCAAACACGTGTTTTTGTAACTGAAGAAGATACGTTTCCGCAAATGGTTTGTGGAGCTATGTGTCAATGGTTTGTGAGGCTATGTGTCAATGGTTTGTGAGGCTATGTGCCAATGGTTCGTGGGGCTGTGTCAATGGTTCGTGGGGCTATGCGAGAATGGTGTGTGGGGCTACGCATATTTTTTTTCGAAACCAATTTATAACTATATACGTCACCCTACCTAACCTAACCTTACCGGAAATGGTTCGTGGGGCTATGTATGAATGGTTTGTGGGGCTATGTAGGTATTTTTGGGTGCAGTGGAGTGGAAACACTGCATGCCGAGTACGGTAGTGAAACTGTGACCGCCATTTTGCGTGTTACCAAAGGCAAAAAGAAACAAAGAAAACATACTCGATATGTCGCAAATAGAGCTTATTTCCGTGAAATAAGCGAAATGCCACCTTCAGCAATGTTTCTCAATGCAGAATATGTAAGTACGAATATTCAAATTAAATGAACTAGCAAATTGCAGCCGTTTGTCCGATACGAGAAATTTACCAATGAAATATATCCATTTTTCCCCAAACAATTTTCACAATGAAAGTAATTTTGTAGCAATAAAATGTTGTGCCAAAGACCGAAAACTACATTTCTTGAATTTCATGTAGTATTTCAAAATATAAGCATAGCTTCTGGATCAACTTCTGGATAGGGTGTGCAACTTTGATAAGTAACTCAACTGGAAGATATGACTTAAAATGACCGGACCCCTCTCCGATTTTCTTCATATTTGACATACTTACTAATTGAGGCCTGCTAATGACGAATCTGAAGTTAAAATTTGTCGGAAACGTCTAGAAATTGCAAAATAATTGTGAACCATTGATGTTAGCCCAACGAACCATTGACATGTGGTTAGGTTAGTTTCAGTTAGGGGTAACAGTTAGATATAGTGAAAACACATTTCTTCAAATGTACAGGAGAAAAGACGGAAAAGTACTTACGGAATTGAGTTCCAGTAGACTTTTGGAAGCTGGGAATAGTGCTTTTTCCATTCGTGCAACTTATTCGGCTGGTAAATAATGTAATTTTCAACATTCATGTACCTCCGTTGCACG
The DNA here is from genome assembly GCF_977018435.1 of Lepisma saccharinum. Lineage (NCBI taxonomy): Eukaryota > Metazoa > Arthropoda > Insecta > Zygentoma > Lepismatidae > Lepisma > Lepisma saccharinum. The sequence continues at coordinate 32,492,432 of NC_139257.1, forward strand.
ATAGCTTGTGCCACCATTACCGTCGACTACGTGAATCAAATGTTCCATGCGTTCGATTATGTAATCCCCTGTCAGTGTAGCAACCACACGGTAGTTTTACAAGATGACGTGTGAGCGGGTTTTTTTTTCAATTTAATTTTCTATGTTTGCCTAACCTAACTGAACCTAACCTTCCGTGAATGGTTTGTGAATCAATTTTAGCCTAAAAAACATCATTTTTCGGTTAATAAGTGTTAGTGTAGCAACCATGCGGTAGTTTTACAAGATGACGTGTGAGCGGTTTTTTTTTTTTTCCAATTTAATTTTCTATGTTTGCCTAACCTAACCTTTCGTGAATGGTTTGTGGATCAATTTTCGCCTAAAAACCTTTTGTGAATAGTTTGTGTGGCATTTATTGGTTCATAAGTTTGGAAACACTGCATATCAGCTGACGATAGACAACGTGAGTCAAGATTTGCCCACCGAATTAGCAACGACCAATAAATACTTGTAATGTTAAAAATTACGCTTTTTTCAGTGAAAAAGTTGAAAAATGTTCCGCTATGCATATAAATGTAAATAATTCAGGGTAAATATGTGATATCGCCCGAACGGATTTCTTCAAATGTACAGGAGAAACTACTTACTGAAATCAGTTTCTGTAGCATTGTCGAAGTTCTTCGAGGTATTTTCTCTCACGGAAACTGAAAATTTCACCATAGAATGCTGCACAACAAGAAATAATCACTTTTTATGTAAGGAACTTGTATTTTCTGACATTATGCCATTGTTTCCATTATGTACCTGCAGATGGCGCGAGCGTCGAAAGTCACACGGTCTTGCCAGTGTTTCCAAACATGCCTTTTTCTTACGAGAATTTTTCCTTTTTTTATATAACTATGCTTACCTAACCTTGCCGGAAATGGTCCGTGGGGCTATCGTGAATGGTTTTTGGAGCTATCGTGAATGGTTTTTGGAGCTATCGTGAATGGTTTTTGGGGCTATCCGTCAATGGTTCATGGAGATATCATGAATAATTTTTGAGGCTATCCATCAATGGTTTGTGGGGCTATCGTGAATGGTTTTTTGGGGCTATCCGTCAATGGTTTGTGGTGACATAATGAACACGAAAGTAGGTTTTTTTGGTGAAGAGGGTTGAAACACTGCGTACCCACTCCAAATCGACAAAGCACAAGTACGACATGCGATGATCCATGACGAGTGCACGCCATATTGTCTGTTACCCAAGTGGAACAAGGAAGACAAATAATGACCCGTAAGGTAAATTTCTCGTATCGGACAAACGGCTGAAATTTGCTAGTTCATTTACTTTGAATATTCGTACTTACGTATTCTGCATTGAGAAACATTGCTGAAGGTGGCATTTCGCTTATTTCACGGAAATAAGCTCTATTTGCGACATATCGAGGATGTTTTCTTCGTTTCTTTTTGCCTTCGGTAACACGCAAAATGGCGGTCACAGTTTCACTACCGTACTCGGCATACAGTGTTTCCACCCCACTGCACCCAAAAATACCTACGTAGCCCCACAAACCATTGACGCATAGCCCCACGAACCACTCATACATAGCCCCACGAACCATTTCCGGTAAGGTTAGCTTAGGTAGGGTCACTATAGGTTACAATAGTGAAAAATTGGTTTCGAAAAAATATGCGTAGCCCCACACACCATTCTCGCATAGCCCCACGAACCATTGACGCATAGCCCCACAAACCATTGACACATAGTCCCACGAACCATTGACACATAGCCCCACAAACCATTTGCGGAAACGTACCTTCTTCAGTTACAAAAACACGTGTTTAGAAACACTGACCAGGATTACGTCATCAGACACAGGCTACATCCACCTGGAAGTAAATGGATGCAAGAGCTTTCGTGCATCGGTCACACATTTACATCGAAAAATAGATGATTTACCGGCAAAATTCAATGAACGATGCAAGAAAACACTTCCCCGAACTTCCACAAGTCTAAAGAAACTGCATTCGGTAAGTAATTTCTCCTGTAAATTTGAAGAAATCCGTTTGTCCGATACGAGAAATTTACCCAGAAGGGGTAAGTATCAATGATAAAATTAACGAAATAAACGAGTGAGAGGTCTTCGGGCGATATCGCATAATTACCTAATTCGGAAATAAACGAGTTACATGTGTTTTCACTATATCTAACTAGTACCCTGTTAGGTTAGGCAAACATAGTTAAAATTTGGTGTCGTGGTAGTATCAGGATCTAGAAATTGCAAAATAATTGCGAACCATTGACGCTAGCCCCACAAACCATTGACGTGTGGTTAGGTTAGGCAAACATAGTTATAATTTGGTGTCGTGGTAGTATCAGGAATATATATATTTCCTTGTGAAACAAAAAATCGGAGAGGGGTCCGGTTATCTTAAGTCGTTCCAACTGGAATAAGTGTTTAGCATGTACTTTTTTCTTTCTCGATCAGCTATGAATATAGCAAAATATCTTAATCATTCGAATTTTACAATCGATGTCCGTCAACTGCATCGACACCCTACTGACGTGCTCAGTGTTCAGCAATATTCACAAATTCATAATAAACGTTAAAATAAATACATTAACATTCAGTATTGATGATAAATTTGTTTTACATACACATACTTATATAATTCAAATGCGAAATTTTACTACTTACTTCCGAAGTCATGAGCAAATATACAATCACGATGTTCGTATTAGTTCAAGAAATGCTTTATTGTTTCTTCCTCTGCCTGCCGCTGCCATCTAGTGTCCACCTGTAGGAACTAAGATTACGCATTGGCATACGTGTGCTGCACTTTTAGCCAACGATACTCCGGGCAATATTTCCAGGACATTCTCGTTATTCATAGGAAATAAAATACAATTAAGAAATCTTGAATGATATATTATTACCATTCCTATTACCGAATGAGTTTAGGTGAGTGGTTTAGGTAATGAATACGTCAGGTGCGTATCCAGGGGTTGGGGAGAGGCTCATGGGGTCGAGCGGGCCTCCGAGATACTTATATACGGGCCTTCCACTAGCTTCCGTGACGTCACAGGATTAGTCAAGTATAGTCCATTTACAACATTTAACAGAGTGCATTGTAAGAGTATAATATTTAGTTATTAGATGCAAATTCAGAACGTTGCTTTCACCTGAAGAACATTTCAAATGTTATATGACATTAGAAAATACGTAAATAAAAAGTAAAATCCAATCTCTACCGCTCAGCATAATGTACCTATATTTTTCAAATTACAAGTGGATAAAAGGCGATATAGATAAAATTTCATCCTACATTTGGAACTTACTGTAAGTTTATAAAGAATTATCATCGTTAGTATATAACTGCTATTAAATTGCTGTGGAATAAAAACTTAAGGTCCAAGAAATGTATGCAAGATAATTTTGTAAAAGTTTACGTGCAGAAGGTTGAAGAAAGAGATTGTAATACTGGAATTTCGTATTAAATAAGCTTTCAAACATGGAACTCAATTCCCGTGTCTAATTTGAATAAATGTTTATTTCTTTAGAAATCTGGTAAATATTTGGATCACAAATTCCCGTGATTTGGTTGTAGGTTACAATTTCTAAAAATCATTTTTCGTATTAAAAATCTTACATGCAAGCAAAGAAAGAAACATATAAACGTATGCAACAAACGAACTAGCCTAACCTATTCGCAATACGTAGATGCTAAGAACACCAATCTTAAATGATCTAACAGTAATTCAAGACCAGGGCCATATTTAGAATCTGTAGACCCCTAGGCTGAACCTGTGGTGCGGGCCCTACCGCGGGGAATTTTTTTAAAAATAATATTTTAATTTTTAATTTTAAAAATAACATATTGTAATTTTAAGTAAACATGTTAGGCAATTGGCAAATGCAAGATAAAAGAAAGGAATGTAACAAACAAGCAAATTTTACTTATATTTAATTCAAAGACAGTACTTCCCAAACAATCAGACTTAAAATGACAGTGTCAAATAATCTTAGTGGCTAATTGGTTTGCGCCTACACTTCATACTAATGAAGCTACTTATAATATCTTCATAACTTAGTTGTCTTAAAATATCACTTTCAATGTTGAGCAAAGCCAAAACGTCGAGCCTGTCTTCTAACATGGAGGTTCGAAGCCTGGTTTTGATCAACTTAAATTTTGAAAATGACCTTTCTCCACTGATGTTTGTGACCATAAGTGACAGGTACATTCTTAGAGCGACCTCGATATTAGAAAAACATTTTTTGACGTTTTTTTTCTAGGAGGAGTTTATACATCCACCTCTCCTGACTAATGACTTTTTTATTTTCCTCATAATCTTTTTGAAACTCGTGGTAAAAAGTCTTGAACTGAAGTAATTGATATATGTTTCTACCAAGTTTTGAGCTGCTTCAATTATCTCTTCATTAGTAAGTATATCCAACTGCGTCGACGTCTTTTATACCACAGTATTAAAACAAAGACATTTTTTTCTTATTTTAGTCTATTCGAAATTAAAATGTTTAAGCAGGTTATTATTATTTTTTTTTTGGTGCGGGCTCATAGGCTGCAGCCTAGATAGCCTGCGCGTAAATGCGGCCCTGTTCAAGGCTATGAAAAGGGATTTATGATCACACGTAAAATGAAACTCATTGAGAATATTAATGCAACATGCAAGCAACTTAATTAAGTCCAAAGCAAAAAGCAAGAGGACACAATAAACCTCATTCTCTATCAGGAGATTATTGTTAAAAGAATATCGTATTCTAAAGTCCTTATACAGGGTGTCCCACGAACGGCGCAACTGGGAATTAAGAGTGGCGTTACTTTGTAACCGAAACCTGTACATACATAAGTCATACACCAAATGTTAGCCCTGTTCAAGTAGATATTTTTAAACATAGAAACAACAAACGGGGTGCAGTGTTCCCAAATGTAAGTGAAAGTGTAAATTTATTTTTCCACAAAGCATGGAAAATTGCATGTCAAGCATTCGTACGGAAATTTGGACGTCAATTTCCACCTTGGGTAGGTGGACTATTTCGGCATCTATAGTTCAGAGAAGAAAACCGATCGTTTTCGCGTATAGCCAATCCTGAAATACCTCGTAAAGGCGTACCGGTCCAAATGAGGTACAGTGGCAACACTGTTGATGTTTGAAGGCAACAAAAGGTGTGTTTGGTGATGGTCTATGACATGGAAATACTGGAAACAGGAAAAAAAAAGAAAATGAAAATTATGGTGAAAAAAGTGTTACTTACCTACTCCTGGCAACCATGCAATGCGATAAGAGCGCCCACCGAACGAGAACAAAAGAATCAGTTAGTTGTGTACTCAGAACTGGTTGAGCCATGCATTTCGCATTGTTCGTAGGGGAAGATTAGAATTGTTCTGTGAAATGAAGTACTCTTTGGAAGAGAGGGTGTTCATTGTGGAACATTATTTTTGTTCAAAATCGTACACTAATGTAAAAACTGTGTTTCGCGAGAAATATCCGAATAACAGTGTTCCAGAAAATTCGACGATATATCGACTTGTTTCCAGATTTCGTGAAACAGGATCAGTTAATGACTAACCCTACCTACCTACGTGCATATAAGGTACAGGCTGTGCAAGAACTGAAGGAAGCAGACAAAGGTGCACGTGTAAGATACTGCCAGTGGTTTAGAAATTTTATTAGAGACAATGGTGTGAATATTTTGGATAAGTTTTTTTTTCACGGATGAAGCATGGTTCCACTTAAATGGATATGTCAACAGTCAAAATTCTCGACACTGGTCAAGTAACAATCCCCATTTGTTACATGAACAATCACTTCATCCACAAAAGATCGGTGTGTGGTGCGCGATTTCGCGGAGAAAAATAATCGGTCCATTTTTTCCCCAACACAACAGTTGACGGAATAGTTTATCGTGACCTTATCACACAGTTTATTTCTCTGTTGGAACATGATGAACGTGATTGTTGGTTTCAACAAGACTCCGCAACATGTCACACGTCTAATGAAACTTTAGACATGTTGGCAGAGTTTTTTGGCAATCACATTATAAGCAAAAACTTATGGCCCAGTCGCTCCCCGGATCTGACGTCTCCAGATTTTTTTTCTGTGGGGTTATTTGAAACAAACAGTTTACATTAATAACCCAAGAACACTTTATGATCTAAAAATAAACATTTGCACAGCCATTAACAATATAAACCAATCAACCTTGCATAAAGTTGCTTCCAACATGATAAAACGTGTTGATGAATGCCTCAGGGAAAATGGTTGTCATTTTCAACATCTTTTGTAAAGCTACACTGCCTGTTACGCGCATTGCATGGTTGCCAGAAGTAGGTAAGTAACACTTTTTTCACCATAATTTTCATTTTCTTTTTTTTCCTGTTTCCAGTATTTCCATGTCATAGACCATCACTAAACACACCTTTTGTTGCCTTCAAACATCAACAGTGTTGCCACTGTACCTCATTTGGACCGGTACGCCTTTACGAGGTATTTCAGGATTGGCTATACGCGAAAACGATCGGTTTTCTTCTCTGAACTATAGATGGCGAAATAGTCCACCTACCCAAGGTGGAAATTGACGTCCAAATTTCCGTACGAATGCTTGACATGCAATTTTCCATGCTTTGTGGAAAAATAAATTTACACTTTCACTTACATTTGGGAACACTGCACCCCGTTTGTTGTTTCTATGTTTAAAAATATCTACTTGAACAGGGCTAACATTTGGTGTATGACTTATGTATGTACAGGTTTCGGTTACAAAGTAACGCCACTCTTAATTCCCAGTTGCGCCGTTCGTGGACACCCTGTATTTATATCCCTTTTCGGTAAGAACCAAGAGACAAGTTATTTTTCAGTATAAGCGTAAGTTTTAAATCGGCGTGTTTTTCATTCATCCCGAACAACGACAATTTACTTCTAATTGTACCTGCAATGTACCGAAATCGTGCCATGCAATATTCGCTGACATGTAAGTTGATAATTATAATTTTTCCTTGTACGTACTTGTGATATTTAGAACAGGTTGAGAATATCTCGCTCTCCTACTTTTCCATAAAGCATTTATGTAAATAAAGCAAATGTGTTACATGAAATCACAATGACTTACTATGCAAATGTACTACTCGTTATTCCTTGCATAGTAAATTTTCACTTTAGCAACTTGTCTACATTTATAAATACCTTAAATGTTGGTGACACAAGTACACGTTTTATATAGTTCGCTAACTACATCGCAATAATCAAAAATATCTTCCTGTTTTTGACAGAAATAATGGACAAAGGAAAAATATAACATCCATTACTGAGTACAAAGATTCAAAATTATTCACAATGTAGCTATTTGTGAAATAGGCTAATGAAATTGAAGAAAGTCGTAAAATTCTATTAATGTACATTTTATTTGTTTTACGTCATATATGTCATCAAGTAGGCTACATAATTCTTGTAACCTGGAACATAGCATGAAGAAGTAAATAAATATCGTCTACTGTGACTAGAAAGTAAATGTGTTAAAGACGTGACTCTTGCACTTTGAACTGTACAATTTCAGACAACGTATTAGCAATAATACGGACATATGAATAACAATCAACATTTTTTTGTGTTAAATAAAGGAATATAATAGCAGAGCGTATAGAAGGAATAGTGTGCGCACTCCCTGAGTTGCCGTGGTCCACCGCCTAGATGGCAGTGGTGACGTTTGAGACGGCGCGGAAGATGCTCGCGTTGGTTACATAACTAACTACATAAGAAACAAAAATGCATGTTACTTACGTTTGGAGAAGAGCTCAGCAGCTGGATAGTTTGGAGAATTTCCGAGATGATTTTGCTGTGTTCGAGGCACTTAATTCCTTTCTTATCTCCTTGGTGTGGAAGAAAAATCGACATTTCAGATAGTGAAATAAGAGTTTAGATAGCGTACGAGCACATGATCTTCACAGCATCCTAATTGCGAAGTTTTTACAGCAATTATATTTAAATTGTCCAAACACTCAAAAAATATATCACCCCATAAACTATTAGCACATGATATTTTTTCTGCAACAAATTCTTCCACTCGTAACAGCACATCATAAACACTTTTCGATGCATAGGTAAGGTATTTACAGCCGTCGCCCGAACCATAGTCTTGGATTAGCGTAAGTGAGGCAGGTACATTAGTTGGTTCCCCGTGCAGAAAAGTTGTACACAGTTTACAATCCGTCACTTTTGAAATATACCGTACTATGTATCCTGCCAAATGATACACCAAGTATTCTTTACCAACACTTTGTTTATTTAAGTTCGGTATGTTGTTTTCCCAGTCCGGTATTTGAATTTCATCTTCAACAATGGAAATTTTTTCCCTTATTTTATTTTCAGCTTGCTTCTTCACCGAAAGATTTTTATTTACGGTTGTTCTAACCAGAGTTCCCATTTGATTAACAAAAGACGTCAGAGGAGATTCAGTCCTGTATTCACAGTTTCCGCCCGAAAGTAAAGCAAGTTTTGCTGGTACGTAAATTGATTGCATAAGGACATTTAAGACCCTTCACCAATTTTCTCAAGTGATCTTCAGAAGGCAAAGGTAGCAAATCGTGATGCAAACAGTGTCTAATACCCCTTGGGGGACTTAATTTTTAAAAGAACAGAATCCACTATATACTCAGAACTGTGTCTCATTCCTGTCTTACTTTTCAGTTGGCATTTCTTTAAGATTGTATCAATTACAATTTTTTTAATTTTTGCTAAGAGACGCGAACTGTTTTGACTGTGTGACCGTTGTCTTTAATTTAGCATCTTTAGCGCCTTTTTCAAGCAAATTTATTTTAGCGTTCTAATTAATTGCGTTTCTGATTCTTAAGTTTTTTCTTTAGCAATGCTATTGTATTGCTAGTATCCGCAGTGTGAAGCAAATCATCCTCTACTGATAAGCTTAATGATACATTGCGACGAGTACTTACCTTATTATAATTTGTCCGCAAGGATTGCCTTTTCATGGGAGATTTTCGCTTCTTAACTGTCTTAGAGAGGTATTTAGGCAGATTAGGAAATATATGATGAACTGCTTCTGGTTTTAATTTCCATCTTTGTCGTGGAAATTCTACTGTTACGCCATCCACTATGAACGAATCCGCTTTCACTAAACGGTCAGAGGAAAAATGAATATCACACACATAGCAATTATGACTTAGTTTTTTATCTGTTCTAGGGATGGCACACTCGCATTTTGAGAAACCAGTACTGTCTTTAGGTGGCCTAAAAAAATGTCTACTACCTGAAGAACAGAGGTCATATCCAGATCTACAGCCGGGTACGAAACACGTAGACATCTTGTAGTTTTCGCTCGCTGCTGTCTCAAACACAATAATAATGCGTTGAACACAACACAAACTAGCCACAACGGATCAATCACAAATCTAACGACACTAAACTGAATAACGTAACAACGTTGTAATTAATAAAAGTACACAATGTTATTCTAGTACAACAAAACACATGCTCTACATAAAACGCGGCCGCACTGCAAGCAGAAGAGTCTCGTCGCAAGCGAAGGTGCTGCCAGTGTTTCGGTGGGGCACCGCTCTATTCACTTGGCTTACGGGAAGAAACCGAAGTGCACACACTTTCTCTTCTATACGCTCTGATAATAGTTACAAAGTCGGCATCCATGTAATTAATATTACCATTCAGTTATGTTCACAAATTCTTAAATGTCGTATACTTCGCAATGGTTGAACACAAACTTTTTTTTAATAACATATAATTAAATGTTGTGCTACCGTACAAACGCATAAATTTACTTGTAATTGATCAGGTTACAACTATGTTTAATTTGCGATAACAATTATTATTCTTACTCTGAAATACGTAAATATATTTACAGGATCTCTTTATCGTACAAATCGCTCATTCAAATACATGTATTTCCCCAAAACGCACGACTAATCCTTTGACGTCATCAGTCCTTTTAGCATCACAGGTTGCGGCCCGTATACGGAGTATACACGAAGTATACGCATCTCGGAGAGCCACCATGAAATGTTGCTGTTTCGTTTACACTAGAAAAAATGAGAATTTTGGATTCGTGCGTGTATGTGAAATTAAATATTGTGACGATAATTTAAGGAGAGAAAAAATTATTGAGGCAAGGCAGAGAATGTTATAGAACCTGACGGATAATAATAATAATACCCGCACTTCATTTTCTGGCTACACAAAAAAAAATATTTCCTCTGGTTGCACAAAAATCTATTTCCTCTGGTTACACACACACAAAAAATCTAGTTGCACAAAAATTTAATACAGTTCGTGTGTTCTTCAAGAACGTAACGTGTAACCTATCTGACTATATCTTTTGAAAGGAAAAGTAATATTTTTGCTTATATCACTAAAACAGAGAGAAAATCGAGATTTGAATGATTTCTCTTCTACCTTTAATGAAGTGCAAGGGGTGCGGGACGCAAAATTTTGGGAAGGAAACAGGACGGGGTATTTTTAAAATCCTGACGTTCAAAACGGGAAGAATAATGTTATTTCCCGACTAAATTGGGAAATTATAGGAGCGGAAAATATTCAACATTACCCGATACTAAGAAAAATGTTAATTATACACACAATTTCACCCTCGGGTGATGATTTATTTTGCATTTCTGGAATAAAAACTGCTAATTTCAATAAATTTCGGACATTTAGTAAAAAATATTTAGGGAATAAACTAGTTTTAAACTCTATCATTTTTTCCGAAGTCTGGATCGGAACGGGAATTTTTTTCAGGTCCCGACTTTTTGGGTTCCTGCACATCCGTTGTCATTACTGCGGAGTCTACTCCTGCTAATGGTCTTCCAATTTTCACGCCTGACAGCTTGAATGTAATAATTTGGCGCCTAGATCTCGAGGAAATGGATGAAGAGAGATCCGTGAAAGATTATTTAGCCCTGATCGTAGTTTACATCCTCCTTGTACACACTCGTTCGTTCCTTTCATACATGACACAATCTCAGCTCCCTTTAGCGGCATGCTGTGAGCCTACGAACCGGAAGTTGTTGTGCTACAAGTATGGCGTCCGCGTGAAGTCACTTCCTTCCGGTGGATAGCCCCTATATACACATTTATCGAGAATAATAATTATTACAAAAAATGTTTTCTTCTGCTTCATTTCTCGCAACCTGTAGGGCTTTCATATTTACAGGAATTGTAATTTTAAAATTATTGTTAAAAAAAAAAAAAAAAAAGGGACGAAAATACAAGGGAAAATTTCTGCTTGTAAATACAATGAAAAAATACGTTAGTATTTTAGACGATAGGGTGCAAGTGACGCACGAACCTTGCCTAATGCCCACGTAAGCTCAACGTCAAACGTCCAGCGCGACAGGGATGTCATACACCTACCTCCTATATAAGCGCAGGAGCAATTACGTGGAGCTCTCTTTTGTCTCTGTTGTCATCGAAGTGTAAGATTGGGCTGGTAATCCTAGGATACGCTGTGTTCAAGCAAGCGTCGCCGGATTAGGCAAGGTGAGTGAGTGAGTGTGCCTTCCGTTTACAATCCCTACCTCCAATCACTTAAAAAAACCTAATGTGGAGAGAGTATCGGTCATTGTAATTTTCAGTCTGCCTTATCCCGGTACTATCTCTACTCTCCGGGAGGATACATGGTTAGTAAAGCTACGGAATGCGACGATGCGGTGTCGTCTTGTCCTATAGCGGACGCCGTTCCCTCGGAGAAAGCAGACTAAAGTATTAAGTTATCGGATAGGGCATAGTGCCATAGTGTATAATAATAAATATCATGTACTTACGCACTTAATATATATATATTATAATTTTGGAAGTTTCTTGTGCTTTCTCCGATTCCACTCCCGCCGTTGATTCACACATACGCGCAACCAGAAAAAAAGAATATTGCGTAGTGTAAAAATCTTAATTTTTGTATTATCGACCCGTGGCATCTACGAACAACCCAAATGACGTCTAGTTTAGTGCTCTTTGTGCATAAAGATGCTATATTTTGCCCGTTTGAGCTACCCCGCCGTTGCGCTTTCATGTATTAATTCTTAGTTTAAGGAGAATGTAATTTTCGGAAACTTATGACTTGCTACATAATGTTTAAACTTTACTAAACCCATTTTAATTATCGATTTACACGAGAAATTCTTACCCTCGTTGACAATAACGTTTGAATAGCCATCCCATCGCTCTCCAATGTAAAGCTTAGGGCAACCAAATGACGAACGAAATTACAGAGGTGGCGCCTCCACCGGAAGAGTTTGGCAATGAACAGCCCCATTGAACGCTCAAAATGGATTATCGAAAGTCCTTGAACAGCAAATCTTGAATGGTCTGAACTTGCACATGTACACAGTCAGAACCAAAACTGCGTGATCGCTTCGGCGATACAGAAACTTGTCCCTCTGCCGTTTTAGTTCAGGTTCAGAAGACTGACAGGAAGTACGTCGGAAACAGTTCTCTTTCTGTTCAGCTTCAGTCGCGATCCCTGCTCTCAGATGTGGTTGCCTTTGGATTATATCTCTTAGCAAGGACAATGTTGCAGCACCGCACAAACGAAGTGGAAATTTCGATAAAAGCAAATACATATTCCTTGATGTTAAAATAAATCACATTCCACTCTTGAGAGGAGAACCCCTGTGATTTTTCTACGATTATCCTTGCTACAAAATTCATCGACCGTGTAACGCTATTCATTAGCAGATCTCCATTCTCCTCAGGATGATGGGCACACAACGGCTCCATACACTTCCCAAATCCAAAGAGAAAGTTATAAGCCTTCCTGCAGGAGACTCGAACCTGCGTCAATCGCAAGAAAGCAGTCCAGATCCTGTCGCCTTAGACAGCACGGCCATGCCAGCGGACAGAACATCCACTGACAACAAAGCTAGTCATAACATCGGAATTCCACTATCAAATTCGTGGGTTTGAACCTTACGTTTTAGCCTCGGAAATGTGCAGTTTAAGTTAATATAGAGCAGTTGGTTGGACGCAGCTAACTTTTTTTTCGTCAAGCATGAAAGGTCGCGGTTTTAAATCCCACCCTCTCCTCTTTCTTTTTGTTAGCTGAATAGAGACCGTTGATAGAATTTCAAAACTTGATCCAATGCACATTTTGGGGGACGTCGGTTCTGCGTATTTTCCCCCTTAGAAGCTCTAGATTGCCAGGATTAAAGGTTAAAATTCTTTCTTTTAGCCATTATTCATAAGTTGTGTTAACACACACATTATGACTAATTCGCATATCACATACATGTATTTAGGATACTGTATGTAAGATCATTTTAGATATACGCGTATAGGTCATGCTCTTCAATGATGCCTAAAACATTTATTATTTCTACATATACTAACACACACACAATTAAGAAGTGATGTAGTGCATTACTGTAAGGAAGGCGAGAGTTCAATGAGTTTATATTGCTAACATTGGTAATGTTATGTAATTTCCTTCCTCCATCTTCCGATGCGTCTAAAACTAACAGTAAATCGCCAATTAACGTAAGTAAATGGCTATTACGACGGAGTCGATGCGATAAAAACTACTAATAACTGTTTATATCGTGAGTGACAAAATGGAAAACCTGAGAATGGTCGTCAATTTTCCACTGCTTGTATCCAAAATACTTGTCATATTTCAACAGAAAGTATTCGATCTAACGAACTTCCTACTCAATTCGCAATATTGAAAGCAATCACCACCTTAGCTCTTCGTAACTTTGCCACGTGGAATCATGATTTCCTCCTACCATCGAAATATCTTCCGGAAATGCTGAACCTCTTACTCATTCCTTTCACTTCGTGAAATACAACGTTAATTTACCAGCAAGGTGGATAAAATTTACGCCCAACATTAACACTCGTGAAAAATAATCCTGCCTCGATGGAGAATCGAACCCGTCAGAATCAAGCACGTTACCTCTTCTCCAAATGGCTCACATTAGTTGCCAGTTTGAAGAAGCCAATGCACACGTGACGTCATATCTATAATTTCCTCATAACAATTCTTAAGTCTAAACGCTGAGAGGGAAGAATGGTGAATATTTCTATTTGTGTTTTGTCACATGTTGTAAATGATGTGTAAATGCTGTGTTTTGAACAAACAATTGTTTAGTTACGAATTATTTTCTTGTTTCTTGAAAGTAGGATTTCGAAAGCGAAAAGGAGGCAGTTGAACCAGCACCCGGTTGCCAAGAAACTTCAACCTTCCCAAAGAAAGTGAGTAAGAGAAAAGGGATATTCAACTTCTGAAATATAATGTGTGTGTCAAATTATTAGGGTAAATCAAAAACTAAAGGCAATTTTGAGTTCTCGCAGGAATAAACGAAGACTGGGTGTGTCTGACGTAACCACGTGTATACTTGGAGCAGTGGCGTACGCAAGGGGGGGGGTTACCGGGTTTAACCCCCCCCCCTTGAGCTTTTGAAATATTATGGAAAATGCTGTAGAAAAAATAAAAATGGCTAATTTATCACAGTCAAAGATCTGCGACAGTAATAATAATAATAATAATAATAATAATAATAATTTGAATTATTATTCCCATGCAGCATGAAGAAAAACTTAACATTCCAAACACAATCTAAGCGGCCGCAAAGTTCAATTTTGCATTTTTTTTTTTTTGCAAAAAGTTGCGCAGTGACTCTCGCGAGAATTGTGAAAATTCCTTGCTTCGTCGCAGTGTGCCGACCTTATTGCAAACGTTCTTCCCGGTACTGATTTTGCATCCCCTTGTGAACTGTCAAGTGATGCTGAGTCTACATCCACATCATTAAATAATGTTGAAGAAGTGCTTTGTGAATCACCTAGAAGTGATAAATGTGTTGGAATGTCTATAAACTTACTTTTCAATGAAAACATAGACTCAGTGGAATTTAGCAACATGTATTCTCGCGCTTCATCATTATCCTGGGCGAGTTCCATAGGTATAGGTAATGTAAATTCCCCCGTGCATATAGCACCGTGCCATGAAGGCACACGTAGTGGTGTGGTGGGCCCCAAAGATTCTCGATCTCGAACTATTTTGCAGGTGATGTGATCAGCACCATGCTCCGGCAGCCTTCATCCCCCAGGGTTGCTCTCAGGTACCCATTGATATAAGGCTGGGTGCGGAGACAAGGCTGGATAAATTCCAACCAATTCCTGGAATCGAACCCGGATCTCCCACGAGGTTGTCAGACTAGACCACCGCGGACCCTTGAATGAGTTTCATATTTTGATTGTTTCAATAAATTTAATGTATTTTCTTGTTTTTATGGATTTTCTTCACACTTAAAATGTCTCACTTATCATATACAAATAACCGTTGACTAGACAATTATTTTGTAACAAAGAAACAAAAGAAATGTAATTTTGTTCTAATTCTTTCATAAATAGCAGCTGCATTAGTAGTAATTATTAGTAGCAATTAAATTAATTAATTAATTCTAAGAATTATTAATTAATTTATTATTATTATTATTATTATTAATTAATTAAAGTATAATAAAACAATGGAAATGTGAATTTGTAGAAAGTTTTCGAAATAACACCCCCTTTGATGAAATCCTGCGTACGCTACTGACTTGGAGTGACGTGGAAGTAGGAGTATCCATCACTGCCCCATTCAGTCGAGTGTCGCGGAGCAGAGGATCACACGTATGGACGCACCACTCCACAAATGCACCATCGAGGAACAGCGTGCCGTATTGCGGAGGGAGACAAACCGGTAGACATCCACCGTCGGTTGTTAGCACAGTATGGAGCAAGCACCATGACTCAACGAAAGGTGTACTAGTGGGTGCACCGCTTTAAAGCGGGACGCACAAGTGTAACGGACGAAAGTCGAAGTGGACGCCCAGAAGAAAACGTCCAACGGGTGGATACCATTATCAGGAACGATCGAAAAATCACAATAGCACAAGTGGCGGAACTCTTCGACATAAGTTTCGGATCAGCATATGCAATAGTGAATTAGTGTACCAAAATGTTTGTTCGTGGTCGTCGGTTCAGGTCAGATGACGATGTCCAGCAGGTGGTGCAGACGTGGCTTCCTGAGCAAACAAAAACCTTCTTCGCGGACGGGATACAGAAGCTGATTGCACGTGCAGGGGGCATATGTGGAAAAGTGACATGTGTAGTTCTTCTTCTTGTGTGGAAATAAAGATGTTATGTGAACATTGCCTTTACTTTTTGATTTACCTAGTAAAACAATGGAAAATCTTATAGGTGCATATTAACGAACTACTAACGATGAAAGACCTATTTTCGTGGTGGAAAATGTCATTGGTCTTAAAGTCATTTTCGAAATATGAACCTGATTTCTCTGTATTATAAAGTGGGAATGTGGCAATATATTATCCCTCAGCAAGAAAAAATTACGTAAGCCGTCGCCTTCCCTCCAACTTATTGAATGGCTACAATGTTTAATCCTACAAGCTGTCCCCAGCTATCCTAAAAGCTAGAACAAACATCCCCCATTGATTGATATATATGCAATTTACATACAGTATTTCTGAAAGACATTTGAATCGTAGTTACCAATATACAACGTGCAATGCGCATAAAAACAGTTGAAGTAAATTCTGAGGTGGGAAGTTTCAACGGTTGAATAGCATAAAACTTGTGGTTGCATCATGGAAAATCAGACTTATCTTTTAGGTTCGGAGTGAAGATCACAAAGAACAGACTGCATGTATATATATATATTTGTATGGTTGCTTTAAGTACACTTTATACACAGATAGGCTGATCAAGACTGGACTTACAGTTTGAACTGGAATCCGAACCACTTTACAATGTGCTTGTAATGAGTAATGCGCCAAAGAAAAATCAAGCAAGCTGAGCAGAAGGATTCCTCGAGGAATGCATAAATACTTAGTTATTTATTATAATCTTCTATTACATTATTACGACACTTCGTACTCAGTAAATAAGAAGAAAAAAAGAAACAGGAGAGGGTGGGATTTGAACCTACGATGTTTAGCTCTCGACGAAAAAGTATAACAGGATCGCCATCTAACCAACTGCTCCACGAGATTACTAATGTGTAACTTTGTAAAACACGCTGATCTCAGTGAAAACAACCATGTGCTGGAATTCCGAACCATTTTTCGCCACAGATCAAGGAAAAGACGCACTTTACAGAATTGTCCGATATTGTGCAAGGTATCTTTACTGAAATTTCGCCTAAAATCGCGAGAAATTTGCCTCTTTGCATTCAAATATGACGACAATTCTCTCCAGGAGGGAGAGAACCTCTTCAGTGTTTCAAACTGCACATAAATGTTCCTATTTTAAATTTCAGAATTAAGAATCCTAATTCTTTTCAATATTTGTATTTCTACTTGCGACTATTGTTTAATTATTCATTTATTACTGGTTTAGGGTTTCAAACTTCATGGGATACGAAAGACTTTTAAAAAATCACAAGAGCGTTTTCTTCTAGATAGAAGAACTGTTGAAAAGTTGGCTACTATGTTGCCAAATTTACGACATCAGGACTTTGAATTTTATCAGGGCGGACAATTAAGATGTTGAGAAAAGTACACAGCGACTAAATGTTTTCAATTCAATTTGAATTTTATGATTTGTAAAGTAATAATAATAATTATTATTATTATTATAGAAATAATAATAATAAAAATTCAATAACTCAAGGGCAAGATATGCAATATTAGCTCTGCCTTCCTGAGAAAAAATCCTGCGGGTGTCCTTGGATAGAGCTCACCCTCATCCACCCCCATTGGCGACGCCGCTGCTGCCTTTTTTTCTGTGCAAGGCAAGCTTCTTGATTCCAAGGAAAAACATGAAGGAATGAGAATAATACCCTGAGGAGTGCCAATGGTCAAGAACTGCTCTAATTGCTGAATGCTCATTGATTCTCATTGTGATTATTGGTTACGCGACATTGACTGATGGCTCGCCATGAGGGAAGTGGCGTGCCATACATGAAAAGGTGGTTAATTGGAAGTCCTTCAAGCTTCCAAGAGCTACTCCAATTCCCTCATCTTCGGTGGTCCGACATCAGGTCCTCTGATGACTTCGGAGTTTTCCTTTGACAGGCATCTCAAAATTACCACTCATTTCGGATTATAATAATACCTCATACAACCAGGTGGTTCAGGTTTTGTTTCCCATCTCGCTTATGTCTTGTATTACTTTGCACTTTAAAGATGGAAATTGTTTCTGTAGCATGTGATGTACCACATACGAAGGTCAACACGAAGATGGAAAGATAACGCTGAGATGGACCTAAAGGATATTGGTAGGGATGGAAAAGAGTGGATAGATCTTCCACAGGATAGGGACAGATGGAAGGCCTGCCTGTCTTGCTGCAGCCATAAACTTTCGGGTTTAAGAGGGCTAGAGAGTGAGTGAGTGAGCATGTGATGTACGTATAGATGGGCATATACAGGGTGTATCAAAAGTAATCGCGCAAACTGACACAGGTGAAAGTACACGATAATAGAAGCAAAAAAGTCTCAGTAAACATGGGTCTGCAAACGAGCCGTTTTCGAGATAATTGCGAATGTGTGGTTACAAGCCGCCACTGACTTCATTGTTTGTAAACCTCATCCTAGTTGGTAAAATGTACTCTTCGTTGCTGTAAGGTTCCATTTGCACAACGCAGTACAGCACAACTGACGTGACTGCCACAGTACGGTTAGACTGTGTACTGATTTTATCCATCCTGTTTGATCACAACGCCACCTCTTGGAAATGTTGTGTTTTGTAAACAAAGAGCAAATCTCGGACCGCACAAGGAGTAAAGCACTCGGTGTTTACAAAATGCAATCAGTGACGGCTTCTAACCACATATTCGCACACATTATTAGAATTTTACCAACTAGGACGACGTTTACAAACAATGAAGTCATTGGCGGTTTGTAATCCCACATTCGCGATTATCTCGAAAACGGCTAGTTTACTGAGACTTTTTTGCTTCTATTATCGTGTATTTTCACCTGTGCCAGTTTGCGCTATTACTTTTGAGACACCCTGTATATACACAGATAAAGAATGGAAAGGGTTCATTTCAATAGCCCGAGGATAGTGTTATCATTGTTGTTATTATTAAGAGGATTACAGCCAGTGTGAGAATTATTTAATGTCCAAACAAGAACTGTCTGTAGTTGCAAGAAAATATACTATTTTTATTTCTACAAACACGAGAAGTTCGTATTTTCAAACATCATACTGAACAATGCATTCTGAACATGCAATGCAAAATGAACTTGCCTTGAGAAGTTAATATATGAATACGCATAACATTAACAATACATCGCCTGTCCAACTAAACTGATTATTAACGAGCTTGTACACGTTTAGATGATATGGATCACTCCATTTCGCTCTGAGTGAGAAGGGTTTACGGACGTAGCTGGATGCCTACATTGTGTGTGGTTCAAAAAAAAAGAAAAGTTTGACGTAATGTAAGAGTGCATTAGCTGCGATAAATGTTTACCAACCAACTTTGGCGTAAAAAGAATCGTGCAGCGTAAGCTGACATTTTCGCAACAATTTGAGAGATAATTTGTCCCTCACGAGGAAAACCGACCTCGCTTAACACAAACCATAGGAGAATATATAAATAGAAAAAGTGCAAGGGAAAAACGCTGTTAAATTCTTAAGGAAGTATCTGCGCAAATGTCAAATCAGATTATGGGAGATCACATTTTCGAACCAAAAGAATCTAGTACATAAAGGTAACTACAGTACATCGGAGAAACTTTCCGTTTGGAAATTCTCATGTGATGTAATAGCTTGGAAGGGCCTACGAAATTTGCAAGAAACGACTGTTGCGAAACTCTCTTTTTCACTTACGACTTTCCAAGGTTAATTCAATGTACATAGATGTGCAAAATCAATTGCATGAAACAGTTAAATTACAATATTATTCTTGTATTTCAATCTGAGATTAGCTGACCATATTCATTGAATATACTTAGTGTCCCTACTCCACACCTTTTATACATCTTGCACACCTAATCTCTTTGTTCGTTAAATATTTTAGGGTGATAAAGTAGATGACGTTACAATGCCATTTTTTCATGTCCTTAAATTTTCCACATGCATTAGCAGACTGGCAAAGATGGGGCAAAAGTTGAAGTTGCGCATCTTGTTTGCGTATTGCGAGACAATAAAAAGCATTTGAGGCTCTTTCCTTGGCACAAACCATACCACCAACCTATGCTTGGTCTTTCAAATGAAGCTAGAAGAAGCAACTTTGCATTCTTCTGTTATTGAGATCTTGTAAACTTTGAAATTGGAGAAATAGATGTTGGATTCAGCTAATGCTACATGTTCGATCTACCAAAGACATTTTATACACTTTTACGATGATATGCGACAGAATCCAGATACTGTTTATTTTTTTCAATTGTACACAGATATGAGTAATCTACTTGATCGTCTCTGTGGACAGTTCAAATCCCTATTTGAATACCTTTCACCGGTACAGGCCTTGACTGACTTCGGTTTTGTTTATCTTTTTTACGTTACAAGGTCCAAATGTTTCTACTACAGCGATTTCGGAATTCATGAACACGCCTAGATGAAAAGCAACTCCAATATCGTGTTTGGGATTATTCATTTCAAACAATCGAACTATCTAGGTATGTGGTGGTGTTGCAGACTTCTTCGTTTGAAAATTATCTCCATATTGACACAAGAATTCTGGTCAGCTTTCTTAAACCACGTGTGACAAATTTGATTTGAAATTGTGTGTTGGTACCACTTTGATGTTGTGATGAAAACTTAGAATTAGTATATTTACTACCAAGTTGCCATCGATAGCTGTCATTTTGTACATTAAAATTATCTATGATGGAAAATTGTCAGTTTGTTAGTATGGATGGCTGTGCATTCGTGGTGCTCGGAAGTTGATGAAAAATCACCTTTTCTTCTAAGCTTTGATTGATTGATTTGCTTTATTTTACTAAGCTTTTTGTGCCACTTTTTTAGGGATGAGTGATGATATGATGAATGGACACTCACAAACATCCATGTCCAGGTATTACCTTCTCAATCTGAAAGCCTCATGGCTTGCTCCGGTCACGTGACTAAGCGTCATCAACTGGAGGCGAGATAGCCGCCATGTTTGATTTGCTTCTTCGGAATCAATGTTGGACCTTTTTAGTGATTTTGGAATTGTAATGCAAATTTAAGAACTGTAATCGAGTTTACATGACGTATAAATATGCTTAAATGTGCAAGAGGTATGGTGTATAAGTGTTGTGTGCTCAATTGCAGAGGCAATTATGATGAAAAATGTAAGAGTAACGTTCACATTTCTTCAAGATGATGTTAAAAATGAGAAATTTTTAGGGCAATTCCATTTGATTCAGTCACTACGAAAAGATACAAGTTTAGTAACAAATGTTTTATACTAAAAAATAAATAAGAGTAATAGTTCATGATGTAAACATGTCATGTGTCCGGAATAGGGATCAAATATACTCGTAAATGTGGACAACATGTCTACATTTCTTTTAGAAATATCAAATAATTTACCCTGAATTACAAACGTTGGTTAATATTACGTCTACCAAAGCAATTTGTTAGTGTAAATTTTATGCAAGCATTCGATAAATTATTCATATTATTTACACAAATTTTCAGTTTCAAAATGTGCTTAATGAAAGAAACCTATACAACGGGGCTAAGTTGATACTTGTGTACATTTATTCTTATTTTATCCCGCTTTATGCTTCTTTATGCTAATCGGAGGCTAATGGAAGATATGTTGTACATTCAAATACAAAGGTGCGATGTGTAACAAGAACGTTTCGTGTGTAAAACTATCCAAGAATATATTATTTATGTTTCAAATGCAAATGTTTTCACACAGAAAGCATTTTGTTACTTAGCTATGTTAATATGAACTACAAATGTATTAAATTTTTAAAACTGTTTCATATGAACTGCTTTTTATTTTTTGTCTTTGTGAAGCTTCAATGTTCGTAACTTTGATTATTAAATCAGTGATAATGTTTATTGTGTCATAATTTATTAACATTCTTCACGATTTCTTTAACAGAATGTAAAACACAGTGTAAGAAAATATTCCAAATGTTTATTTCCCAACTGAACGTTAAAATGGAAATATTAATCTGCTCTTTTATTTTTCAATGAAACTCTTAAGTTATTGTTACAGATCTTACTAACGACAATGAAAAGATTCAATTTGTTTATTATCTTTCGTTCAATAAAGTCAATTGGATCGAAATTACAATGTGACAAATGATTTAGGTTTAGTCTTTATCACAGTAATGTAACATTGTCCTTGTACCAATTTCTTTCGCTTTTGCTGCAAGAATATAGAAATTAAGGTTTTGTATTGAGATTGTATAGCTACACAGAATATCTGCATTATCTGGTTGATTAATTTAGGGTAAACTTAAAGACAATTTAATTGATTAGGTAACTTGGAAAGTTTACGGTCAACCTAACATGTTTTTTTGTTTTATTTAATCAATTGATTTTACATACAAAAGTTCATACAAAAGCGGTTACGAGTTTTACTGTAGCTGATCAATATTCCAGATAATATTTTTCAAAGATATACAATGTTTAAATTTTTCCGTCAGGAAGTTTCTAGCGGTTTTCAACTCTTTCTTTGTGCTATGGTAGGAATTTTTGTGGTGGCCATAGTGACTTCCTGAATGAAAGTTTTGGTGCAAATATTCAATATTATAAATTTTTCTTCTAACTATATTAGTCGGGAGGGTAAATGTCGAAATTTAACTTCATAAGAGAAATAAATATACCTTAATTATCTACGGTAAAATGACGACAAGGAGTTTAGAGCGTTAAGACGATCGCCTCCAGATGATGACGTCTTGACTGAGCGTTGTGGCCTGAACCTCAAGATGGTCTTGGTCCAGGCCGGGATTCGAACCTGGGACCCCTGGCGTCGTAGAGCGATGTGCTAACCACTTTTTTTTATTAACAATATAACTCTATTACATACTACTACTTTTTAACAGGGTTTAACCATATTGCATTCGTTACATTCAAAATATTACATTATATTGTTGAGTTGTCACGGGCTGCTAATTTAATAAATAACTAACTCAATTAACTCAACTGAACTGAGCTTAGCAACGCAACAACGAAGAATCTCTCGCCTCACCTGCTGGGCGAATTAAACATTACATGAAATATAATACGGTCAGGATAAGTGCCTAACAGTCGGAGTTACCAAGAATAAACCTAGGAGGATTTGATTTTAAATACCTGAAATGACGTTACATAATACTACGGTGTTTATGAATATACACATATATTAAAGCACAGATAAATACACATTACATCTTGCCCTCTTTCACTCGATCTCACATTCATTCTCTCATTCTATGGCATATTGCGACAATATGACAAATACAAAGGTTAGATTAATTACTACCTTGACCATACTCTTGCTATGTCTTGGCTACATTGCCTATTACAATTTATCTTTTAGGATTTTAAGTATAAAGTGAATAATTGTTCCTTGTGCGAACCCCTTCTATCTTTTCTGAAGGTATAAATATATTCAATGAACTATTGTTTGCTGTTAACATAAACTCTCATCTTTAAATTGATTACTCCGTCGGAAAACAGATGTCTAGGGATGCCATAGCACTGATTTAAGTTAAGCAATGATTTGATTTACGCAGATTCGCGGTAGATAGTCGTCATCCTTCTCACACACGCACATGGTTGGATCTTACCTTAGCTGCATTCCCTCTGACCTGGGTTGGGCGGAAGTGGTCCTACAGTTCTGGAAGACATCTGCACTCCAGTGTTGCACTTCGCGGTTATCCTGGTTGGCGAAAGTGGATCGGTCGGCGGCTCCATCTGGCCTCATCGAATCCTGGCTTCACTCGTTCACTGTCGACTCCATACGACAACTTGCGCAATCTTCGCGGTCACTCGTAAGTACAGATACGTGACTTGGGCGATGAGACGAACGTACGCGATGAGCCATTCGCGGTTTCACATGGATATCAAAGGTTATTAACTTTCACTACTTTGGACGTTGTTTCGGACGATTGACACGGGTGGACGTGTCTGGCGTTATTCTCACATAACCACACGTATGTGCACGGATGCGTTGACGGCGAGGGGGAGAAGGACCCCCTGATTCTACTTTGCTCTACTCCATGGCTCTGAAACACTCACTCGAGGAAAACAAATCCAGACTTCGAGTCTGCTTGCAACTCGCAGCTCGGTCGCGCGTAGCTCACACTCCGGTGGTGATTGTAGGCAAAACTGTGTAAAACTGTTCCAAATCATCCCTTTTATTCCAGATTTGAACGTAGTGACGCTGTACCCTCTATGATCAGGTGCTTGTTTATTGTTTCTGGTGCTTTGACCGTTGTCCTCCTATCCTGGCCAATGCTCACTCAGGTCCTTAACCTCTGGCAGCAGCTCCTCGCGCAGAGATTAGGCTAACTCTTCCTCTTTTGTATTCAGTCACGAAAAGCAAGGACAACTCGGTAGGGTAGCTTCTCCCTTTCAATTCGGCGATGAATCTTTAATAAATCATAACTCCCGTATTTCTGTTCTGATTAGGCTCAAATCTTGGAATCAGTACTTTCATGATGTGGTCTTCCGCTGGTGAAAATCTAATCCAATTCGGTCCATTGGTTTAGAAGTTGCATTTTTCTTGCTCTTCCCATAAGAATGCATGTAAATCCGAATTCGGGCGAAAACGGTGGTTGAGCAAGCTAGTGCTGGCTAAGACAGTTCGCTAGACACCTGTATTCGCGACGGATTTTAATATTACCAATTGCAATTAATTCCTACTAACGGGCAATTAGATTAATTACTTGTCACTCAATATTTGACCGTTATAGAGTCATACAGTGTATGTTGAATATAGTTTGCATAGCCTTTTTTTTCTTTACTAGGTAACATTTTTCCATATTCGCTGCGGTAATAATCCCTTATATTGTTTCCTATGTGTCCTTTGAAAACACTATAATATATTGTATCGCACGATGCTTTGTAGTAGGGAAAAAATTAAATTCCTGAAAAATTATTAATTTCGGAGTAATACACTGAACTGATGATCGACTTATATGTGCTATCATATTTTGGAGTTCCGGCCAGTCTTGTTTTGCCTTTCCACAGTGCGTCATCTTGTGTGCTATTGCATCTTCTACTAAACACTGCTCACAATTAGGGTCTGTACTAAACCCCAGCCGATGTCGTTTTGCTTTATTATCAATTAGTTCGTGAACAACTTGGTACCATTGACTACATTGCCTATTGGATAAATATTTTGCCGAAATATTGGTAAAAAATTATTTTCCAATTGTATTTAGGATGTTTCTTCACTATATGCGGCATATCCTTATTACTTCGCCATGGGGGGCCGGCTTCTGAGCTTTGAAAACAATGCTAAATCTGATATCAGTTCGTTTCCCTTAAGCTACGACCAGAAAACATTTATTTTATTTTGTATTTTTCGGCTTTCAGGTTATTTTTCAGTATTTTTTGCAGTCTTCATTGGGTTTTTCTTAATTCTTGATGTTTCCCTTGTTGTTTCGTGAATTTTAAATGCAATTTCTAGCATAATTTATGTATTTAAATTTCCTGACAAGATATTTTAAGCATGTTCACCATTAATCGAAAATACGGTCAATGGAAAAGCACAATATTATGTTTGGCAATGAATTAAATAATTAATTGTGGTAAATGTACTTTTCCTCCAGTACTTACAATACTTGGTAGAAAAACTACTTTGAGGTTTCCTTGCTGGCCACTATAATTGCTTTACTCTGTGGATTTAGTCATAATGTAAAAAAATATATATAATATGTTGTACGAGAAACCCAACTGTATTTTCAGCTCTGATCTACTAGTACTGTATCATGCAAGGCCAATTCGGAAAGGAGGTGAATAACTTTTACAGAAAAACCTTTTAGTAAAAATAAAGAAAATTACATTAGCAATTAATTGCTTTTTCGCTTTGCTTAAGTAGTTTAAACCACCAAACTACGGGTTTTGTCTAATTTTATTCAACAACCCTCTTGTAATTTATGAAAAAATCAAGCTTTCATTTTAGGAGGGAAATTATTCTTAGGTCAATTTTTAATAATTTTTAGGGTATTCTGTAGGTCATTGTTTTAGGTCATCAACATTCGAGTCCTATTAATAAGCTTTTTCCATAACGTGGAGAAGCGCTTAAATTGACTGTCACAGTGACGTTACTCTGCGCAGCTAACAAAATTGCTACGATGTTCGAAATTAAAAGTAGGAGGGGATTTGTGTGTGAAACACTGGAACCACGACGAGAAGTGTGTCGTAATTCACCTCTTGATGAACTTTATGAGCACTAGTTGCAAGATTCTCGCGCAATTACACAATGGCAATGTAAAATCTCTTGCAATAAGCCTTAATGTAAGTGCTGGAAATGTAAAAATCTCATCCTTTTATAAGGTAATGAATCTACGTCCAGTGCCAGCCGTACATCCAAATCCCGATAAAGCACCTTCCAATGTGTCTCCAAGTTGGCGGTTTTCTACTAACTCGTCTCCTCACAGCAATGAGAATGCTTCTGTCTTACATCTGCCTCCCTGGAAGCATTAATTTCTAACGCGGCGACGGGGGGAAGAGGGGGGCCCTGATTACAACCCAGCGCCCTTCCTCTACTCCCCCTTCCATCAAGATTCAATTTCATTAGTCGAGCTCTGGGCGATCAAGGCCTTCCCTTCCTCCCCCGGCCCCCTCACAGGCACTCCCTGGCAGGGAAACCGCTAACAGGTCTCGTCTGCCGGACTCAACTTGATCGATTAGCCTCGACAAGAAAAGCTTCAGGCAAGGATAGGAAGAAATTAGTGCGGAGGGAAAATGTCACACCGGGGAGAACGAAGGAAGGAAGAAAAAGGAAGCGAAATTAAGACTGGTACGAATTTTTACTGCGATTGCTACAACGAAACCCTCAAAATTTCACGAAACTACAATACTGTAGAAACATCAGCCACACTAAGTACATTTTCCAAAATTTGATCCATAGGTTGCAAAAGAAAGAAACGGAGGAATAAACCTGTTGAGTACAATTTTATCGATTTGCTGTTGTCGATGATAGTTACTAAAACTCCGTCAGTGTAATTTTGTATAACTCTGTATGTCTGTGTACGGATATATATTTGGTTAGCAAATATCATTTATTAGATTTATGCACTCTTCAAAGTTAATATTAGTATTCTTTATGCAATTATTGGTGTATTTGTGTTTTCTCTTTCTTTCTTCTTCTGATGTATTGTTATAACTATTTTTTTCAACTGTTATTACTCTATGTACAGCTATTGTAATTGGAGCCAAAGCTCTGTTGTAGGTGATAAATAAATAAACTGTACGGACGAAAAATTCGGTAAGTCCTGAGAAAGTTTAAAAATGGTATACAGGGGGAAAATATTGGGTTTTCAAACTTTGAATTTCCTCTTGTAAAAACAGGTAAATGTGACTTAACAGGTTTTTCTCCTCGACTCTTCAAATCATATTGAAAAGTGTCGATCAGTGGTATGTGCAACAAAAGGTGAAATTTGTTCCTCATCCGCCACCTTGAAACTTTTCAGCTGATTTTAATCAGAACCACACCGATGGAGGCCGGCGTGTGAGGTGGGATGATCAGCGAAAATCAAAGCGAAGCCAGAGGCCTCAGGCTTGAACCCTGATCAGACATGGATGTATCATTGTGTTTGTCCTATCGCCATTTCATCAGTTCGACATTCATCCTCATCTTCACGATTAACCCAAGAGGTAGAAAAGCATCGTAAACTGACAAATAAAGGAACAGAAGTCTCTAAGCGAACCATTCAAGATATCTATCATGTGAAGAAATTTGGCTCGAAAATTCTAAATGTATTACAATTGTGTTCGTAAAATTAGAATATGGCTACCATTCCTTTACTGCTACTTGTCCTCCCAAACTACGCCCTTCATTATATAGGGCTACATATGCATATCAGACATTTCGAATAGCATGTAGTAATTATATTTGTGTTCGTCTTCTACTGCTAGATATTTGTGTTTCAAATATTTGGTGTTCAGATTTCACAACAGAGGCCCAACAAATGTGTACTTTTCTTTGGAAAATTACTGCCAAAGGTACGGAGGATAAATTTAGTAACTTGCAAATGCTTTCAGTGTTGGAGTCTGCACAGAGTAAAAAAATTCATGGAGATCCTTTGGCCACATATATTATTTAAAAAATGGATAAGCCCCCCTCCCCAAAAAAAAAGCGTAGCGTAGCACTAACGGTAGCTACAAAAGAAAGTTATTTGCCATCCCTTTTAACGGAAAGAACTGGGTAATATAGTCAGCTATGGTTATTGAATTGTTGCTGACTTTACAAAATCTTCGTACCATTAAGTACATCAACTTCACGATTTAGAATGCTTGGAATCATTGGTTATACTGAACAGTACAGTACTGATCATTAAAAAAAATACATTTGAGTAAATAACCTAAAACTGAAAGAATCAAGATTGCTTC
The DNA here is from genome assembly GCF_977018435.1 of Lepisma saccharinum. Classification (NCBI taxonomy): domain Eukaryota; kingdom Metazoa; phylum Arthropoda; class Insecta; order Zygentoma; family Lepismatidae; genus Lepisma; species Lepisma saccharinum. The sequence continues at coordinate 32,520,870 of NC_139257.1, forward strand.
TTCCAAATTCGATGGCCGTCTCGCTAATAAAATGGAGCAACAGACTGATCGCAACTTTTCAGACCCTAAAGAGGGGCGATTTCGAATCTTCGTGCTTGATAATGTGAAAAACTAGAGAATGAGTACTTGACATACCTTATAATTATCGGTTAGAGCAGTTTCAAATGTTTCCCTTCCGGCTCTATGCAAATGAATATACCCAAAAGGGAGATCTAGAAGATATGCTGAAATGGACACAGTCGAAGTAGTTAACTAAAAGAAATGCCGAGCTTCATTTGTTAAGAATCGATCAGTCATGCGGGACGTATAAAATGCCTATAGCTTTTCACTAGGCCGACGCGACGACAGAAAGTAAGAACACGTGACGAAAATGGATAAAAGAACCCGTAAAATCAAATGTTTCTCACTTTTTCCTGTGTTTTCTCTCTTAGTCTTCTTTCCTGAACAGACGGGAAGGTGTTATGTGCATCGTTTTCAACACCTGTTGCCCGTTTCTGCTACGATTAGATCCTTATTACTGCCCAAGTCCCTCTGAGCAACACTCTTAACAACACTTCCTCGCCAGGATTGTTTTGCATTTTATGATCGTGATTCCATTCCCTCCTTTTTCGGCAAATTTCTTGCTTGTAGCCGCTGCCACGTTTGCCTTTTAAAAGATCCCAATTTTCCGACGTTTTGTCCTAACCTTATTTATAGTCTTTCACGCTAACCGTTTATCTTTTATTGCCTTCTAACTGGATGTCGCTTAGCTCGTTGTTTCAGCCTGAATCCTTCTTTTTAAACCATCAGCCATCTGGCATACACTGCACGTAAAATCGTTTCTAGCCATCGAACGTGTCTCGCTGTAGTTCTCAGATACGCCGCATCGGCGCTGCTTACTGAGCATTTCAATGTTCCCATAATTTATTTGCATTCCTAACCTTCTTTAAGAGGGTTCTAAAGCAAGTTAATCATTGAACATTATAAGTGTTGTTAAAAGACGAATAATCAACATAAAGGTACAAGTATGACTGATCTTTTCTTAAATATGTATCAAGCCTGTTGTTATGTCTACGTCTACTTTACAATAAAATATATTTCCTAAAGAATCTATAAACATTGAGCCCATTGATGATTGAGGCGCAGGATTAGTCCAGAGTCATTCATGCAGGGATAAACCTACCTGAGATCAGCTACTTCCCGGGATTCGAACACGCGTCCACTTATGGGAGTAAAACGTCATGCCAACTGAACCAGCTCTGAAAGACAAATATACTGATTATATTTTATAAATCTATAGTGTTTCCACACCTATTTGTTATTTGACAGCAAGTTTTAATGTTTTCTTTAAATATAAACAAGCCGGACCCTGTGGCCGAGTGGTTAGCACATCGCGCTGCGACGCCAAGGGTTCCGGGTTCCAATCCCGTTCAGGCTTGGTTGTTTGTGAATGTCCAGTCCATTCATCAATTTCATCACTCATCCCCATCTTCGCAAATTAGCCAAGAGGCACAAAACGCGAAGTAAAATAAACTAAATCAATTAAATCAATCAATCAATATAAACAAATTGAATACTGATGCAATGTATTTGCACAAGATAATGCAATGTATCAATGAGTGAGTGGAAGTATTTGACGTGGAATGAACTTGGAATTTAGATATTTCTTGTCACCAGAATAAGAGTGAAACCAGTCATGAATAATGGTGGTTGAGTTTTGTTGGTTTAATTATAAATTACTTATAAATAAAATGTCATACTTCATCATAATTATATTTTTGGTATTTTGCTTCAGTTTTATTGGCACTAACAGTTTATCTTTTACATTATAGCCTTACTTTTCTGATCATACAAATAATTCTGGTCTTTTTTGTTTTATCTTTATCTACATTATATATTATTTTTAATTTTATTTGCAATCTGGACCAGGGCTATTATTTCACTGTATGTTACCAGTAGTGTGATTGGGTGCCAAAACTAGGGGGAGGGCAAAAATAGAGGGATAGAGAGATATAGAGAAGGAGAGAAAAGGAAGGGAAGGGAAGAGACATGAGAGGTGGACAAATTGAAGAATCTCACTCTATATATACTTTCTTTCTCTCTCTCTCTCTCTCTCTCTCTCTCTCTCTCTCTCTCTCTCTCTCTCTCACACACACACACACAGTGTGAGAGAGACAGAGGCCTTTCTCTTTTCTTCCTCCTCCTCTCCCCATCTCTAGATGTAGAGAGAGAGAGAGAGAGAGAGGAAGAAGAAACAACAGTTAACTTTTCCTTTTTCTTGGTAGACCAACCGCCCCCTCCTCTCTAATTCCCGCCACTGTCTGTTACAAATATTGGTGTTTCCATATGAGGGTATTTTATATGTCTTGCGTGTCTAGATTATATATATAGCCTATATTCTGACAAGGGTAAAATGGTAGAACACTTACTGCTGAATCTCACACGTTCAATAAAACTTAGCATTAGATTATCAAATACAGCTCTCTATCTAAACACAAAACATGAAGCTTGAAACCATCTATTGATCACAAAACCAACATTCGCATGTCATGTATTATTATTTTAAATGCTCCTTATTCTAGTCGTGTGTGTGTATTCATAAATTCCTATTATAAATTCAACATTAGGGATCCTCACAAGCTTCAATTGCCATGCGACCTGAATCGCTGGTTCCCTAAGATCTTCAACTGCAACGGAAGTCCACGGTAGTGTTGCTGGAGTTTCTATTTCGGAGTTTTCTTGCTTAACAAGGGCAACAGGTGACGTCCAGACCAATCAATCACTCACTCCTGTCTTTGAAGCTACAATCCATCACCCTGTCTCCATCGCTCTTCTGGGAGTGGATGGGGCATAACATGGCCGAGAAGATGGTGCTGCTTGAACCGAGAAAGAGGGAAGGTGCATGTTTCAACTTTCCTCTTGTTTTACTTTTCATCAAAAACTTATCACGGACCTTTCTTTTTTTATTTGTTTATCATTGCAGTTAACCAAACGAAGTGGTTTATGAAAAGATGCAACGTATAGAGGTGGGACCGTTGGGAGCAGCGGACCATGCTGACATGGATATAGAAATTAAGGCCATATCACATTCATATTTGGCAGCTCTGGAAACCATAAACTTGAATGACTGCGGCAAGTATGGCTGCTTCTTGCAATTTCTGTTTTTCTCCAAGTGGCTTCGATACCTCTGATCAGTGGCGGCGATTGGATACCCAAAACGGGAGGGGAAGGACAGTTTACTTTGTCTTGGTAGAGAAGGCTTGCTTAGCATTAAGAGAACATAGTGGGGGACAAAAGTGGAAAAAAGTGGGGGGGGGCAACTGTTCACCTACTCACCGCATCTGGCCATGGTATAAGGGACTTATCAATATTCTTTGAGTCAGTTTATTTTGAAGATTGGAACTTTAAAACTCATAACAGAAAAGCCATCATGTCTTATACTACATGCTATAATGTATTCTCACTTAATTTCTAATAAAATCATCGAAACCCAATTTATGTTTCGTTCACACTCTCTATCCAGTAAGTACACTGACAAGGCTTGGGAAATTGAGTTTGGGACGGGACTTCGTGTAGTGGTAGGGTACCGTATAGGTATTAGTATGCCAAGGAACCATTTCGTGCATACGATGTTCTTTTTTCCATGGAAAGATTGTACTAAAGAGGAGTTATAATCCTCATCAACCCTACTCCCCTTGAACAAGCCAATGGTTCTCGGTATTCCTAAGGCACGACTCGGAGAAGAAACTAAGAAACTACAGTACCTAACTGAAAGTAATGCTAATTGGCAGGACGTTCCAAAATAAAATCATAACTACGCACTATATCAGGAATTGTGAATGTTACAACAACTGTGTTAATGTGGAATAGATTTTAAGTTCACTTGAATTTAACGAGTGTTGGTTAAGAAATACTGACTCAAATACTGCATAATTGTTTCATGTTATTAGAGAATGTACATTGGGATCCATAAGTATTACCGTGCAAATTGTCCATCACCATGTTCGGGCACTTTATTTGACCCAATAAGAGCTTCAAGAATTAAATGAAAACTCAAAACAAGCTGTTCACAACTTCTGCACCAGCATAAAAATCCATCGCTTAAAAACACCTAGGATGTAAGAGAAAACTTAATGAAAATAGTCATGGCTCATGGACAATTTGCACGGTAATACTCATAGATCCCACTGTACAACTAATATCTGAACTAAAGCAGTGGCGCAACCACAGGGTGGGCATTGCCTCCCCCCAACCTTCGACGGAAGTCAATTCTAGGGGGGCAAACGTTCATGGCCAAGGGCACCTTCAGGGGCACAGAGGAGCAATTGCCCCCATCGATTTCAAATTTTATGGAAATAAAAATGCATTTCGTAAAATTTTCTTGCTTCCTTTGCTCCCAGTGCCTCCTTTCCTCAGGCTCGTCACGTTCATAGCCGTAGCTAGGAGGCGACGAGAGTCGACCATGGGCACCGAATGATCTAAATGAAAAAAAAAGTTGTGAAAGAGAGAATGCCTAAACGCCGCGATGTTATTTGCACCCTATTAGGTGCAAACATTGATGGCCAAGGCATCTGCAGGGGGGCACAGAGGAGCAATTTTATACAAATAAAAATACATTTCGTAAAATTTTTAAATCAATATTGTTTTTCAGTTGCAAAATTGGTTTTAAAAATTTTCTGCTCGCTTTGCTCGCATTGTCATTGTTTTCTGTAATTTATATAAGTGGCATGTGTTGTTATATGTATTGAATAAACTTGCAATACGTACACAATTTAGTGTTAGCATGTTGCATATGTATTTTCTTATTTTATGTGGCTCCATATTGAATAAGTGTAAAACATATCTTGTACATGAAAGTTATTCATGTTATGTACAAAAATAATTATCTTCGGAATGCATTTATCATTCATTTTCTGCCAGTCAAAAATACAGTTTGTGTGCTTGTTTTCCATTATTAGCTAAAGTGAAATTAAACGCGTTGAAAAAAATATTTCAAATCTTTTGTTTCAAACAAATGTTTTAGCACCGACTTCTACCCCCTTTTTACGTAATTTATGAGGATAATCATCATCATTATTATTATTATTATTATTATTAGTATTATTATTATCATTATTGGTACCTTTATCCTGGTACTTGCCCCCTCCAGACAAAAATTCGTGGTTGTGCCTCTGAACTAAAGTTTAGGCTTCATATTGTATACTACAAATTTAAAAATCATATATTTACAGCACATGGCGAAGAAAAACGACAGAGAAATTCCGAGCATATTGAAAATTTTAATAACAATCGTAAATTATGTGGTTTGAATCTTCTTGCCCTCGAACGAGGGCCGCTTTCGATCAAAATGGAATGGAATGAAGACAGATCATTTTCTTTGTGATAGCAGTGAACCAAAGGACCTGTAGAACGCATGCATAAAGAAGGGAAAGCAACAGTTGATGTGACTTACATAGTTGTAACCTGCCAAGCCGTCAATTAATTCTTTTAAAGGAATCTGACGGCAATATAAAGATGATTTGTAATAGCAAGTTCAACCGCGTCCTTGATGGTAGCATAATAAGATTCTTCCTCTTTAGTTCTGATGTCTTAGCATTGGGGCGCAGTGTTGCTAATACCTACCTGTTAATATGTCTGGACGCAGCACAACAAAACACTAAATATGCTGTGTCTGAGTATGTTCTGGAGTATGATTCTTTTTACTTCTCTAATATTTTATAGGCTAAAAACCCAAATTTTCAGTCATGTAAGTCGAACTTTTAAGCAAATGGGGAAGATGAAGACTGGGTAGGAATTCGATATTGCATGAATTCGAGACGAGACCAAGAGTGTAAGTTTAGAACCAGAGACAACAAAATTCCATTCATCCATACTTAATCATGACAAGAAGTACAATTTGAGAAGTACCTTATATTTTCTTTACAATCGTAAACACTTCCCGCTAAGTAATAAACTCAGAATATGGAATATTCCGTATGCTAATGATTGGCGGGAAAATACACTTACTTACGTTTGACTCTCGATTATGTCAGATTATTTTGTCCTTTCTCAACAGTCGTTGCCTGAAAGAAAGTGCAATAATCTGTTGTAAACTGCTGGTTTTCAGCTCGATACAGTGGGATCCATAAATATTACCGTGCAAATTGTCCATCACCATGTTCGTGTACATTATTTGACCCAATAAGAGCTTCAAGAAAACTCAAAACAAGCTGTTGACAATTTCTGCACCAGCATACATAAAAATCCATCGCTTAAAATACACAGTATGTAAGAGAAAAATTAATGAAAATAGTCATGGACAATTTGCACAGTAATAATACTCATGGATCCTACTGTACAAGCTGAACTTGTTTTTTTACCTACAAAACAGCTTTGTACATTACTTTTTGTGTAGTTTAAATTATATACTTATGCTATGTAAACTGAAATTTATAAACCAATGTAATTTTCGCGTAGATTAGCTGTGAACAACTTACTTTAATGCCGATTCATTCATAGTTTATGGTACACCAGTACAGTCAGATGGATCAAGATTTCTGAATTTCGAGATAAAACTTCACGGATGGTGCCACTAGCACCTCTCCCCCAGACTCGCAAGAGAAATTCTCTCCTTGTTATCCTTTCCCTCAGGATACACCAAGAAACCATCCGATCTACAAGAATACATTGGGCGATGAACAGTCGAAGCACCTGTCTTTGCTTTAGGAGCGCTCTCTTTTTGGGACTATCCGGGATTTCTATCCCAGGGCGAAACCGGGACAGATCTTACGCTGCAGGCGGCTTGAACAAAGACTCCTCACCCCAGCGATCTCGCAAAGTAACACCTCACCTGTCCTATCTTCACGCGATCAGAGCGCTTTCCTGCTGTTATTATATGCCTTGATTCCAGCCTTCCGGGCTGAGAGAGTTGGAATTTCTCACCGCCACAGACTAGTTAACCATGAGAATGACATTCGCCTTTTTTTGTACACCGCGTTCGGATGATTATACGCCTAGAAACCAAACAATATATATGCGGCTTCTCCGAATGATATCACGAATGAGTTGTGATGGACGGGCTAATGGGCCCTTATGAACACGAATAGGGGTTCGTGGTGTCATTCTTGATTATAAATAGGGCTGGTGTCTTGTATTAACTTAATCGTTGCCAGAGATTTGATTCCGTTCAGAATTTAGTTTATTTCTGCTGCCATCCTGGCTGTTAAGGAGTTCTCACCAATATGTGTTGATGGAATGCAGTGTCCCTAAAAAGCCAATTTTTTTTATTTTTTTTTAAGAAATAAAGAACTCATCTTCTGAAGAAATGTTCGAGATGGTGGGCGAGAGGTAAAGAATCTTTCCCTCTTCTGAAGTTTCTTTTCCACGCTCTTCATTTCAAAGTTCATTCCAAACTAGAGAAATAAAATTTCCTTCCCTCCGAGAATATTACCATCATAAACAGTTTGTATTATTTATCAACCATTGTCAATAGAACCTAATTTAACATAGAAAAGTAATAATGGCATGTGAAATCTTTATGAAGAGAAATGCAACTGAAACTGTTACTTTTTCAAGATTGTATTTTTTAAAGTAAAAATTGTCTGCGTCTTTTAATATACGTATGTGCTTTAAATAGAATGCCTCATTGTTCATGTATTAACTAGTTTTAAAAAAACAAAAACAGTTTTTGATATTCAGCAATCCCAATTGCCATTGCTGATTCAGTCGATCTCCTTCAGAAGCCATTGGTCCTCCCCGAGCACACATGCACCTCTCTGCACCAACTGTCCGTTGGCCTCGGTCGTGTGTCGGACGATTGGCGATAGATATCTTCGGAGTGCCCATGCACTTTCGATGCAGTTGAGGTCAAGTGAATAAGCTGGCCATTCCATGCAATGGATTCTGGAGCACAGAATCCCGGTCAGGAATAAATACAATATATATATCGTGTTTTCAAAATAATCAACAATTTTTTAGTACTGTAGTTTACTTTATATAATGTTCTTGAACTTAAATAGTTCCCTGTTAATTTTTGCTTCATCGCGAATGCAACTCTGCAAACAATGGAAAAGAAAGACTTATCCAGTATTTATGAGTGCAGAAAAGCCAAGAGGAAGTAGCTACTGTTCTGCAACTACAACGAGTTATTATTTAAAATGATTACCTGTGAATTAGTCTTTCCTTAAGAGTATTTTTTTATTGCTTGCTTCCGTTTTATAATGGTTAGTGCACCGACCTGCTAAAAAGCGAATCGCGTATCAGAGGATTTTCGTGCCTGCTGTTTCTTCTACATTCTGCTTAAGAGAAACACTGTCTTATATATCCCTATTTTCAATTGCAACATGCACAACAGTGCAAATTTGTTTATCTCTCCAGATCGCACAACGTCAAGTCAACAATAATGTGAGCTGTTCAGGGACATTTCTCATCACATGCTTCCAACGCCTGTGGATATGTGAACTCACTAAATAAAAAAAATATTTCTTCGGATATACACCTGATAACCCTTTAGGTGCATTTCAATAAGTGATTATCATCGCATAACAAAGGAACTGCAGTCAAGTTCTTTTACGAAAACAAAAAACGATCAATTTGTGATTTGAAGAGACTCCTTAACATTGTCGGCGACACTCACTGACAAACAAGGTGCGAACAGGTTGCGTGCGAGCTTCGGTGAAGGTGTTAGTCTCACAGTGAGCCTTGAGGCAGCCACAGGCAACAAGGAATCACGAAAACGGAGAGAGAGATCAAGGCAGATAATTTCTTTCAAACAATTGAAAAGCGAGAAATGCAAGCAGCGCCACAACGGAATAGAATCATGCAATACAGGTGGCAAGAAAAAGAAGATGATGACGAGAAATAGCATGTGTACGTACAAGTGTTGCGAGTACTGATAAAATGGCGTCTTTAGACGCTTTTAAAAGGGAAGAGTGTTTAAACTTAGCATATGGATCATAATTCTTAATGACTTGTGGATCAGGATTTGAAGGTTAGAACCAAACAGTTATAAAAATACTGTGTACTAATAAATCGCTCTCCACGTATTAGTAGTAACAAAACGAGAATGTGTTTCTTCGGTGTTTATGCCGATACCCGTGGCGGAGTGGTTAGCAAAGAGCGCGACAAGGTCAAGGGTCCCGGGTTCAAACTAGTGTTGCCCACGAGACGAGACGAGACGAGACTTTGGTCTGTCCCGTCCCGTCTCGTGAAAATGCTGTCTCGTCTCGTGTCTCGTCTCGAAAATATTCGCTTGTCCCGTCTCGTGTCCCGTCTCGAAGGGTTCTGTCTCGTCTCGTCTCGTCCCGTCTCGTTTTGTCTCGTCTCGTCTCGTAAAAGTGATCCGGGATATCATGCCAACAAAAGTCAAAAGTAGCAGACACACGAAATATTTTTCCGGAAAGTGGGATAAAGCTCCAAATATTTTACCCATTGCGTGGTGAGAATAAATAAGGTTAGTTAATCATGAGGACATTAATATTAAAAATGCAGTTTGTTGGTTACTGATTGCTAGGTATCTTATGAAATCTACCTTGTGGTTTTTCTGGCTTCCATACAAGAGTGCTCTTTTCATTACTGCTATACCTTTTGGAAGTTTTGAAATGTTTTCCACTAGACCTTCTTTCTTTCTGAATGTCGAACTTCCGTGCACTATGAAAATGTACATTTCTTCTTTAAATTCTAAGCTTGGCGCTCGGGAGCAACAAAAAAGTTTTTAAATGTGTAGTACGAACACAAAAGACTATTTAAAATTTCAATACTTAGTATATTACAAATAGAAAGCATTTATTGTTTTTAATATTGTTAAACATCTTCTATGACATAAGTTTCAAAAAGTGTTTCTTTGTGATATTGTGCTGTTTCTTATGCTCAGCTTATGACGCACATACTTCTTTGTTTTCTCTTTAGCCTCTAAGTCAGATACCAACACCGCTTGATCTAATTCATCCTTCGGCAGGCACGCATCTAGAAATATATGTCGGGGGATTGTGTCCGAGCCAAGTGTTTCAGAAAAAAATGATAATAATAACATTAACGACAACAATTAAGCAAATGTTTAAATTAATACATTAATATAATTCATAGGTCTATTCACTTGAATATGTAAATTAATCAATTCTATTATTGTTATTACATGAAATGTTACAAAGATTGTAGAAGAATAGTAATATAACAGCACGAATATTAGGTAATATCTAGCTTACGTGTAGTTAAGATCGCCTAAATTTGCATAAAAACAACTGTCCTGGCAAGAAGTTTAATGTCAAAAAAGGTGATGAATTGAATATTTGCTAAATAACAAAAAAGGATGTTAAGTCCACTTGACGAAAAATAAAATTCCTGATTAATATTTTATTCTCATTATTATAAGTAGTAGTGTACATAAATCTTCATTGATACTGTCATTCAAAGCCTTATAAGCGCAATAAAATCCTTGTTCGGCATAAAAAAGTAACCCTCGATTATGCTAAAGAAATATATTTTTGTTTAGCTAGAGCAAGGCCCCAGGAGGATGCAAGAAGCCAGCCATTCCTGCAAAAGTGTATGTTGTACGAAGCGAAGAAACGTGACAAAACCACCACGTATGGAAGGCAAACCTGCATATATTTTATATCGCACATTTACAGACCCGTGCCTCCTGAAGTTATAAAAATCCCAACTTCAATGATTCTTTTAGACATGCTATAGTTGAAAAAATATGTTTAGATGCACCAAAAGTGCATCATTATCAGATTAAACATATAACGTGTTTTTGGAATCAAAATATTTGTGTAAATTGGGTGCCTCCCCGATTACGTAGTAATAACGTCGAGGTTTTGTAATCAAGGGTCCCCGCGTTCGATACCCAATGGAGGCACAAAGTGAATCGGATCGCACTTTAAACTGTAGGTCGGTTCGCGATTTAGCCTATTTGTGAATCAAGTGGACTCAAAACCCAATATCAACCTTAAGAATATTAGAACCCACTAATTCACCCGCAGCTAAGTCAAATTTCAAATATCCCTCTTCATCCTCGTTCATAGACTTCCTGCATTACTCTTGTGCATGTGGGTTGCATCCCACCAGGTGCGAGAAATGTGAAGAGTTATTCTTTCCCTATACTGCGTTATTTCTTTTCATAAGAGTAAGACTAAATTCTCGTTTTATCTGAACTTTTAAAAAATGTGCAAAATACGTCTCTATCTTTAAACAACCACCCTTTCTCATGTATGTGTAAAATAATCCTACTCTGTGTCAGAAAACCTCTTCCTACGATCAAATGGAGGAAACAACTCTCAAGTCTCAACAATTATAATTTTTTGCTTAAATTTCCTATAATTTATACAAACAGTAGCACACATCACGTCCTTTGTTGCAACACTGTCAACAGCTAATGTTACTTTCCTCGTCCTAATAAATTTACTTCCAACCAGTGACGGCGCCAGGGAAATGTGATTGGGGGGGCGGAAGGCTGGCAACAAAATATTGTAAGGGGGCAGTCACATTAAAACGCCCGAAAACACTACACATATATATATACATATATAATAATACTTATAATAATAATAATTATAATTATAATTATTATTATTATTATTATTATTATACTCATGTATGGTGTTTTGTGTTTGTCTTTTATTTAGAGTGGACGTTTACTGCCTAAATTTACTTCTTGATTACGAGTTTATCTCCACATGATTCGTTTTAATAAAGACATTAATTCTTTTTTATTGATAGGTTGCGTTGTCTCTAGTGGCCTATTTCAGTATTGGAAGACATTCATAATTTTATAATTCATCGTCTTTCTTGAGATGAAACTACTGATATAAATATTTTAGTTATAAGATAACAATATAAATGACGAAAAAATGCTTCGAAGAGTTTAATTTTCTTGCAAAATAAACGTGACGTTGGAAGAAATGAATCTTCTTAAGTATTAGAAACAATGTGAGGCACTTCTCCTGTAGGAGAATTCTGCTCTATGTGCTTTGGAGAACACATTGCCCACCTTTGGTACGTCCAGGACTTGACATTTCTTCTCAATGGCAGTTTGCATCCAGCATCCTGTTTCGAGCAAGCCTTTTCAAAGATTTTAAGGACAACCATCTTCGTAATGCTGAAGAGTTTTGGGCAAAATTTGTGTTTCACCTTTCAGGGAAATGTTATCACAGGATAAAAAAATCAGACAAAGGTTACAGTTATCTCATAATTCAAGAAATATTCTGACCCTGGCATTACTTACTCTTACTCTACCACTCCAACGTATGTCTGTGCTACACAATTACAGGCACCTATGGGGTTCATGCGAAGAAGTTCTTCGATTTTGATATGTACGAGAAAGAGCGAACCTGCATCCAATGATTGAAGAGTGGCAAATCCTAATAAGCATTCTTTTACCTGCCCGCGATATGTCTTGAATCGAATTTTAAGTGTAATTTGCATTTTAAGGTTCGCGTTCAATACATTTCCAAATAATATCCCTTCATTAACTTCAAGAGTATCGAAGAAATTCCCTTTGTTACGGTTTCCTCAGACTCATCATCTCGAAATTCAAGTCCGTGAATAGTAAGAAACCGCGATGAATCCACAACAACTGACATGTAGTGTCGGGTTTTCTTCGATCACCTTTGGTCCTGGGTTCGATACCCAGTGGAGGCACTTTAAACTATTAGTCCAATCCCGATTGGCTATTCTGTGCATAAAGTGGACTTAAAACATCAAATCAACCAACCAACCAAATCTTGAATCAAATTTGAATGTCTTTTAATAATTAGCGTTGTCACTAACGACCACGATTACAATAATTTGCCCGTACTACAGATGATGTCTTGTGGTCCTGAAAATATTCGTGATGTTTTAAAACCATCCACATTCAACACTTTTTCCCATTTCTTAAGATTGGCTAAAACTTAGGTTAATCTCGGCTATTACAGGACATAAATGAATGAAAAATCACCTATGCCCAGGTCGGCGCTCGAATCTTGAACGAAAGTCACATACACATAGCTATATATATACTAAACAAATTAATATTTGTTAATCAAGTTGGTATTATAAGCAGGAAAGTGATATCATGCAGAATACACCACTTTGAAAAGGTGAAAATCGTCATACTCTTATAAATGAACTCTCTTATTATTCGATATTTAATTAACTTCAGTTGGAGGGCCCGAGAGGGGGGGGTGGCGAAGTGTCTGAAATGGGGCGTCCCCCTGCCTCCTCTGGCGTCGTCACTGCTTCCAACCCTCTAATAACTTCGCTGCTGATAGCCTCACCTTCGAAATGGAAGCTTGTGTGTCGGCGAATAATACAAAGCACTTGTGTTCACTGTCCCTCTTTCATTCAAAGTCTGCCGTTTTCCTTTTCGTCTTTTCCTGCAAAACTTCCTGTCAGCAAGCAAAGCAAATTACAGAATTTTTATTGCCCCTCCCTTGCATCAACCTTCATTCCTACTTTAGGCCTGGATTTATGGCACTTACCAGCTACTGCAGGTCAACCTCGCCCTATGTTTGGTGTTTACCCCATGAATCAACGGTGTCCATTGTTCAAAGCGAAACCTCTGTCAGTGAGGAACGGCGAAAAATAGTCTCGGAATACACCCTGGCCGTAAACAGGCTCCCGCCACCTCGACATTGGTGTCAGCTTCCCTCTGAAGTTTGATAAAACTACTTTGTGAAATTTGTTTAGTAACGATTGAAAATGTAGACAGTAGATACTACATGTATTTTGCTCATAAACTTGAAGGCTAAATTCACAGAATAAAAAGAACAGCTACAACATTCCTTCATCTGATTTACAGAAAGGCTAATCGGGACTGGACCCACACTTTAAAGTGGGATTCAAATCACTATGTTCCTTCACCGGGTATGGAACCCGGCAGCCCTTGATTACAAGGTGACGACGCTACCACTGTACCATCGGGGAGTCCCCATAGAACAACGTTTCCTTCTTCGACGATTATACAGAACTTAGTGCACTTCCTTCATTTGAAATCTATTCTATATCAGGCTCAGTATTTCGTTATTACAATCCAAGGAATAGTATTCTCATTAAATAAGAAATAAATAAATAAAAAAAAGCATTGGAAATAATCTTCAAACGGACGTAAAAAAAACGAATCCAACCACCTGTAGAATGCCTGAGGGAAAAAAACAAGAATTTTCTCAACAAAGATATTTCCGAAATTTCCATAACATTCAAAAAATTTCGCAACCCGTGCAAATAATCACGTGGTAAAATCTTGTCATGGTTCCCTGTAAACACTAAAATCACCAAATTAGTTCTTTCCATATTTCCTGTATTTTCTCCTCCTCTTTAGCTCTCAGCTGTTCGGAGTGGGATAATGCAAGATTATTTGTCCCTAATTATCTCCTTGTCTTAGTCTTGCTAATATCTTGGACTACTTAATAACTTTCCCAACAACTCCTTATCAATTTGTACTGCCATGCAGGGACGGCGACAGGGGTGGGCACGGGTGGGCAAGCGCCCACCCAAAAATTCCTGTGCCCACCCGATTGCCCACCCAATCAAATTCAACAAGTACATATACTTGGGATATAGGAATGATTCAATAAATAAGTGTATTCTGGTGTTCATAACATGTACATTTTACGTTTGAATATTATCTATGCTAAAAATGTTCACATACGTATTATCATCCCATATAAAGCCAATTTTCTTATTAGAAAGTGAAAGTAATTACTAGAGCTATTGAAACAAAAACTGTGATCAAATGAATACTTCCATGATTAAAAGCAGCTAGTAGGCTTAGGAGGCTCAACATTATGCAGGGTATGATCAAGATTAGATCAGAATTTAGGATAAACTTGAGGACTGCAGCTCCGGGCCTTCACTGGGAAAGACTGCATTGAAAAGTACCACATAATGAAAAAAAATAGGTACTTCGGATGTGGTAAAAAAATATAATAACAAACCACACCATGTAACTTGGAAAGACGTTATAACTGAAACTGTGTAGAGGGGATTGGAGTAAGGTCTTGGTGCTGTAAGCTTCGGGTCTCCACATACGTATATAATTGATTGATTGATTGATTTGTTGTTTTAAGTCCACTTTATGCACAGTAAGGCTAATCGGGACTGGACCTACAGTTTAAAGTGAGTGGGATCCGAACCACTTGTGCCTCCACCGGGTATCGAACCCGGGACCCCTTGATTACAAGGCAACAACGCTACCATTGCGCCATCGGGGAGGCCCACATACGTATATAAATCCCAGACTGGGTATAGTTAAAATAATATCCAAATAAACAAATAAAAACATCATCTTAGCGTTACTTTTCCAGCAACACAATAAATCATTTCGACTTTTTAATTATTTTTATTATTATTAGAATAATTTAATCTAGAAGACTTAGATGGACAGGCCATGTGATACGAATGGGAGAGGAGAGAATAGTTTACAGGATTCTTGTTGGAAAACCTGATGGTAAGAGACCAGTAGGAAGGCCAAGACGAAGATGGGGGATAACTTTGTGATGGACATAAAAGAAATCGGCAAGGGTGGGAAAGATTGGATTGATCTTGCCCCGGATAGAAACAGATGTAAGGCTTGTGTTTCTGCAGCCATAAACCTTCGGGTTTAAGTATGCTAGAGAGTATAGTATAGTTTTAATTAGCTCTGCATTGAAATTCCAGAAGTGTCCTTTTTCTTTATTTCATTACAATTTTTATATACCTGTCATCTTCAAATATCAATATGGTATGCGAAATATCAACTTTATATTCGTTCTACTAATCAGAACGAATCACAATAATCACTACAATACCGAAGTGAATACATTTTGATAAACCAGTTATGTATGGAAAAAGCTACAGAATTATTCAATTCTAATGACTGACTGGCTTATCATATTTAGAAATCTTGCCACACGAATCAGCCGAAAATGTCGACAGAATCTGTAGATGCTGCTGAAGTAAAGAAAAGAAGTTTGTTTGTTTTTAAGCCCACTTTTATGCTCAGATAGACTAATTGGGACTAAACCTACAGTTTAACGTGTAGTCCGAACCAGTGTGCATTGTGCTTCCACCAGGAGAGGGGGGGAGTCCAACACATGAACTCTTCATTATAATGCGACAGCGTTATGCCATTGGGGAAAAAATATACAGAAAGAACTCGCACCAAACGTGTCATTTTATCACCACAGAAGACAAATTGAGACTTTCGGAAAACAACATCATTGTTCACGGAATTAGCTGCCTTGATCCACTAATGAAACGCTGTGCAATTGAAACTACCACCTCAACTTTCTAAGAGGTACGAGCTAATGAAACTCCATTTTTGGAAGAGTAAGTCGTGGTTGATTTGTTTTATTTTAAGTCATTTCAATTGTGATTAGATGAAAGTAACGAAGGGGCGAAAACAAATACATTCTGACACTCAAAATACAAACCCTCATAAATTATTACTTTGACAGTGGTTCCAGGTTCCAGGGACTCGTTGCCCTTAAAATAATATAGTTTCCAGGGTATGCTGCACAGGTTGACATTCTAGTGTATTCGAAATGGTCACGCCATACAACCTAAGTCATCTATAAAAAATAGATGAATTATTGCTGTTACGGTGATCAAGTTCGATGAATTTCTTGTGTCCTAAATCATTTGTTTACCTCAAAAAATATGTTCATGTAACCATACGTGTGTTGCTTCTCCCGCATTAGTAATATGAGAGTTCAGAAAACGAATAGCAACTTAGCTAATAATCTCTTCAATTCTGAACAGATTTTTCAGTCTTACTTGTTTATTACATATGAGTGATATTTTGTCAAAATAGCCTTTCACTAGACTAGGAATACTTCATGGACAATGAACAAATAATTGGTTTTCCGTGTGCGTTTTAAATCATTCCTAATAAGACGTTCATTTTAATCCAAACATGCAGTGGCGGCGATTGAGGAGCGGGAAATTGGAGATGCAGTTTCCCACATCACATTTTGCCACTTTTTGCCCCTCACTATGGCCTCTTTATGCTAAGCCTTTTCTACCAAGAAAAAGTATATTGTCCTTGTCCCTCAAATATTGGCACCCGATCGCCGCTACTACAAACATTCAGATAGATTTGTCAGTTGTGCAAACCTTGTAAGCTAAGAAATGTGATCCCCAAAGGAGTAACAAAACCCTTTCAGTCAAAAACTCATACAATGAAAGTACTATGCTCAGGAACATGTCTTCAATTACGAGAAACTTCACGATTGTCTACCATCGCACTTTCTATCACTGTCGCTCCGGCTCCCGTGGCGGAGAGTTTAGCATATCGCACTACGACGTCAAAGGGTCCTGGGTTCTAATCCCGGCCTGGCCATGGATGTTTGTGCGTGAGTGTCCATTCATCAATTTCATCATGTCATCACTCATCTCCATCTTCGCAAATTAGCCAAAAGTGGCACAAAAAGCGAAGTAAAATAAAGCAAATCAATCAAATAATCAAATCAATCTATCACTGTCGAAGAATACATAAAATCAAGTATGTGCCTTGTATTTGCAACACAAGCTTAAACCTAATTCACATTTATTTCACTGTATTAACAAGCATGAAATAATGTGGTTAGAATGTATGGCTGCACATGCTCAACACTTCCTTGAAATAATTGTGTCCATCAGAGACAAAGGGGAAAAAATGGAACAAGATGGGAAGATAGATTAGAAAAGAATAAGGAGGAAAACAGGATAAGGGAAGGGAAAAGAAGTAAGAGAGAATCGGGAGTGTAAGTGAGAGAGGGGATACATACGTCTTACATACACATATACAGTATACTATATATGGTCTTACATTTATACTGCCCACCCTAATCTATCAATATGGCGATTCTGCCCACCCAGTCGAAAATTTCTGGCGCCGTCCCTGCTGCCATGTTTCCCACAATGTTTTTCCTACTTCCTAATAACTTTCACTTCTGTACACCCTTTGATGTAAAAATTAAATAATAATAATAAACCCTATCCGTCGGTCCGTTTATCTTTCCAACCTATAGAGCTGAGACTATGTTTACAAGATAAATCTCGGACTCAGACACTCCACGATCTTTTGGCCCCTCCTTCCACCTTCTCTACCTGCCCTTTTACTTGATGTTATTCAGAATTGTATTAGTATCTGGAGTACTATCGTAACATAAAATTATTAACCTGGAATGAATTGAAAAATAAAAATGGGGAGTAACCCTGTGTTTCGAAAGAGTATAGAAAATAAGTTTAGGTATTCATTCATTCATTCCTCTCTCTAGAATAGTCTTCTTTTGACTTAACACGCGCTTATCAACGTTTCTAATTAAAATACCTTTTTCCAAGCAAACAAGTATTTGCAACTGATTAAATATTTTGCTTTTATTTTTTCGAGACATTCGAGACGAGACGAGACTTTTCAAAAGCCGTCCCGTCCCGTCTCGTGACTCGTCTCGTTTTCGAGACGAGAAAGGCATTCCGTCTCGTCCCGTCTCGAATTTCAAAAGGCTTGTCCCGTCTCGTGTCTCGTCTCGAAAACGAGACGAGACACGAGACGAGACGGGACATGTCCCGTTCCGTGAGCAACACTAGTTCAAACCCCGACCTTGGCATTAGTGCACATTTATCAATTTGATTATATCATTATTCATCCACATCTTCGCGAATAGCCAAGTAGAAGAAAAGCGGAGTCAAGTAAACCAAAGGAATCAAATCTTCTGTTTTAACCACAGACTCGTGTCAAAACTTGGACAGTCACAGTCTCGCCAGGATGTTCCAGAACAATTTAACATTTCCTTGTAATCAAGGGATCCCGGGTTCGATACCCAGAGGAGGAATACAGTGGCTCGGTACCGATTAGCCTATCTGTGCAAACGGTGAACTTAAAAACTCAAGAAAAAGGAACATTTGACCAGGGACGTCGGAACTTATTTTGGAGTGGGGGGGTAGGTTTTTAAATCCATCAACCAGTTTTTACATCTTCCCCCATATATCTGGAATTTGAATTATTATTTTTTTGGGTGCGTCAGCACTGAGGATATTTTGAACCCGTCACAACATACCTTGGTTAAAAGCCGAGGCGAAAAAGGGCGCTTAGCACAAATAAGGACAAAACACAGGACGACACAGAATTATACTGGCCATGGGGCCAGTCGCCAGAGCCTCGTTAGTCTGCAGTCCAGGGCGAACAACGTGCAAGGAGCCCCCCTTGCACCCCTTCCCCATATATATATATATATATATATATATATATATATATATATATATATATATATGAGAGAGAGACTTCTTTTTTTATTTATCTCTCTCTGTCCCTTCTGTTCTTCTCTTCTCTTCTCTCTCCTCTCCTCGGTTCTTCTCTTCTGTCCTCTATCTCAGCAGAGGAGAAGAAGGAGAAGGAGAGGGGAATGAGAAGAGATAGGAGACGAGAGAGAGAGAAAGAGAGAGAGAGATAAGAGGAGAGAAAAAGAGAGAAGGGAAAGAGAGATAGAGAAAGGAAATGAGAATAAGAGAAAGGAAGAATGAAAGAAAGAACGAAGCATTTCATCTCCCCCCCCCTCTCTCTCTCTCTCTCTCTCTCTCTCTCTTCTTCTTCTTCTTAACCTTAAGAAGAGAAGGGAAGAAAGAAAGAAAGAAACAGGGGGAGAGAGAGAGAGTGAGAGAGAAGAAGAAGAAAAGAAGAAGGACTTTCTCTCCCTCTTTGCTTTCTCTTTTTTTCTTATATATATATATATATATATATATATATATATATATATATATATATATATTATAATTAAAGAGCTTATTATATTGTATTGTTATATTTATATATTTATTACATAAATAAAATAAATATATGGTCATTGAATATATATATATCCACAATGTCGAAGCCTCATAAGAGATATTAGAAGGACCATAATCCTCTATTATGGACTATTTTATTACTTATAATTCCATTAAACGGCGCTTAATATAAGAAAACTAACATATTATGTCTTACGGTAATTACCGCGAATTTCCATCCCTACCTGGTACTAGATCTTCGCATACACAGTAAGGCATGTTGGTATGGAGGCATTCCTTCAATGATTAATAACACGTTAAAACACGTTATTTTTAAAAGGGTACATGTACATGTGAAAACGTATTGAGAAAATCCATGTTTCTGAAACTTTCTGATCGATGTGTTGCAAAGAAAGTTTCCCCGTGTTCTCATTTACCATTTCGTCATTTTTTAAATCGTAGTATAATTTTAACACAAAAACGTCGCATACTAAATAAGAATTACATTAATGAAATAGTTAAATAGTTAAAAAGAAATAATTTAATGATAGATTTAGTTTATTTTACTTCACTTTTCTGCCATTTTTGGCTAATGCGAAGGCAGTCGATGAAATTGAGGCACTATATTTTTCATATTTTAACATATAAAACATTTCTGCTTCTAAAATGGCGTACAAGAACGATTCTTTCATCTTTTTCTGATATTTTCAAATCTCAGACTGCTATTCAGAGATTGAGATTAAGAAATGAAACTATCAGTAATTTGGGAGCATTTGCTAGGCTAAAGATTTGCAACGAAAACTTTCAAATATAGTGCATGGTTGAAGAGGGCCGAGGTGTCAAATATGGGGCAAGTCACTACGCTGTTACGCGCTAACCACTAACAAATTAATCCAAAAACTGGACTAAGCAACGCAACAACGCAGAATCGCTCCCCGTGACACCTGTCACGCGGATTAAACATTACATGAATTATAATACGATCAGGATAAGTGCCTACAGTCGGAGTTACCGAGAATAAACCTAGGAGGATTTGATTTTAAATACCTGAAATGACGTTACATAGTACTACGGTGGTTCTGAATATACACATACATTAAAGCACAGATAAACAAACAGTACATCTTGCCCTCTTTCACTCGATCTCTCATTCATACACTCATTCCATGGCATATTGCGACAATATGACAATTACAAAGGTTAGATTAATTACTACTTTGACCATACTCTTGCTATTTCTTGGCTGCATTGCCGTTTACAATTTACCGTTTAGGATTTTAAGTATAAAATGAATAATTGTTCCTCGTGCCAACCCCTTTAATCTTTTCTGAAGGTATAAATATAATTCAATGAGCTATTGTTTGCTGTTAACATAAACTCTGATCTTTAACATTGATTGTCCGCCGGAATACCGATGTCTAGTTATGCCATAGCACTGATTTAAGTTATGCAATGATTTGATTTACGCAGATTCGCGGTAGATTGGCGTCATCTCTCTCACACACGCACATGGTTGGATCTTACCTTCGCTGCATTCCCTCTGACCTGGGTTGGGTGAAAGTGGTCCTACAGTTTTGGGATACGTTCGCACTCCAGTCTTGCACTTCGCGGTTATCCTGGTTGGCGAAAATGGATCTCCCGGTAGTTTCGTCTGGCATCATCGGATCCTGGCTTCACTCGTTCACTTCACGCGGTTTCCCATGGACACACAACACACGTGGATATTAAATGTTATTAACTTCTGCTAACTTAGGACGTTGTTTCGGACGATTGACACAGGTGGACGTGTCTGGCGTTATTCTCACATACCACACGTATGTGCACGGATGCGTTGGCGGCGAGGGGGAAACAACCCCCCTGGGTCTACTCTGTTCTACTCCATGGCTCTAAAACACTCACTCGAGTCAAAAAACAAATCCAGACCACGAGTCTGATCACGACTCCGAGCTAGGTGGCGCGTAGCTCACACTCCGGTGTCGATTGTAGGAAAACTGTGTCTCGCTATTCCAAATCATCCCTTTTATTCCGGATTTGAACGAGGTGACGCTCTAGTCTCTGTGATCAGGTGCTTGTTTATTGTTTCTGGTGCTTTGACCGTTGTCCTCCTATCCTGGTCAATGCTCACTCCGGTCCTTAACCTCTGGTAGCAGCCCCTCGCGCAGAGATTAGGCTAAATCCTCCTCTATTGTGTCAGTCACGGATAGCAAGGCCAGCTCAGTAGAGTAGCGTCTCCCATTGAATCCAGCGATGAATCTTTAATAATTCATAACTCCCGTAGTTCTGTTCTGATTAGGCTCAAATCTTGGAATCAGTACTTTCAAGATGTGGTCTTCCGCTGGTTAAAATCTCATCCAATTCGGTCCATTGGTTTAGAAGTTGCTCTTTTCCTGCTATTCCCCATAAGAATGCATGTAAATCCGAATTCGGGCGAAAAACGGTGGTTGAGCAAGCTAGTGTTGGCTAAGGCAGTCGCTAGACACCTGTATTCGCGACGGATTTTAACATTACCAATTGCAATTAATTCCTAATAACGGGCAATTAGATTAATTACCTGTTACTCAATATTTGACCGTTATAACGCTACGCCAACTGCTTGTTGAATGAAATCAGTCTGAACTTTACATGTCTTTTCAGATCAGTGGCCCTTCTCAGATGTTTTAGATTTGAGAGAAGAACCTAAGAATGAAGGCGAGAGGGGTAATTGCCTCCCGCCCCTCTCCGAGAGGTCTAAAATATCGATCACCACCTAAAACTAAACAATTACTCCTCCCAACGTAAAAATAAATCACCCGTGAGCATAAGAATAAATAGTGTTACTTCTCTCTGAGGTCTAAAACTAAGCCATCAGTCCTGAACATGATGTTTAAAACAACAGTAAACTTTTTAAAAATGTAAATGGCCAAGAAATAAAAGTTCCTCCCTTCCCACGAGAGGAGGTGGTTCATTCACTCCACAGTTTGCAGCGTTAAAGCCGTATAAGAGCAGAAAACTGATGGTATATCGAGACGATACTTGTCTGTTTCTAGTCATGGACGTCTGCAGGATTTTTTCCAGGCAGGGGCAAGGAAGGTATTTTTTCCGGGGAGGGGCAAGGAAGGTATTTTTTTCAGGGGGGAAAACAACGCACATTTTCCCCAAAATTAGTGTTGTTCCCTAAAATAAACATTGCTTAAATTTGAATTTATGGTGTTCATGCAATAATTAACACATATTAGTGTGGCTAAAATGAAATTATATGTGTGAAATACATAATTTTTGGTTGACTTTCATTTTCCAGGGGGGGCACGCCCCCCCTTTCCCCCCTTCCGGACGCCCATGTCTCTAGTCTTGTCTTTTTCTGTCTTTTCACACAGAAAATATAAATTAGTAAAAGAACATAAGGTGAGAAGTAAAACTTACCAGTCTTTTGATTCTACATCAGGCGACTTAGTGCAGTGCAGTGATCTTCCGACGCGACCTCGCAGTCGGTGTACTTTCCGCAAATGATTTACGTGTATATATGAGCAGTTGTATCGCTTGGTGCGGAAGGAAATCCAAACTCATCTCTACAATTTCCAGAGTAAGTGCCGAAACACACCTTCTGCTGTTATACTACTCTAAAAAATAACTGTGTCGTCTGACCAAGTCTAAATTTGGAGAGGGAAGGGGAGATTAGAATAGGTGAATTTCCAATAACTTCCAAGGTGCACCTTTTCTCATGGCCGATGGCCTGTACAGCAAGAGGTCATTAAAGAAAGCTCGTGCTCGGAAGATTTAAAGTTAAGCTGTCTTCTGTGGCCCTTCCCGGTGTATTGTTATATGCAAGCGCACTTGTAGCTACAAAACCTGGCAGGCTTCAAAGCAAAACAGGAAACAAAAGCAGCGAATTCCTACGGGGATACTTGATTTGCAGCGACCTAACTGCGATGTCACGTGCTTCTTGCTGTTAACGGAAACTTGAGTGCACGTTCACAAATCTTCTGTGATTTATTCACATCAGGCAATACTACAGGGAGGTTATTTCAGTCGTTCACCGCCAGCGTGTCGGCCGTTCGGCGGACTCTTCATGCAACAGGTCCCGGCAAATTGCGTTCAGGAAGTCCGTAACAGAAACCGCTTGTTTTGTAATGTTTCCACTTTTCACAATTACAGTTACAATTACAACTGAAATAAGCACGTAACTTGTCGCAAGGATGCTGGAAAAGGTATCCTCCCAAATACAAATATTTCTGGCACCTTATTTCTGACATCTAATCTTAGATTAGACATCGCTACTTTATCCTCAGTTGTCGCGACAGCTTATCGGGGAGTTGTCAGCCGCGAGAGGGCGCTTCATACTGCACGTGCCGGCAGTGATGCCAACCGTAGGGACATGTCTTACGCATAGGGACTTTTCACTAAATTTCGCCCGCGTAGGAACGTAGGGACAGATTTTTCCAAATGAGGGAAAACGTAGGTACTTTTTTCAATCTTGGTAAATGACATTTTATGAATTACTTTATCTGGATACTTTAGCGAGGGGGAGAAAAAAGAACTAACTAACAAATCTCCATCAGAATTTTGGAACATGTTATCGGTTACCAAAAACTTTCAAGGCAAGTTCCTTTTTGAAAACATTTCCACTCTCGCGAAAATAGTGCTAACATTGCCACATTCTAACGCGGAAACGGAAAGAATATTTTCACGCGGAAACGGAAAGAATATTTTCAATGTTAAGTGATACAAAAACAAAAAAGGGAAATAAAATGGGACCACAATTGTTCAAGACTGCAGGAAATACAGCATCACCAACCAACATCTATCTCTGCACAGCAGCGGCATGTATGACTTCAAATAACATAATCAACAGTAAACGACTCAACGTTATTCATTAGGGGTGTGCGGGATGCTTTACTTTAAAAAGTCGTTAATTCTCGACCTTTTCTGCCTTGTAAGTTTCTGGAACTTATCGAAAATTGTAAGTTTTTATTCTAGAAATGCAAAAACAATCACTTAAAGTGAAAATGACTTGTAAAATTCGAGATTTCCAGTGCTTCGGGAAATTTCGAACATTTCCCGTCCCGAAAATTTTCCGACTTGGTCGGGAAATTGCAAATTTTTCAGTCCCGAATGTCGGGATTTAAAAAAATTACCGTCCCGATCCCGTCCCGACCCAAAAAATTCTGTCCCGCACACCCCTATTATTCATTAAGGCAAGAATTTACAATACCGGACCCTTCTGTAATTTCTATGCTACGTCTTATACTCACGAAATAATTATTCGTGATGATTTATCTCAAATTAACATGTTGGGGTGAGGGGGAAAAATGTTCATTAACGTGTAGAAGTTGTAAAATAAGCTTTTCAATTCTCGCAATGATTCTCCGTATACAAGTATGGTAGCCATATTTGTTGATATGAACAAATTACAATTAGTTACGCTGTCTACAGCGTTGCCACCCTGTTGATTTCATACTTGGATAGCATGGATTGTGTAAGAATAGCGGAAGAGAACAGTAAAAAAGTTGTTAATGTTGTACAGATTGTTAGGTGGAGTGTGCAGGAGGATGGCTGTGGGCTAATTAATAAACTTATGGATTTCAGTATATTGCCCAAAGAACGTGCTTACATGTGACAGCGACAATCACGATGTAGAAGAACTGATTTGATTACAGGTAAATTTGGCAACATTACATCAATCATAAAATTGCAGGATACGAAAATGGCGTCTTCGATGATGAAGAACGTTTGCCGTTAAAGTGCTACGAAAATAATATTTTTTATCGGTTCGTAATCACAATTACCGCAAAACCATTCAGGAATAGCCCCACTGAGCATTCTCGGTAAGGTTAGGTTAAGTTAGGTTAGGCAAGGCAAACATAGTTAAAATTTGGGCTCGACAAAACATGCACTGGTAGCCCAACAAACCATTGACGGATAGCCCCACGAACCATTCAGGTACGGTTAGGTTAAGTTAGGATAGGCAAATGTAAATTCGCGCCTTCATTAATTGTGGAAGCACCGAGCAGAAAGATTTGGTAAGTAAATGTGTATATTTTATCTTCTGTTTTGCATGCTCATGAGGTGATGATTTTTTTAGTCGCCTTACTTGGCGTAGGGACATTTGGTCAGTTGTAGGGACATTTTGACTACGTCTGTAGGGACATTGCCGAAAAATGGTTAGTAACACTGTCGGCTACCAGACGTCAGTGTACGTTCATGTTCACTTCTGTTTGCGTTTATCAGTACGCGTGTTGCGTATACTGTGTTATTGTAATGTGCTACTCATGGCCAGTGCTTTATTGTGTGTTAATTGTTATTCATTCATTACTTATGTCGTTAAACAAATATAGTCTTGAACAGAGAGTTTTTATGTACGATAATTACGTGAAAACGAATTCTTGCAGAAAAGTGGTCAGGGAATTACGATAGACAGGATCTCTTGAACCTAAGAAACGTGTTGTATTGCTGTTGAAGGAGGTCATTTTCAACATCTCTTATAACACAGGAGGTCAGAGATCATCATTATTATTACTTTTAAATATCATTTTACGCTTTCGGTTTGCTTTATGCGCCGGGATGCTGTCTTCCCTTTCTGACAACTGAGGATTAAGTAGCGATGTCTAATCTAAGATTTTCTGTCAGAAATAAGGTGCCAGAAATATTTGTATTTGGGAGGACACCTTTTCCAGCATCCTTGCGACAAGGTACGTGCTTATTTCAATTGTAATTGTAACTGTAATTGTGAAAAGTGGAAACATTACAAAACAAGCGGTTTCTGTTACGGACTTCCTGAACGCAATTTGCCGGGACCTGTTGCATGAAGAGTCCGCCGAACGGCCGACACGCTGGCGGTGAACGACTGAAATAACCTCCCTGTAATAGCACTTGTGGGTAGAGGCAGAAGAACCAAGGGAGGAACTTTTGTTTCTTGGCCACTTGGATTTCTTAAAAGTTTACTGTTTATTTTAAACGTCATGTTCAGGGCTGATGGCCTAGCTTTAGACCTCAGAAAGAGGTAGCACCATTTATTCTCATGTTCACGTTTGATTATTTTTTGTTTACTCGTACATATAGCACCGTGCCATGAAGGCACATTTAGGGGATGGGAGAGTAGAGCCCACATATTCTCGATCTCGGACATTTTGGAGGTGATGTGATCAGCAGCACGCTCCGGACGCTGGAAAAATTCCGACCTTAGATCACCCACCCCGGAAATCGAACCCGGGTCTCCGCGTGGCAGTCGGACGCCCTACCGACTAGACGATCGTGTCGTCTCGCATTCGTCTCGAATTTTTTCCACCTCCAACTAATTACCTAGAAGTGTCAAGCTTCACCTGCCCCCCCTGGTTCGGAGTCCTTGCATTCATATAATATAGTTGTAGATGGAAAAGAAGAGATTTGAAATTAAGCTGCTCTCTGCCCCCTTCCCATCGGGGTACGCTGGGTTTATTGTCTCACACCGACCGCACCTGTACGTACCAGGGGCGTATATTCTAGGCTAGCTAGGCTATCTGCAAAGCCTTAAGCATAGAGAGTAAAATACAGAAGAAAAATATAAACATTATAAACTGTGAATGATTTTACTCATTTTAATTAAAAAAAAATAATGGCGATTCTGAAGATGCAACCTGAATTGTTAGGAGTTGGCAACCTGAATTGTTAGGAGTTGGCAACCTGATTTCTTATGAGTTGGCAACCTGAATTCTTATGAGTTGGCAACCTGAATTCTTATGAGTTGGCATCCTGAATTCTTAGAAGTTGGCAACCTGAATTCTTAGAAGTTGGCAACCTGAATTCTCAAAAGTTTGCAGCCTGGCTGACGTTGGGATGGTTTCCTTGAAGACGTCAAGAACTAGCAAAATGGATGTGTCAAACCATTTCCTCCATAGCCTAGAACCACGTGTCATTAGGAGCTAGACCAGGACTTGCACTCAGCATACGCCACTGGTACGTGCAGAACCTGGTAGATTCAAAGGAAAACTGGAAACCGAAGCGGCGAATTCCTCACACTTGATTTGCGGAGACGTGGATGCGATTCTTATCTGCACGTAGTTATTGCTGTTAGCGAAAACTGAGTCCACCTTTATGTAACTAATGCAAAAAATATTTTTCAATTTTTTTTTCAAAACGAAATCCCCCCCGGTTCCGACGTCCCTGCATTTGACCATTTCCAGCGTTTTGAAGAGGCGCGTGAACCCTTGCATTCACGCTGGAGTAGCCACACCTTTCGTGTATATCATCAGGCCAACCATACTTAATACTGCACACGTGTTCCTTCTAGGATTTCAGTCTTTTAAAGAACAGGGACCTCTTTTTTCCCTTCCCGAGAATTATGGCTGAGGGCTGTAACAGGTGCCAGGTGGTCTTGAATCCAGCTTCCGCTGTTGCCAAACTTCACGAGTCGCTTGCTCATTCATTCTGAATTAATGTCCTCCCACGCCTTACTCTGTGCAGTATTGGGGTGGACACTCTCGGACCAGAAAACTTAAGCAGGTGCAAATGATTGATGGAAAAGGGGGTTGTAACGTGGGTCTGGAAGAATGACTCATTAGTCACAACCAAAAATCGAAGATGGTTGAGATCTGGCATCGACACAGAGAAATTTTCGCGAAGTCTTGAAGAAATGTTACCACCAGTATTTATACTTGTCGCAAAATTTCGAAGAAATTGGACTGTCAAATGTTAAATAGCTTCACGATTTGTTGGAAATAAAGAAGTGATACTATTTTTTATCGTTTGTATTAATATCAGAGATGGTTTGTATTTCATAATGTAAAACCCACATTTCCCAGATCGTCATACATAATCAAGAAATGTTCCTTCCAAATTCCCAAATTCCTGAGCTCACAACATTTTATGGAGCGATCGAATAGGGACAGTGGCAATGATTGGGTTTCAAAACTGGTTTGTTTTGGGGGGGGGGGGGGTTTATAAGGACAGTTTACTTTCGTTTGGTAGATAAGGTTTAGCATAGTGTGGGGGCAAAAGTGGCAAAAAGTTGGGGGCTACTTCCGACCCCCTCCCTAATGGCTGCTACAGAATATAGATATAAATATATTGTTGCATCTCGTAACGACACACGTGTGTCAAAAATCATTTTTTACCCTCTGTCATAAAATCAAGCACAGAAACCAGTTTGTACACTCAGAATCAGAACCAGAGTAAAAGTTCAGTTATACGATATTCCAGCTATCTGAAATAACATCTGGCGAGAGATTTAGTAACTACTCTTTATGGGAATGATTGCTTCGCCTTGTAGATGCAAATGGAGAAAGAACAGGAAACAATTGAAAAGCAAGAAATGCAAGCAGCGCCACAACGGAATAGAATCATGCACTGCAGATTACAAGAAAAAGAAGAAGATTACGAGAAATAGCATGTGTACGTACAAGTGTTGCGAGTACTGGTAAAATGGCGTCTTTATACGCTTTTAAAATGGAAGAGGGTTTAAACTTGGCATATGGATCATAATTCTTAATGCCTTGTGGATCAGGATTTGAAGGTTAGAACCAAACAGTTATAAAAATACTGTGTAGCCTACTGAGCAAGTAGAGAACGTCTAGAACGTGTTTCATGTACATTCACCGACAATAAAAATGGCGATAAGTGGATTTTCACAGCAAATTGTCGATGGCAACTTCTACCATCGCCGTAGAGATAGGCAACACACAACGCATTGCAGGGATGCGAGTATTTCAGGATCTAGGTGTTCCATTTATTTTGCCGGTGACTGTACATTGAATTGCATAATTTTAATACAAAATCCTTCATGAGCATCTTTTATTTATTTAATGAACTTTGGAACTTCAAGTATTGAATTAAGTCTTGCCGGTGGAGGGTTCGGAACCTTCGGCGAACACTCCCTTCGATAGAGGAGCAGCGGGAGCTATGAAAGTCGGGCAAATTATAAAAGTTCGTTAGTAGATAAATAATAAGTATTATTGCCACGGTTATAAATGATATTATACAATAATAAATATTATAAACTAACAAAAGTAAATTTTATTCGAAATAGTAATAATAATAGTAATCATTATCATTACTATATAATAGGGGAGAGACGATTCACCAAACGAGTGAATACCAGTACAATTATTTTCCATTACTTTTTTTTGCATTTTATGCAGTTAGTATCTGAATGCATTTTGATATTAACCTTTGTACGTCTCGTTCAAGAAATGGCTTTAAATGTTAGGGGGATTTTTTTTATAAAGTTTGTTGTGTGACATCTCACCTATAACTGTAATTATTAGAATTTTGAAAACTGTGGAACCATTTGTTCTTTGGATGAAATGGTAGAATATAATCTTGTTCCTGTATTTTGTACTCAATACTTTCGAACCAATGGATTTTTACTTTGATTATTCTGTTCGAATACTAACTAAATGAACTTTATTTATGTTCTTAACAATAAGAGTAATAAACTTTCGTCTTTCTTGTATCTTTAAATGAATAATGTCAATTTCCAGGAGGGTCCACCGACCCGTTCGACCCCACCCCCTCCCGACGCCCATGTATTCAGACCAAGTTTATATCATGTCAACCACATAAAGAGTAATCCGCCATGTTTCCATCACCACAGACTACCGAGTCCATGTAATGTGTGCAGTGTGTCCAGGCCATAGCAATAAGAATAGAAGTGTTAGTCAGATGTTAACTGAGATTACTACGAGATCGAAGCAAAAACAACCGAACTCAAAGAGTACCGTACCTATATAAAAATTCTCGTGGCAAGTAATATATTACAGCCTGCTCATAATTATAAAGCAATTAGGACGTTAGACCTGACGAGCTTTGAGCACGAAAAGAACCCTTATAAAATCTTGCTTCTGAAAAGCCTGTAAGAGATCTTATCGCTCGCCGCCAGAACCCCCTGGTGGCTAAAACAAGAATTATTCCGCCATGGAACAAGTAAGGATCGGATCTCGTTGCTCCCGGGTATTCTGGAAGAAGAAAAACGTACACGCATGTGGCCCCTGCACACCAGCGCGTGCTTCCAGGTAGATTTTTAACCGTGCACTCACGTCCCAGCTCAAATCGGACCCTTGGAAATAGGAACTGCGGCCACACACACTATTCGAACAGCAATTCTGGACTCATTACGACTGGGATTGTGTGCCCTCAGGATAACTGGGTCTCAATTTCGTGGAATAATTAGCCAAGAACGGGGCGGGGAGATATAAGTAACTCTCTGGGGGAAATTTTAAGTAATGAGAAAATAAGATCGTTCCCATTAGAGCCCATAAACGCCATTCGCCTAATAGCAAAGTGTACAAGGAACAGTGTTTCCACCCTACGTGCCAACCAGAGGAAAGAGAACAAACCAATTCAGGAATCACTCTACACAAATGAAGGTCAGGTCCGAATTAAGGTGCGTGCTATTGATGCTGCAGCATTAGGCCCATTCCTGAAATAGGCCCAGATGAAAACAGACCAGAATTTTCCGAAAGCTGAACAGTTTTCTTTTGCTATATTAACCTGAAAATAAATCGTAGAATGAAATTTGGAGCCCCAATTTCGGACGCCTAGACACAGCGTTACTTATTATACAGTTAATATTATTCTTTGCGCTGTGACGTAACTATAACGTCGTTGTGTTTATTGTTCACCGAAGATTTCAAGCATCAGGCCCAATTTCGTCTTAATCCGGCCCTGATGAAGGTTTCACTTTTCCACCAAAGGCGAAGATTAATTGATATATGTATGCTACGGGGGGGGGGGGGGGGGAGAGAAGACCGTATTTGAAAAGAAAGTTCTAAAGTATATCTCCCAACAAAGGATTCATCCATGAGTGCATTTCATACATGCTCGACGCAGTTCTAAAGAAATATCCAACACTACAAAATAAACGATATATTTCGCCGCATAAACGTTGCAGTGTTTAAGCCCTTTTTTCAAAAAAGTGGGTGCGATCATTATGTGTAGCTTTTTTTTTAAAAAAAAATATGTCGGTACTTAAATATCATTCATTACTAAATTGCCTTTAGTGGAAGATTAGGATTCAAATAGTACTCGTGAAATACGTTGAAATTGATTAGTCCAAATCGATGCATCATTTCTTCATGACAATTTAGCAAACATTTCTTCGGTGTGAAAGATAAATATAACACATTAGTTGTTAGTCATTTGTGCAATACAGTCGAAATATAACACTTGAGAATTTTTTCTAGTGTTGCTAAGTACGGACTTAAAAAAATTGAATCTGTGTCCGAAGATTCTGCTACGCTATCATTGGCTTCGTTATCTGACGCCACGATTACGCGAAGGAAGGCTGTACACCAACTTTTGGACTGACAAAACAGGGTGTCACAATTATGCAGTGAAATACGGTATTCTATACATTTAATTTTAACTTAGCGAAAGAATGCTTTTTTGGGTACCTTATTATTGCAAAATAGATAATATTTTGTGCGAGTTTTTATGTGGAATACATATGGCCGAGTTTCCATGAGCAGTATATGGCTTTGTGAATCAGATACGTGCAATTCCAAACAGATTTTCAGCCGCTATGTTGAATATTTAATATTCATTTTACTCACAAGTTACTAGTATCGTAGGGGTATTCGGGAATGAATAAAATTGAGAAAGGAGCGATATATATTGGACAAGTTGAGAACTTTCAACTATGATGCAGGAAGTCACAGTTGTGAGAGGGGTGAGGTTCCAGGGGATAGTCATATCAGAAATTTTTCTATCGATGTCTTCGCATAAGCAGTTCTTGGATTACCCATACTCCAGCGAAGACTGCGTGTGTGTGTGTGCAAAAATAGTCGAGGTTTGGTCTGAACGGAGTTATGTGTGTACCAGTATGTGTCTCATTTTGAGAGGAAAAATTGCAGTTCCGAAATAAAAGCACATAACCCTTGCATGTTAGTTACTCAAGTTGTTCTGCAAATTTGTTCTTTTTTTTTCAATTTTACGTTGGTTTCGTGCCTAATCGCGACGCTGAGAAGTTTAAATAGAGACTTTCTAAGCGGTCGCCATGATTGTCTGGTGAAAACACGTAAATACGGGTGTGGTCACGGGGCTTAAACCCTTAACAATGGGAAATGTTACTTGTGAATTTCATTTTTGTGTTCCTAAACTGCTGTGAATCAATAACATTTTCTTTCATGCGATAAAGGCACGTTAAATAATCTTCACAGAAGAAAATGGACAAAGCACAAGCATTTAGCTTCATTCACAAGAGCTTGGCTACACTGGAGAAGGTTAGGGCAGAGATAGAAGTGTCTTACAAAGCGGGCTTCGTGAATTCTTAGCCAAAGGCTACTGTTTAATGCGTGGACCAGGCCACGTCTCTTTCCTTGCCTTTAAGTCATTCTGAATGTGTGGTCGTTCCCTTGCGATCTGATTAGCTACTTGCCGGTGGCTCAACCAACACGAAGCTATTGGAACTATCAAGTTCATCGCGAAGCAGAGAGAAATTAGGATCGTTAATGCAAACAGGGTATTGTATTTGCTGATACCATACACAGAGGGTTAATAAGGGTAGGCAGTCAGTAGCTTCTCATTCTTCGATTTTAAAATAAAAGTCAATAAATTAGAAAGAATTATCGTTTATGGTCAATTAATATGTAAAACACTACGCGAAATGCATAAATAGTATCATCATTTTTATATGGGACATTATTAGACACGTAATTTGCTTTAAAATGAGTTGAATAAATTTCTCATTAATCATAGGGCTCGGATAGTTATGCACTAAGAAGACGCAAAATATGCACTAAAAAAGTGTAAAACCTGTTTAATTTGTAAATGGTGTATATTACAAACTATGAAAGAGTTCATGCCAGGCAATGAATATGCATTGTTCTGAATGATCATTCGCTATACAGATTTTTTTTTCAATTAATATGGTTCTGCATTAAATTAAACCCAATACATTACAATTACAGATCAAGATAATGATTGCATTTGATAACAACATGATGTCTCAAATTTTCGAACTTGAAACTCCTGTTTTCAGCTAGAATAGTCTTATATTCAGAAAACACATGTTCCACTTCGCAAGATTCGGGTGGACTGTATTTTAGGGCAACAAAGTCAGACACATCAAGTTCCAGATCATCCACACGTTGTCCATTTGCGATAAGAAACGTACACGCCGCGTTGCCAGCTTAGTCGATCGTTGAGGTGAGAATGGCGTACTTTCCACATTTCATACAATCCAGGAAAAAGGAAAGAAGAAAGACAGAGAAAAGATAAAGAGAAGAGAAGCGAGGGGAAGAAAAGTAAATACAGTATATGTTCGGTGTTGGTTGTGGGTACAAAAATATGCGCATCAACTAATTTTCATACAAATAGTTAAAAATCCTTAAATATGCATTTGCATATGCAATATGCAAAATTCATAATTATCCGAGTCCTAGTCATAAGTATTGTTCGTTTTGCACCAATGTAACACTAAATATGATACATTACTTGATTAAGGATAGTCCAATAGATTTGACTTCCGTAGCTAGGTATTGCTGACTTTCATTTCAAAATCAGACCTTCCCCTCCCCCTTTTCTAGTAATGTTGTCTGCAGAAATATGCCAATCTGCCAATTTGAAAATAACAGCTACAAATGTCGCACGAAAATAAAAACCTCTTTCCCGGGATTTATCTAGATATATATTTCGGGGGGAGAGGCTGGGTCTAAACCAGATGTCTGGGAAATAATGATAATAATAAAATAGATGTTAAGAATTAATAAATATAATTTACAGCTCTATTCATAATAGTATGTGAATGAATTAATATTGTTATTGTAATTACATGCATAGTAAAAAACAATATGAGAATAGAGATATAACAGCACATATTCATTATCTAATTTACATATAGTTAAGAACGCTAAAATTTGTACAATAACAACAGTTCTGGCAAAGGAAATTAGTAATAAAAAGGTAAAATAAAAGGAATATGTATTTAATGAATAACAAACAAGGATTTTGATTCCAGTTGATAAAATGTAAAGTTCTTGATTAACATATTTTTTTGCATATTATTATAAATAGTTATGTGCATTAATCTTTTTTGGTACTGTCATTCAAAGCCATAAGATTCAAATCTAGTCTCGGCGGAAATAAATGACCTTCGATTGAAATGCTAAATATATTTTGATCATATAATTTTTCTGGGGTTCTGGAACTCCCCCCCCCCCCCCGGCCCAAATATGCTCTTGCCTCTACTAAAGTTTTGTGGTTTTGAAAGATGAATCCGTAAAGAAAATCTCTGAACCTCTTTACAACGGCATAAATAAATATATGTTGGTTCATGGACTAATCCCAATATATTCGTTCCACAACTTGAGATTTATGTGGCGTATAGTTCGGGATTCGGATTCCACCATGACAATGGTATATTGCGAAAAAATCTACAAAGTCCATCTAAAGCCACGATTTTTAAAAAAATGAATAAATTTAATTCTGTGCTTCTGATTACTAGAAACTTTACGTTTTACCAGAAACTTTAGGGGCAATTGACCCCACAATTGCCATTCCAAAATCTCGTCCACGGTTTCAATGTATCCTGGTAAACAAGAGTGGTTAGCACATCGCGCTACGACGCAAGGGGTGCCGGGTTCGAATCTCGGCCTGAGTGTCCATTTATCAGTTTCATCATGTCATCTCCATCTTTGCAAATTAGCCAAAAATGGCACAAAAGCGAAGTAAAATAAAGCAAATCAAAAAATCAAAATCCTGGTACTCGGTTGTTGGTTAGTTGTACAACGAAAAGAAGTATTCGCACTTTTTCAGGAACTTGATGACGAATCTGCCCTTATGGCCTCGTAAATACAGATCCGATTGTGTTCAGTAGACAAGACGCTCATTCGAACTGCAGTTCATGTCGAGCCAACTTCCCGGCTTTACGCTTGACCATTTATAGGCTGCATAATAACTACGTGTAAGGTCGAGTACGGCTTTCAAGCATATTGCTATGGTGCATTACTATACAATGGCAACGAGGTGGTTACTAATAGGTAAGAAGAATCGTTTGCATTTTGTTGCAATGTAGGTGTTTATTCTTGTCACTTATTATAGTACCGTAATAATATTTTAATAAATTTCATGCATGACGTGATTGATTGTTTGGATATCGTTCGATTATAACATATTCATAGGTGTGTGCAACCTTAAACATTTGATGGTGCCATCTAATTCATATTCTCTATGTTTTCACCATTATCATATTAAATACTAGCTAATTGCCCGGCGTTGCCCGGGCATTTATTTATCCCAATCTTCTATTAGACAGGAATATAATGAATTCTAACAATAGTGTAAAATGAACTTTGAGTTGAACGGCATTCGGAGTGTCACTATTCATCTCAGCGGCCCCGACAACTATGGATTCCACACTAATATCGGTCGTTTTCGATTATTTTTACAGGTCACCCCATCCTACCCCCACCCCTAGGGGTGCCAGGGGTGTATTACCCCCACAGTATTTCTTTCGAGGTTGCAAGTGATACGTGTTGCAAGTTTGGTTGAAATCGCTCCAGGCGTTCGAGAGTTATGCTGGAACAAACACACATACATCCATTTTTATATATTAGAAGAACAAGGCCGTACTAAAGGCAATTTTGTGGTAATTTTTCGATAATAGATGGCAGCACCGTTTGCCATGGCAACCGAGGGCCATGTTGCCAGATCTCCGCGTAATCAAGGTAATACATACAGGTTGGTCGATTAGGGTACTCCTTGATGGGATATGACGTCACGTAAGTAGATGGGGAGCAACGTAATTGTTTGTCATGAGATATTATTTGTATGTTCTTATTGAAAAAAATACAACAATTTATCAGCAATGGAAGATAGTAATAGCATCTGTGAAAGTAATAGCATAGCCGCAACTGTGAAAGTTTTGATAATGCTTCTTGAAAGATAACTGAAAATTATTTTAAGACTTTGTGAAAAGTTTATCAACGACTTCGTGTTTCCTGAAAGAAGGTAATCACAATAACAAACATCATTTAAAGGAAATATGGATAAACACTAAAAAATAACTCGAGCAATAAATACCTACTTTCAGAAAAACATTCCTTGTGTTTTAAGCAACAACATGTTCAAAGAGAAACACATATTTATTTGCTTATAATATTCAATTAAAGCGTAATAATAATTATAAATATTCGACTGGTTCAATACAAATATAACTAATATAGCCATATCTTTCGCTGTAAAATTCTTTGACAATTGGTACTGCGTTAGAATCACTGGTATGACCCGTTCTACGCCTGTGGACAAATCAACATTGCTAATATTTCCAAATAAACACATGACATGGCATATTTTGTTTCAATATGTAAAATTATTATTTGAACGGAATAATTGAATACGATTAAAACTATATCAAGCTGTCGGAAATTCTATAATATCTACGTATATGCTCTATTCATTCTTGTAAATTTTTTTTAACTCCTTAGTTTCTAAACCGGAATAACTTGTATTCATGTCCAGATATTATTAGAATAATTAAATCGAGAAGACTTAGGTGGGCAGGCCATGTGGCAGAAATGGATAAGTGTTTACAGGATTCTTGTTGGGAAACCTGATGGTAAGAGGTCTGTAGGAAGGCCAAAATGAAGATGGGTGGATAATGTTGAGATGGACCTTAAGGAAATCGGTAAGGATGGAAAAGAGTGGATTGATCTTGCCCAGGATAGGGACAGGGAAGGCTTGTGTTGCTACAGCCATAAACCTTCGGGTTTAAGAAGGCTAGAGAGAGAGTTATAGTTATTTTCTACACCGTCAAACGTCTCGTAAAGTTTCTTTTCTAGCAGGAATTTTGGTATTGACCGCAGAATCTACAAGGAGCACAGTACAAGATGACAGAGATGACTGTATAACTTCGTGCAGCGAAGAAATATCGTCCCAGTGTTCGGCATCTTGCCCAGTGAAACGTGACGTCACCGTGAAATGCAGTGATCATTGTGAAACATGCGTGGACGCCAAGCCCACAGAATGTTCCCGAAAGCAGATCTTCCGGCCGGATGGAGATCCTTGCGGATGCTGCGACGTCTGCGTCACCCTCAAAGGTAAGTACCTGCAGGTGTCGCCCTACACAAACAAAACTAAATGCATCAAATATGTTTTATGCATCAGAAACGTATCGATTGATGCAAACCTTTGCCAAGAATAAGGCTTACAGTTTGATGCATTCTTCTAAATAACGGACAGGCCTGGGAGAAAAATAAATGTCCGTTATTAAGAAGTGTCCGCTATTCAGAAAAAAATGTAGGATGTTACGCAATTGGATAAGCATATTACAGTACGTGCTTTACAAACATAATGTTTTTTTCATACATTCAAGGAACAAAATACTGTACTACATACGGTGAATTTAAATTTACTAAAGTATCCCTACATACTTTACAAATTTCAAAAAATACAGTACACGTAGTGTAATCCTTTGTTAAATTACTGAATTCAAAATGCGTTTCTGCGACATCGCAGCAGAAGTAGCACACACTTCTAAAGATAACCACCAAGAATACTGTCTAATGTCTGCACTTTTAAAAAGAAATACGTTCGGTGTAACATGAAACAATGCGCGCTGGTTCGAAATACTGGCCATTGTTGCATCGAATTTCAGGAATTGCGACCGTTTTCCTTCAGGCTGTCCGTTATTAAGAAGTTTTATTTGCGTTCGGGGGAAAGTTTTCGTTATTAAGAATGTCCGTTATTGAGAAGTAATATTGCCATTAAATCCCATTATTTCTGCCGGGGAATTTAAAAATGTCCGTAATTTAGAGGTGTCTGCTATTCAGAGGTGTCATATCGCTTGTAAAGGTCACACCAAAGCAGCGGCGGCTCAAAGGGTAGAGCCGCCGTGCCATGGCACTACCCTCAGAAGAAACGCATACCTCGCCAAGTATTGTTAAATGAATACATTGATAGTTTACAGACAAGGAGATTCGAATCTTGCAATCGGTCAAGCTGACCTGACGACCGCCCCAACCTCCTCACTGCATCGCCAGCTGTTTCGTTCGTACCCTCGACGAGGCAACAGTCCGTGCCGCCCGAGAGCTGGCCTAACCAAGTTGACACACGTGCAGAGGGTTGAAGACGTCTCAGCGAGGAACATTTCCACCATGAGCCGTGAACAAAGTGGCAGGGGGCGGGGTTAGCCCATAAGATACAGTGCCCGTCTTCGCCTGGCACGGCGAGGGAATTTCCGCAGTGTTGACACAGTTGCCACCTTCAGAGAAAAGTCGCTAAATACGACTGATTTGCAAGACCCGTTGGGGAAGTAATTTCTGCCTACTTTTGGAGAAAGGAACCTAGTATTTTTTTCCAAAGTTAAATGAACATTTTTGATAATAGATGCACCAAGAGGGTCATCCAGACTTTTTTAAAAATATAAAAGTAAAAAATCCAATGATGATGCGAGTTTCCTTTGGCATTTCGACAACTTATTTTCATAACAAATATATTTTCGACATCCAGTTAGAATACGTGTGCATGGAGGAGGAAAAGGTGATAGGATTTGTTTTTCCTCACCTTTTGTAATTGTTATATTTTTAGGGAAGTGTCCTGTAGTGTATAAAGATAGATTAGTGAGTGAAGATGAATCGGATTAGTACGTTATTACTTAAACACGTTGTTTTCCACGTTACCAAATGAGGATAAACATCTTGGCCACTGGCGCAACCTCAAGGAGGAGGCGGGGGGGGGGGCATTGTATGTTTTTTTTTTCCTTTTCTTGATCACGTTGGCACTACCCATCATAGTTGCCGCCGGCCGCCACTGCGACAATCACATGATGCAGGTGAGTATTTGTCTCTAAGTCGAGCTGGTCTTTAATGCATTGAATGGGTCCTATATAGGGTGACCAGAATTCCCGTCTTGACCGGGACAGTCCCGTTCCAGAGGCGTGCCTTGGTCGTCCCGTTGATATTATTAGAAAACGCTATTTGTCCCGTTTTATGACTAGGAGTTAGCTTGAAAATCTTGAAAACCAAGTGTAAAATATCATGGAAACACTGTGGCTGAACTACGTTTCAAGCACTTCATAACAATCAAAATGTTTGATTGTCATCGAGAAGCTTTGAGCAGACAGCAATTTACTGCTTAAGTTAGCTCGCGTCGTGGGTTGTATTGTTTTGTGCACACCCTGTCCTGCATTTTGCAGACTATCGAGGCTCTGGCGTCTGGACATACGGCCAGTATAATCGTAGGACTGTGCGTGTGTTGTCCTTTGTTTTGTCCTTATGTGCCTCAGATTTTTACCGAAACAATATTTGAGTCCCCCCTACATTACAAATACGTTACCTTAGTTATATGTTATATTTCAGTTATGGTAAAAGGCTGGATCCTGTATAATGTAACGGCTGGAAAATAGTCTCAAGTGCAGACGCACCCAAAATTTCAAATAATAAAAAGTGATCCATACTTTAATAATAAATAAAAATAATACGTTCATAATAACAATAATTTTATAATTATGCCTAATCAATTTTTCAGGAAGGGGAGGGGGGACTGGCTTCCTTGTGATGTCCCGTTTTGCAGTTTCCGCGAAAATCTCCGCGGCACTGTTTCCTACTTAGCTCTTTTGGAGCCAGATCTGGCTCTTTCGTCCACTCGTTTGGCTGTGGCCCCCTGCTCCACTATGATGCCATCACTGGCTCCGGCCTACATAGGCCAACTTTTGACACATATATACATTTTGCACGTGACTTGATATTATCATATTGGCTGCGTCGCCCCACCCTCTCTTACCTCCACAACTACTTTTTTATATTGCCGTGGCTGAGGTCAAGTAATTTTGTTAGCCAGGAATACTTCATGCCGCCGGATACAGAAAGTGAAAACTAAGAATAAATTGCCATCACTTTAAAGTTAACGGTAATAGGAGCGCCACACCCCTGTTGATACCTAAAATTATCTACAAGACACTTTATCCAGCTTTCGTAAATCTAGCTCCTTGAAAGTCAACTTTAACTCCATTTAAACCCTTAGGTAGTATGGACGGTCTGTCAGACGGCTGTGTTATTTTGTTTCAATTTTTCTGCCTTACCCCTTCGAATGAAAAG
Organism: Lepisma saccharinum; assembly: GCF_977018435.1. NCBI lineage: Eukaryota > Metazoa > Arthropoda > Insecta > Zygentoma > Lepismatidae > Lepisma > Lepisma saccharinum. Next base: position 32,561,510 of record NC_139257.1, read on the forward strand.
TGGACTATTCCATGTACCTTTCCGTTGAGACGCAATCTACACCAGTTCAAAGTCTTGCATTGTCGTCTTTGATTTCTGAATACTTACTCAGTTTTGTTTCCGGTGAGCGCTCTGTCAGACGTGCCATAGTATTTACCTGAGTTTTTTTTTATCTCGTATACTCGTATATATTGTACTGACAAGAAGGACAATATATATATATGTTACACTCTCGATTTGTAATATTATGAGAAAATAAAAAGCAATAGTAATGGTATTTCAAAGGTAATGGAATTGAGTATGAATAAGTTTTAGTATTTTCTTATCAATTACGATCTCGTTGTTATTAAATTGCCTGTATTGTTTATACTATTATTATTTTTTAAAATTTTATATATACCATAAAAAACTAACTTCACTTAACATGACTTAACGCCTAAAATAATTTTATTTCTGTGACGTAAATTTCTAAAACATAGAAAATGACGCAGAGGTCTCGTAGACCGCTCCATAGTAGTTGCGTAACTATTCACGTCCATAGTACCTAAGGGTTAAGGTGAAATATAGCTAGCTCACTTATGCCAATCAGGTTTGGCAACACTGCTAGGATGGCCGTTGGAGGCAAGGATAAATGCGTTACGCTTATGGGAGCATTATTTTATTTGTTCTCTAGGGAATATCAAACATCCAACGGCGTAGAAAAATACATCAACGGAAAAAGGGCATGTTGAGCAATTTCTTGGTCGTCAGAAATGTCGAAACTCCCATTTGATTAGCCGTAAGTTCGAGTTGATTTCTCATGAGAGGAATACATGAGATTCTGTAATTACTTATTCATCATATTTTTCAAACATCGTGTCTACCTTAAAAATCAACTTAAAAAGCGCTTCCAGTTTCAAACATGGAGAGAAATTCATACTCTCTTGTCGAGTCGAGCTTTTTTCTTAGTAACAGTGCCCATTCCGACGATATTGAAATATTGCACAACTGGTGCAAAACTGTTACTCTTCCCCTTGACACCAGTTTTCTGCAACAAGGCTAACTGTTTTGTTGTTCCTGTGACTTTTTATATATACAACCTTTCAACTGATGCATTAACTTTTCTGTGTGTACATGACAGGAGACGCCATATTGAATTAGGCAAAGTTTTTATATTTACAGAATTCTATTTGTTTGGTAAGCTTTTAGTGCGTCAATAACCAAGTTGTAATTAGAGAAGCTGGAGAAGATATTAATGCAATTTGTTTGAGTAAACTGAACATTTTCCCCGACTAAGTGCATCAAAATGTTACAGTTAAATTGCATCATTCAGAACGTGAAGGGCTTCTTCTTCTTCTTTTTTTTTGGCTCACACCGCGTTCGCGATTTCTAGCCAAAGTTGCTGAGTTCAGGTATTATCACTATTATATATGATCCAAACTGTTGTTGAATATCGTTCACTTTCTTCGCATCACTAATGACTTATTGAATGTTGTAGTCCATTCTGTTATTATGGTATAACGGTTTTTCGACGTCTTGTTGATTTAAATTGTCGTGCGGTTCTTCATGGTTGTTTAGATTGTAAACCTATGTTTTCTAGCGAAACTATAAAGAATCCAAATAACTGCTATGCGAGGTTCAGATATTAATGTAGGTAAGTATATCGGAAATGGAACCTGTGCATGTTGTAAGTTTTTGTATAGAGAGTCTCGGTGTTCTTGTCTTAAGGGACATTCAAAAAATAAATGATTAAGTGTTTGATTAGCTTCTCCGCATTGGCAGGAAGTTGATGGCACAATCTTTAAACGAGCCAAATGTTGATTTATTAATACATGGCCTGTACGCATTCTTAATATAAAAAAACAACCATTGCCCGAGGTAAATTCATGTTTTGGTACCAAGATCTATGATTTCTGACTTGAGCATGCCACTTATAGGATGTGGTATTTTTGCAGCTCTCGTGAAGGGTTCTAACATCTAACAGCGTTTGGTGAATGTCATGAACGTACCTACTGATATGTGTTACATTTTGAGTCTTGACGTTCCTCTTATCTTTAATACACCATTGAGGCGTTTCAAAATCTGTATTCCAGGTGTTGATGAACGCTGTGGACCACAGTTGAGGATGATCATTGATCAAGATTCGATTGATCTAACCGTTGAGAGTGCGGAGTGTGGACCTGCTTTGGAATGTATGTTAGGAGTGTGTCGAAAAGTGTATGGTAAGTAAAGTGGGGTAGATGATGCTAAGCCGATGTAGAAACGTCGTTTTACAGAGTGAGTAACAAGTCGATGCAAACTTTAAAGGATGGATAGTACATTCAAGATAAAGCATACACTACAGTCGACGGCAAAATATATTATACAAACTAACCATCACCATGCCTAATCAATGTTCTCCGGAATGTACGATTCACCATTTTATACAGAACACCAAAAATTAGAGGCAAGATCTGACCTAGAATTAAGACCAGTTTTGGGGATTTCTTTTTTAAAAATTAACCGAGTTATAATTACATTGATTGATTGGTTTGGCTTATTTTACTTCCATTTTCTGCAACTCTTGTCTAATCGTGAAGATGAGGATGAGTGATGAACCTGATGAAGGGACCCTCATAAAGAACACCCAGGCCAGGATTTGAACCCGGGACCTCTGACGCCGTGGTGTTACTCTGCGAGTTCCAGCTATATTTCTCAAACATTAACTGAGTTGCCGATACTCTTTTGGAAATAACTCGGTTACATTACCGGTACTTTAAAAAGTAACTGTTGTTCTACTTCATACCTAAATTACAATTAAATCCTTAGGCTTAAAAACAAATCGGTATGTGTGAAGTTTAAACTTATACGCTTATTTTTGGCAAACCACATAGTTTTCTTCATCGTACGTGACGTAAAATCAACTTACTGTCAAAGTAATTATTGATTTCACTAGTTATAGCCGGAAAACGTAACCGAGTTACAGTAATTAATTCCAAAATGTAGTTGCAGTTAGTGTTGCTCGAGAAAACCTATGTGTTAGCCATAGCGTACTAGCTTCGCGAATGGGATCCGGGAAAGTTGATATGTGGATCCCAACCTAAAAGCAGATTTAACTTTGCACAATCACCTACAACTTGGAATGCAGTTTCAGTGACATCAATCCTTCTAATTGCTTTCTTTCCTCTCTTATATATTCTTAAAATTTTAATTGCATGATGTTGCTCATTATAAAAGTGCAAGTTATGCTCAAACAATTAATGGGGACTGAACCCACTGTTTAAAGTGGGATGTATCTCCACCAGGAATTGAACCCAGTACTCCATGACTAGCCACTATGTAACGATCAGACGAGGTAACAAGACCTTGAAGGAAGAAATTAGCGCAGGCAATGTTCTATACTATATCCTGTCCCAGCTAACTATACAGCAGGTCCGCGGCAGAGGAGGACGAGGGAAATTGAGTAGTGAAAGCGCAGCGTTGCCAACCGTACGGTCCTGGCCGTACATGCACGGACGTACGGTCCAGACCTTCTTAGTCCGTATGCTAAATGCACGGCTTGTCAAAATTTGCACTTGCAGTTTTATCCCTAATATTTCCATAAGAAATTCTTAAACCAAGCGTATGGACCTGGAGAGAAAAATTCAGTCCGTTTGCCAAGTGCGTACGGTATTATCCTTTTCAAAGGTTTGCAACGCTGACAGAAAGAAAGAGGAAATCGGGTAACTCCCGTCGCCCATTGCACAATCCAGTTTCTCACACTGTTCATTGGTGGAGCCGTCTCGCGTCACTACTTCCGCAGAGACTTGTTCTCCTTCGCCTGGTCTACAGTTAGCTGGTACGGAGTTTATTTATTAATGTTGTATTGCCCTGTGTTTTGAACTTATCTGTGACAACACAATTTTCTCCTCAGGTCGATGCCAACCAGAAGACACCTCATTAGGTTTTCGCTCTCAATGTGACAACAGTGGATTGTATTACCGCCAACAATGCAACGACTCCTACTGTTACTGTGTCGATATCTACAAAGGAATGGTCATTTACGATACCGAAGTGGAAGTGAAGTATTCTGACCAATCGAATTGTAGTAAGTTTCTTTGCTTGTAATTTTGCATTCAGGCAACGCCTTATTGTTCAGTTTTATTTCACCTGGTTTCTTCTTCTCATTTAGGACGAAGTTATTAATTCTAATTTTAATAGTGGAGTTTGAAATGAAACGAAAAGTCGCCAGTTATGTATGGTTTAAAGTTCAAACTCGCTGGCATTAACTAGTTAACTAAACATCTCTAGTAATAAAAATACCAATAGTGTCGCATATTAATTTACTTTTAGTTCCTTTCCCTAATTTAAGGACAATTCTAACCATAGAACCAACCCCATCGTGTAGCAATGTGCTACATACCCGACCTATACGTGCAGGAACTGCAGAAAAGAATGGTCAGATCCACACTCCCGGTGAATATCTCCATTCGTTTCTACAGTGTTTAAACTTTTGTAATTCTAGACAAAATCAAGTATGCTAGTATAGTATAGAAGGAACCTATCTCAATTTTTAAAATTAAGTGCAATGCTGTACTTTATTCGATCTTGTGAGCGAAGAATCTAAAATTGTCATTTGGATAAAACTTCGATTATTTTGCATAATTAAGTTAGAAGGCAGAACGCATTTTACATATTGTTGCTCTATTTTAACGATTTACTTTTGTTTTGTATTGTCTCCCACCCGTGACACCAAGAAACAACTATGTTCTCCCATAACTGTTACATTTCTCCTTCACCTCCACTAAAATATTCAAAGGTCAATTACTTTCTTTGTCTTAAGTAATTCATTTTCCATCATTTGAAAATTCACAGAAATTAAAATAAAGTGCTTAGTAAGTAAGGACGTAGTGTTATATCTGTCCCACCCTTGACACAAAAGTGTTCACTTATAGCTGTAAATCTGGGGAAGTATCGTATGGGTAGTTATGTTTAAACAACAGTGTTAAGTTTCATAATTCATTGTACAGAAACTGAAGAAAAATGTTGCTTAACTACCAGTAGATTTAATGCCGAAAATGTAGTCTGGTCGTCCCACATGTGACAATGCATTACTTATATATATATATATATATATATATATATATATATACACCTAAAAGTACCACCGGAAATATTTTGTGAACAACAATAAATATTGAAGAACTGCTTTCACAGATATATAGGTATGAGAGGGGCTCATGAAATTAATGGACACAATACGTTCAATACGTAAGGAATTATGGTTTTCAACAGAAACTTAGTTTTTTTTCAAAATGGAAACCCCATTTTATGTTTAGCTCATTTGAAAGTACGGAAAAAATCATTAAGATTGTCATACCTATATATCTGCGAAATCAGTTTTCAATATTTATTGCTGTTCACGAAATATTTCCAATGGTACTTTTAGGTATCCCACCCGGTATATATATATATATAACATCATGATGACCAGATTACGTGTCTGTCCGTCAGCACATGTCAACCATACAAAACTCATTTTATTCTTATGAAGCATGAATATATACGTTTTTAATAAAATCAATACATACGAAGTTTTTTAGTCAATTTTGTGTCGCTTTAGATACTGATTATAGTACAAATACATTATCCTCTTTATCTTTTCAGTGTGCCTAACCGAAAACTTAAACACCATGGACACGTTCGCTTACAATCCCCAGAAACCTGCTTGCGACGACGTAGGGAACTACTGGCCGGTGCAGTGTTCAACGTGGCATTGTTGGTGCGTTAATTCTGCGACGGGAGAACCCATATCCGGTACCAAAGTAAGAATCCCTCAAAACCACGACGGGATATTAACCTGCGAACACTTAAAATACTACAACACCGATCGCAAGAATGAATTACCTAAGAGAACCCGATCGAGTGTTCAACTTGGCGTTCATTTAGACATGTCGTGTAGACTCCCCAACGTGCCTGCAATCTCCCCTTTCGATGGTCAAATTACCCTTAGCCAAGATGGAACCATGTCTAAGGTGGATCGCCTAACAGATGGTATACGCAAGCACCCCAAAGAAACTTCACCATCACCAGAGAATGTGGGTGACGGTAGCTATCCAGAAGAGCCTGGAATGGCTGTTCAAGAACCCATAATGTTACCGGAACATTTGAGCACGAGATCCCCGTATGCTCCCAATCCAAGTAAACCTCGTGTTGGAAGTACTTCCGCTGAACAACTGGAACCTGGAATGTCGCGGTATCAGGAAACCACAACCTCTAACCTTCAAAACATGCGAAGCAATCCAGCATTACTAGAAAAACAGTCTCATTTACCTGATGTCAGGACTAAACCACGTTACGATAGTAAGTTACAGAATCCTGACCAATATTTGAGCACAACAAGAACTCCTCGTTTGAACCAAAATGTCTACGATCGACCAGCGAAAACAATCTATGAGTCTATCGCAACAGAAAAATCGACGCCACAGGAACCTTCTGATTTGTATCCGCTCAGCGATGTAGAACCGGTGGAAGAATATGACCAAGATCAAAGCATGTTTAACCCTACATCACCGGAAAGACAACGAAGCAGACCTGAAAAAATCGACGAGCAACCTCTATCCGATGACAATTTGCGGAATCCTAACCGATATTTGAGTAGGGTAAGAAATTCGTCGTTGCAACAAAATGTCTCCGATCAGCCAAATGGACAAGTTTACAAGCCCCTATTCACAACAGAAAAACCACTACAAACATATTTCGATCTTCAGTCGCCCAGGAATGAAGAATCGAAAATGCAACATAACTTGAAAAATGAAGAAAGAAACCCTAACAGTAATCCAACATATACTCCAAAATTCCCTCAGCAGAATTACGAAACATATTTAGATACACAAACAAGAAACCAGCCGTATAGCAGTAAACAAGAAAATAACAAATATTCCTCATACCAGTCAGAACAGAGGAAGAAAGTTGCGCTGTATGAGGAAGATCTACCTTATGATCCAATAACTAATCCAGAAGGAGAACAAATAGAAGGTTCATACTACGATGGCGATTATTTACCTGAACAAAGATCACGTTCTTCAACACAAAAGCCACAATCAAGTGATGTGAACAGATCCTCCTTCTACAATAAGGAGAATACTGCAGTATCAAGACTAGATCTGGGTGAAGAACATTCAGCAGGTATTTCTAACAATGAGAACCCACAACAATTGACAACTCCAAGAACAACGGGCTATACCATAAGTGAGAAGCAGGACTGGCCATCAGAAAGGGGATATACGGATGATCAAACAAATAGTATGTACTACGAGCAAAGAACGGAGAAACAAAATCAAGAATTAGGAACGAAACATAGTATCGCTTTAAATCAAAATTTGCGTTCTCCATCACAAGACAGAACGTTAACAGCGGAAGACTTCAAAAAGAAATCTATATCCCAATCAGATGAAGAATCACAGTCGAGTGTGATACAAAACAGAAATGTGACTAGCACTTCGAAACAAATATTTAACAATCGCCAACAAAACACGATGCAGAATTCGCCGGTGCGACATAACAACGTAGCATTTTCAGAAGATTTGCAAGATAATTCAACACCACTCTCAGAAATATTTAACAGTGCTGAAGACACACAAGTCTTAGGTAATCCAAGGAAGGTTAATGATGATAAATCAAACACCAGACAACAATTTACTTCCCAACAGAGGCACGAGTCATCAGTTGTAAGGTCAGATGAAATACTGGCTAAATCTCCAACGACACAGAAGTCACCAATTCAACCATACAAGAAACCTATGTCAGATATTGTGGAAGAGAGCCGAATACCTTTAGAAGAGACTTCAGAAGAAATACAAGAATTAGAAAACCAGAGAGAAACCTATGATGAACCATCGAACACCAGAGAACAATTCATGTCCGAAAGAAGATCCAAGATAACGGACAGACGGACAGGTGGTACATTCACCAGAAACCCAACACCTCAAAATTCTCCACTGCAGCCAAACGAAGAACCTATCTCAGGTGACCATTTGGAAAGTGAAATGCCACTTCCTGAAAGATTTCAGAGTCCGAAGGAAATTGAACAGTCAGGAAAACATAGGGAAGTGTATAGTGTTACCTCCCAAAGGAGATCCGAGATAAGAGACATGGAATCAGGTGGTACAGCAAGGAATCCAACAAATCAGAATTCACCAATGCAGTCAAATAATGAACCTTTTCTAGATGAGAGAATGGAAAATCCAAGCGTTATTCCGAAGATGTTTCAAAACCCGGAAGAAACAGAAGATTTGGGGAGCGAGGAGAAAATATATGATGAAAAATCGAACACTCGGCAAACACTTACCTCCAAAAACATATATAACACATCAGATACTCGGTCAGGCAAGCCACTAGCCGAAAATCCAATTCTTCACAATGCTCCTGAATCTTTCCCAGAAGATGTTGTGAAGACGCGAAAGCCACTTCCAAAAGAATTTCAGAATCCGGAGGAAGTTCAGGATTTAGAAAACAGGAGGGAATTTTATGATCAAGGAACAAGCAGCGGACAACAGTTTACTTCCCAAACTAGATTCAAGACTACAGACATGGTGTCAGGTGGTACGTTACCTAGAAATCCATCAGATGACAATTCTCCAATGCAGACAAACAACAAACCTTTTTCAGAAGATATGATGCAGAATCCAAGACCTCGTCCACAAGCATTTCAGAGGGATGACGAAACACAAGTCTTAGAGAATGAAATGAGACCTTCTAACAAACCTACAAATACACAATTGGTTAGAGATCCAACAATGCAGAATATGCAAATCCAACCAAATAGCAAACCATTTAGAGAAGATATGATGAAGTCTACAGGACCACGTGCAGAAGGATTTGAGACTGAGGAAGAATCACAGGTCTTAGGGATTCAGAGGAAAGTGTCTAATGAACCTGTAAATAACCGACAACAGTCTTCTTCTCAACGTACATACAAGACAACAGTGATTCGATCAGATGGATCATTAACTAGAGATCCAACTTATTATGATGATCAAGATTCACTACTGGATAAATTTGAGAGCCCACGAGAAAAAGAGGGTGCAGGGAACCAGAAGAACACCAATGATTATACATCAAACAATGGGCAAACGTCCACTTCTCGAAGGAGATACCAGACAACACATGTTCAGTCTGGTGGCACAATGTCTAGGAATCCAACTTTGTATAATTCGCCAATGCAGCCAAAAAGTGAACCTTTTCCGGATTACATAACTGAGAACCGAAGACCACTTTCGGAAGAAGATCAGAATGAGGAAGGAAAAGAAATCATAGAAAACCAGCGAAAATCTGCTGGTCAATCTACAAAGACGCATCAAAGGTTTGAATCTGAACGAAGATATGAAGCAACTCATACGAGACCAGACGGAGCATTGGTTAAAAATGCAACAAATCAAAATTGGCAAATCCAAACCAATAATGAACCAGTTAGAGCCGGTACTGTAAGATATACAAATCCACGTCTAGAAGGATTTCAGACAGCAGAGGAATCACAAGTCTTAGGAAATCAGAGGAAAGTCTCTGATGAACCTGTAAATAACCGACAACAGTCATCTTCTCAACGTACATACAAGACAACAGTGATTCGATCAGATGGATCATTGACTAGAAATCCAACATATTATTATGATCAAGATACAATGTACGGTGTTACCGATGATACAATCAACACAGAAGAAAAGCAACAACCAGGTCAATCACGAGTTCAGAGTCAAAAGCACGAAAGACAACCACCCTTCTCCTCTCAAAGTGAATACCAAACATACAAGTACGAGGAAGGAGACAATCAAAATGGAAAAGTGGGAAATCCTCAGTTTGAAGATCAGATAACTAGAGTAATTTCTTCACGTAGACAATCACATCCTTCAAGAGAAGACACAAAGTTTGACCTCATTCCAGAGGAGAATTTTGGTGAAACTACAAAGGATAATTGGAGTCAACAATCAAAGACATCGCCTGATTCTCAACGGACCCTGCAAGCAGACAGAGATAATATATATTCAGAAAGTTCACGTGGTAAATTAAGAAGCGAGTCGCAAAGGAAAGGAGACAAAATGTTGCAATCCTTGATTCAACTTCAGAATTCGGACATGACCGAACAGGAACATTCGGTTCTTTCTCAGATTGTGCGTCAATTCCAACAATCACGTAAGTACGAAAATATCGCGCCAACCCTCAAAGAAACACTTAATTTAGTGTTGGAACGAGAACAACAAATATCACAAAATCTCATGAATAAATTCCAGTCAATGATACATCAAGAAGAGTCTCAAGAAACATCAGGAGAAAGCACTTTTCAACAGACGCAACATACAGGTAACGAGAAATACGGGATGATGATGTCTGGTGAACCTGTAGGGTTATCTAATATGGAAATTTCAAGAACATATACTACTAGACAAGGATCAAGCACAAGAAGCGGAACAGAAACAGGGAATTTTGACAAGAGCACAGACTATGAAACCATAAATGTCTCGCAAGTGCATGGTGGTGAAATGAGAGGAAATGAATCATTGGAATCAAATGCAACTTCAGCAACAGAAGAAATAAAGAAAAAGCCTAACGTGATTCATTATAAGCGTGATTTTGCACGTACTTATAAATCAGGGGTTAGACAGAGCACAGAGAAAAGTGCAAGGTTTTATAGCGAGAGTTCTCCCTCATATGATTAGTAAGCAATTGGTTGTTGAATCTATTTCTGTCGAATCTTATCAAAATATAGAGTTATCTATGTACATTTATGTATCAATAGTTAAATGTTGATGTCCAATGAACATCAGAGTTTAAATCAGTAATTTTGTATGCAACTGTAAATTACTACTATTATTGTTAATATTGTGTTTGGAGTTCACATTAAAATACATATTTAATAAAAGTGTTAAAAATACATTCAAGGACGTTATTGTTTTACATTTCCTATACTTCATATGATTTTGTTACACGAAGCAAGGAACACATAAACATGATACTTCCTCAGCTATCATTCCAGCATTAAATGAAAACACAGTATTTATACTATGTACTTAAGCTACCATTCCCAAGATAGAACAACACAAAGGAGATTTAATTTAATAGCGTAACAACATTGTAATTTCATAATTCTATGGTGTTCGGGAAATGGCACATAAGATTTTCTGTTGTTTTCATTTTAAGTTACATTGAATCAATTACAGAAAATATTAGAAGTGTAATTTTATATTGGGCATGTGAAAATTTTCTTAACAGTGATGATACCACATGTATATAATATCTGTAATGTTTAATATTGAAGGAATAAACATTGGCTTAAATGCTTATTCCTGTACATCTTAGAATTTAGACACGATGATACAAATGGGTCGTTTTATCAAATGAGCAAGTGCTCATGAGAACGTACTCTAACAGTAACTGAGTGGTTGCTTAAGAAGTGAATACTTGCTCAATTTTAATATTGTTCTCCCTAGCATAGTTTTCAACGTAGCGACTTCTCACAGAATCTACATGTATCAACATTTTCATGACCTTCAACATATATACGTTCAAACTCGTGTGTGTGCGTGCATAATCACCTATCCGATTTCTGAGAACGTATATTTTCATTCATATCGCATATGAGAGCACATGCTCTTCACTTGACATGCAGTGACTGAGGCACTAGACTTTCCATGTGTGTAAGTTTGCAGTATTCATTCATGAAACGGGTTACGTTCTTCAAAAAAATTCAGAAATGGGTAGGTGCTTAGCTTTAATCGTTCAACACAATGTGGCAACAATTACGAGCTCCATTAGCAAGAAAATTGAGTAATCATTAGAGTAGAATAGATTAAATTCCACATGAAGCTACATACATTTGCTAACGATATCAATCAAACAGATTCTAGGCCATGATGGTTCAAACAATATATAAATTTATCACGAAGATAAAAAGTGAATATTTGGGGAATTCCACGAAAAGTGGTCTATCTCCATGTTAATAACAAAATGAATTAATATGAAAGTTATTATTGTATTTAATTGCATTAATGTATAGATGTTTGTGAATGCAATTAATTTACAGATTTCATCAATAAAATTTACTAGCATCTGCAGCCTACATGCTTCACAAACAAGTGAAGTCAAAATTTCTTACATTTTTAAAGCGTGACACACGTAACGCACTTTCGTTAATGCTTTTCATGCATGCAGCCTACGCCATCATACTCAAGTTTTTTTCATTTGTTAACAGATACCAAAAGCACTTCATAATTCTATAAAACCAGTTCATTATGAATGTTTAAATCCAATCTCAGGTCTAGAACCTTAAATCTTGTGTGTAAAATGTCACACACGTAACGCTGGAATGCCCCATTTATGTACATTGACTTTGCATATTATATACGAATTCTATCTAGCTTAGAAATAGAGGTAAAGTGCTCCCCTGTGCTTAGCACCACGCCATGAAGCCGTATAGGGGGTGTGGGGGTAACGCCCCACACTTTCTTGATCCGGTCATGAGTGGGGGTGATGTGACAACATCACGCCCCTGACCGCCTTTACCCCACAGGGTTTCCCCCAGGTACCCATGTTATTCGACGCTGGGTGGGCGCCGGGACCGCTTCCAACGTTAGAAAAGTTCCCGGATTTGAACCGGGCCGGGGAACGAACCCGGGACCTTGAGCATGGTAGTCAGACGCTTAGAAATACGTATATAAAATATTGCCGTGATAGAATCAATAAAATAACAGTAAACAGAATTTATTAAAATATACCATGATATAATAAAATTCGATATTAATTATATCAAACAAGCGAAAATTATCATTGAAACAATTTGCTTGAACCACAGTCATGCCAATCGTAGGCTTTAAATTTACAGCTCGTTTAGAGCAAAACGCATAACTGTAACGGCATTGGCCAAAAGAGCTGACGACAATACAGGGTTGTGCTAGATAAAACCAACCAAGTCGTCGAACCGGCTTCCGCTGTTGTCAAAGTTCGTCGCGTCCTCGTTGAATTGACGAATGCCCTCTGCAAATTGTTGCTATTTCTCCTTTCTGTGTGTGCGGCTCTCAATAGAAAACTGTGCGCCATGGAAGGTTTGTTTACGGATGTGTTCGTTTTGGTGGTATTGGTCAGGGTGCGAAATCAAGGGGGGACAGGGGGGATTTCCCCCCACCAACAATCTTGACCTCAATAATCCCCCACACCAAAAATGTCCCGGTGGGAGAGTTTCTATTGTAACAACAAAATATAAGCAATTAGTATTTACTTCTTATGTACTTTACTAAGAATCATATCCAAAACACACAAAAGAGTGAGAACAGAATGCTTTCTCTCTTTTTCAAGAGATTATTATTCTCTCTATACCAATAACAATATGCGTGCAATAAAAGAAGAATGCAAGTCAAAAATTATGAATTATAATAGTTTTGTATTAATACAAAAACTAAACAAAAACTTGTACATAACAAAACTATTTCATAATTTATTGTCATCTTTAACCAGTTAGTAAAGGCATTAATTTGCTACTTTACACATATCTGGTATATATAAAGTAACTAATTAATTACTTTATGTGTATTTAATAATAATGTGTTTTAAAAATATTTAGTAATTAATTTACTTTTATATTTAATAACATTATAAATATCCATATCATAATGATTTATGTATGTATGTATATGTGTGTGTGTATGTATGTATATATATATATATATATATATATATATATATATATATATATATATATATATATATATATATATATATATATCGCGTGAGGCACCTAAAAGTACCACCTGAAATAGCGAAGAAACCAGAAACAGTAGCGATGTGAGGTTTGCGGGAAACAATAATATCAAATGGGTCTCGTAAATCGGAGGTATGGGGTGGGTCGAAAAATATCGACAAATGGGGCATCTGGAGCAAAGTCATATTTTTTTAAATGGAACGATATACAATAACATGCATAATATAAAAGAGCACACGCAGAGAAACACAATGCCGTTGGTCTCATGCATCTACTGCACATAGGAACGAAGATATGGCCATATGAAAATATGTAAACAAACTAACAAGTGGCCCACTTGACCGTCAGTACCACGGCATGTAAGACTTCTCAGGTGCCTGATACAACTGCCTTTACGCAGAGCAAGTTTTGATAGCAGGTCCACGAGATCGTGTTAGTTCATAGCAAGCAGTCGTAGTGGTAAGAGCGAAGATTATGGTGTTCACAAACATAGAAAAAGCGGACATGATCCTGATTTATGGGGAATGCCGAAAGAATGCCTCAGAAGCCTACCGTGTGTACGCAGAGAGATATCCGGACAGACGACAGTCATCTCGACGTCTGTTTGGTAAGTTATTTATTAAATTAAGAGACACCGGAAGTGTAACACCACGAGCACGTGTGCGGAACAAGCCAACTACAGGTGAGGCAGGTGCAACAAATGTTCTCGCCGCTGTTGCTGTGAATCCGCACGTTAGCTCCCGTGAAATTGCCAGGGATGCTGGGATGAGTCAGCGAAGTGTATTGCGCATTCTGCACACACACAAGTTTCACCCATATCATATCTCCCTCCATCAGGAACTTCACGGGAATGATTTTGTGGACCGTATTCGGTTTTGCACATTGTTGTTACGACACGACACACCCGATTTGTCACGTATCCTCTTCACTGACGAGGCAACTTTTACCAATCATGGAAATGTCAACCTAAGGAACATACACTATTGGTCGGTGACAAATTCACATTGGCTTCGCCAAGTGGAACGCCAGCGCCCATGGAGTGTGAACGTGTGGTGTGGTATAGTGGGTGAACATCTCATTGGCCCTTTTTTTATACAAGGGACACTGAATGCTGACCGATACATACAGTTTTTACAACGTGAACTGCCTGTACTATTGGAGGACATACCACTTCAGTCAAGGAGGGACATGTGGTACCAACATGACGGGTGCCCAGCTCACAGTGTAAGACGCGCTACAGCATGTGTGGAAAATACGTACATTTCCAAATCGTTGGATTGGACGTGGAGGGCCTGTCAAATGGCCGGCTCGTTCCCCAGATTTAACACCGTTACACTTTTTCCTGTGGGGAAAGCTGAAGGACATTGTCTACCGGGATGTGCCAACAACTCCAGAGGATATGCAACACCGCATTACTGCGGCCTGTAGGGACATTCCCTACGAGATGCTACATTCTGTGCAACGATCTTTGCGTGGGGGCCTCGTTGCCTGTATCGCAGCTGACGGCCACCACTTTGAACACACACTTTGACAGGTTTTCGCTTCTTACGCAGTGGTTCTTCGACATACTGTCATGGTCAATTTAATTATGCTGTAACACTGTCAAATACATGGTGCTGACGATGTCTACTGTATTTTTTCTTCTTTTAACACGTTCTGTCTTCATCTTGTCCAATGGCTTCCGACATCTCATACTTGTACATGCCGTGGTACTGACGGTCAAGTGGGCCACTTGTTAGTTTGTTTACATATTTTCACTTGGCCATATCTTCGTTCCTATGTGCAGTAGATGCATGAGACCAACGGCGTTGTGTTTCTCTGTGTGTGCTCTTTTATATTATGCATGTTATTGTATATCGTTCCATTTAAAAAAAAATATGACTTTACTCCAGATGCCCCATTTGTCGATATTTTTCGACCCACCCCATACCTCCGATTTACGAGCCCCATTTGATATTATTGTTTTCCGCAAACCTCACATCGCTACTCTTTCTGGTTTCTTCGCTATTTCAGGTGGTACTTTTAGGTGCCTCACGCGGTATATGCGTGTGCGTGTGTGTGTGTGTGTGTGTGTGTAGATTAAGATCTTCTTCCCCGCTACCAGTCTTCAATGATTTGGCACCCTAACTTCGAATTCGAGAGAGTAGAAAAACCACAGTGAGAGGAATTCTTGCCTTTCCGCTGTTCCTGCCTAATCACCAAGATCAGGATGAGTGTTTTGATGAAATTAATGAAGGGACACTTACAAAGCGGATATCCATGGCAGAGTGGTTATCACATAGCGTTACGACGCCAGGGGTTCCGGGTTCGAATCCCGACCTGGGCATGTGTATTTCTTGGCTGTCCCTTCATGAATTTCATCATATCACTCATCCTCACCTTCGCGATTAGCGAAAAGTTGCAGAAAAGCGAAGTAAAGTCAACCCAATCAATCAATCAACCCACAAAGAACACCCAACCTCGCAGCGTGCTGTTATAAGCACTACGCCACGGAGATCAGCAAAATGTTATATTAAACGGGACTTCTTAACTCGATGCTGTTTACCAGATTATAAGAAAAAAAGTAATAGGTTTGCGTGCTCGGTGATCATTATTAGTTTCACTTTTCCTAGTGTTTTCAAGTCGACCAATGGTTACAGAGATGATTTTCCGGTCTGTCACTAGATATCTGTGGAAACACCGGGAGAAAATAAGTGACATTAAAGTTTTCCTGTTTGACTGATCCTGCTTATGTAGGCAAGGTTTAATGGAAAGTCCTAAAACGGTAACCTTCAATTTATTGCTGACATTTGTTAGCAAGAGGCAATAACTGTGACGGACATCCGCTGGATTCACAGTTCAATGTGATAAGCTTACGTTCTTTTGCAACCACATTATTGGAAAAATACTGAGAATCTTACCTAGAAAGTATGTTTCTATGGAATATATAAGAAACAGTGTCTTCAAATTCAAGAAATTGTTTGGTGCTGCGCAGGTAAGTCGCAGGGAACGAGAGAGACTCCAGTGGCGTAATTAACACCCCTGCAACCCTCACCGCCCGGGGGGGAGGGTGCACGAGCTTCGGGGGCGCAGTAAGAATGAGAAATTAAGAAAGACCGATAGTCACAAAACTTCTTTTTTCGGCGTTAAAATATATTTTCAACCGAACACATATTTTTATGCCCCTAAAAAAAGTAGAAAGTACATTACCAGGTTAGAAGAAAACCTTAACTAGATGAATAGTTCAGGTCATATATTACGTCGCCGAAGGGTAGTCGACAGGCAAATAAATGCGATGGGAACGTTTTCACTCCTCCCCGCCCACCGTTTTAGCAAGTTTTGGTGAAATTGTGCTGTTAAGTTTCTTTTCTAGTTGTTGTAGGAGAATCTGCTACAAATTTCTGGGATAAATATGGACAAGACCTTGCACTATAGCTACAGAAATTGTTTCATTTCGAAATGTAGTATCAACTGAAACCAGAAGAGGAACGCTGTTAAGCATTGAGAGCGATAGTGCTCGAAAACTGGACTTGACGAAACTAGCACAAGAATTTGCTTTCATCAAAAAACGCAGAGGACTGGTAATGGGCATTTAACAATATCGTATTTTTGTAGAAACAGTGAATTTTCATTTTTAATTGTAACACAATTTTTTTACCTTTCGTACAGTGGGATCCATGAGTATTACCGTGCAAATTGTCCATCGCCATGTTCGTTTATTTTCTTTGACCCAATTAGAGCTTCAAGAATTAAAAGAAAATTCAAAACAAGCTGTTGACAACTTCAGCATACATAAAAATCCACAGGATGTAAGATAAAAATTAATGAAAATAGTCATGGACAATTTGCAAGGTAATATTAATGGATCCCACTGTACCAGTGTTTAAATAGATTCAAGTTACATGTATGTATTTTCATATTTGTAAATACCTAATATAAATGCAGAAGTGAATTAATATTTTAGAAAATAAAGTTTAAAAAAAATGAGTAGAGGCACACAACTAAGTTGCGGGTAGGCGCAGAGCGTGTTAGTTACGCTACTGAGAGACAGACAGATAGGCTGTAGAGAGATACTTATGTATAGCCTGGATAAGTTTACCCAACACTGTAAATAATATTATTTAAAAGTAGTGCAGTTTAGGTCGTCACGCGTATCGAAAAAGTAACCTAACCATCAAATTTAACACAGTATATGCACAGATATATATACATATATACGAGGTTTATTTTTTAATTAGGTGTCGTTTTGCGCTCACGTTGGCAACACTGCGTGCTTGGAGTTTTGCGCATGTGCGTTAGTTACCGACATGCCTTGCACGTAAACAGACGCCATTTGCACGTTGTGAAACGCTTGGTGTGGTTGTGGTGGACAATGGAAGTGGTGCAGGTTATTGAAAATCCCGCCGAGTGTGAGATACGATCAGTGGTCAGGTTTTTGACCGCGAAAAATGTGAAAGCCGCAGACATTTATCGCCAGTTACGTGAGGTGTATGGTGAGAATGGCATTGTTGAAGGCAAGGTGCGTAAGTGGGTACGTCTGTTTAAGGTCGGTCGCATGAATGTTCATGACGAACCACAATCAGGACGCCGCTCAATCATAACGGACTCATTGGTGCATGATGTTGAGAGCGCGATACGAGCCAACCACCGTTTGACAGTGTCAACGCTGTCCGATTTGTTTCCACAAGCTTCACGTTCTGTACTGTACATGATTTTAGTGGAGAATTTGAAGTTCAGAAAGCTGTGTGCTCGGTGGGTGCCCAAAATACTCACAGAGGAGCTTACAAGAGTAAGCGTAAGCATGTTGCTGCAAGACAACGCAGCCGCTCATTTACTCATTTGACTGAGAGCGGATGGACCACTCTCCGTACAGTCCGGATCTCGCCCCTAGCGATTATCACCTATTCCTCCACTTGAAGACATTCCTCGATGGGAAGCGATTCAACAGCGCCGATGAAGCCAAACAGACCGTGACGGATTGGCTGTCTGACCTGGCGGCAGATTTCTTTGATGAGGGTCTACAAATGCTCATCTACCGCTACGACAAGTGTCTCAACAACTATTGGAACTACGTTGAGAAGTAGCTGAATGTACATATGAACAGCCACAGAGGTAATTAAATTTCTTCATTTGCATGTTTTCGCTATATTCCAAACGGCCCCTAATTAAAAAATAAACCTCTTATATTGGGAATATTATAATCATTATGTGAAATTGATAACCAATAAGATATAATTATTTATCTAAGTTCTTTTTAAAAAAAGTTTATGAAATTACTTTAGATTTTTAATACATAAGCTTCAACCTTTCATATGCGACAAACAATATGGGTACAGCACTTGAACAATTCGACACAATCAGATACTTGTTAGTTTAAACTGATGAATCTATTTTTTTCCATGTCTGTAGCAAGGCATTGGAGTGTGACGAATGACGGATCTCTCTTCTTGTATTATGACCGAGTAGGTAAAAATGTTAGTTGTTACCATGTGCTAGTAGAATTATAATGAAATTGTGACCGTTTGTAAGTTTGAATTAAGATTAAACGAGATGGTTTATACACGGATCGTTATTATTTATCAGTGCAGAATAAGGAATTCTAGAATCCACATTCATATCATAATATACAGTCATAGGAAAGCAAATATAACGTCTCAGTACAAGCACACTGGCCCAATGAAGGCAACCACTACAACGAAATACCTCTGGTTAGACAGAACTGAGCTTGCAACTAACGAGAATTCCTTATTGATATTTTCAATTAGGGGACATTCTTTTTTACAAAATTGAGGAGCATGGCACATATTCTTCAGACGATGTCTTGACAGTCTTTGGGTAAGATTGGAAAAGGATAAAACCTTGCAGAGTTGCAAAATTTCACATGATTTATTGTTCTAAATGAAAGATATGCATATGTACAAAACTGCTCTATTTCCAGGTATAGATACAACTTCAACAAATTAACTATCCTGACGTAGAACATACTGTAGTCGAAGAGAGATCAAGAATGACTGCATATATCTCCCACCATCTTTATCACAGATAAGGACTGTGTTTAGATTCAACTACTAGCTGAGAGTCTACAAATGGATAAGCTTGGGATATTTCTCGCGAGCGATCATGTCTTAACAGCGGGTAAGTATTAAAAGTGAGTATAATTTGACCGTAAATTAAATCTCCCTTTAATCGTAACACGCCTGTAATATAGCGTCAATGTTTGAATAACAAGATGTCGGATAACTATAAGACACATAATAAGAAGAGTTTCCTTCTGTCTCGCCATCCAAAGTTCAAAATTCAAGTCCTGGCATGGACACAGGTGTGCGTTTCTGTTTCATCACTCATTTGTGTTCAAGGTCGCGATTGGATACACGTGATAGAGAAGTTACAAAGTTACTCTGTACAAATGGAGAAAGAACTTCCAGTAATCTGACCATGACCTACACTGTGCTAAAGATGTCAGCAAGTGCAAAACATTAACAAAAAACAAACAAATAATAAGGCAATAATGACGAAAATCGTCCAAGAGCAGAATACTAATAATCTTTTAGAACTGAAAAGCACTTTGATTTACATACATGCGCTCGCATCGTTTAAGGGGAACAGAGACACAATTTCCACAAAGATTTCCTGGTGTAATTTTAACTTGAACTATGGCTTCAGTCTCTGAAATTTCTACAGACCGCAGTATGATTGATTTGATTTGTTTTAAGTCCACTTTAAGCACAGACTGGATTGGACCTACAGTTTAAAGTGCGATCCGAATCACTGTGCCATGCGCATCCACCGGGTATCGAACCCGGGACCCCTTGATTACAAGGCAACGACGTTACAACTACGCCATCGGGGAGGGCTAGACCGAAGTATGAGTTGAAGACACAGGGATCTTGCATATTTTCTGGGGAATGCCCCACTTAATGCTCAAATACACCTCAGTACCATACAAAAATGCATAATTGGGCTAAAATAGAACACTCTTGTTTAATTTTATTGTTTGTCGGGGGAGGTAAATCTGGCAGAATGGTCCACATGCAACATCCGCCCATTTTACAACCCTCTGACATCGGCACCTACCATTAATAACAAATATTGAATTCTTGGGTATGCTGCCGGGTAATATGATAATATTCCATCAAAACTTGGCAGCACAGCACGGGATGATGAACTCATCAAACTTGTCAGTTATTTCTTTCCACCTAGTAAAATTTAGAACAGTTTAAGTAACATAGGCGGCAAAATCAAAGCAGTTATAAGGAATGCATAATAGTATCTGGTATTTCTCTTTCACAGCCTCTATTCTTCTGGTATTGGTGGCAGTCAGAGAGTCCGCAGGATACGAACAGTGCACGAGGAGTTACTTCGTGGACTGCCCAACGTACTGCTCGATATGCACCGACGCATCTGACACAGACTGTCCCGAAGGAACAGTCTTTCGCATGGATGGGGATATCTGTGGGTGCTGTGACACTTGTGCGGTTTTACAAGGTAAACAATTCGTGTTGTACAATCTTTCACAGATAAAAACTACTCTTATTACACGTTAACTGCCGTCGGCGACAACTCCAGCCTCCATTACATCTTCGTGAACAGAGAATCAAAATTACACAACGTGTCCATTGGTGTGTAATAACCATATCCTCTTTCGTTGGCCCAACCACAGGGGGGCAGGGGACATTGCCCCCGCCGGAGTAGCTAGGGGGCGGCGAGTCTCTGCCATGGATGCCAAGCGATGTAAATGAAAAAAGTTGTAAAACAGAGAATGCCATGGCGCCCCGTGAAGTTATTTGCGCCCTATTATATCAATATTGTTTTCAATTGCAAAAGTTGGATCTAAAAATTTTCTTGCTCGCTTTGCTCGCAACATAGCCTAATTGTTCTCTGTAATGTAATTTATTTAAATAATATGTGTTGTATATATGTATTGAATAGACTTGGAATACGTACACAATTTAGTGTTAGCATGTTGCATATGTATTTTATTATGTTATGTCGCTCCATGTTGCATATGTGTAAAACATATGTTGTATATACATGTAAGTTATACATGTTGTATGTACAAAACGAATTACCTTCGAAATGCATTTATAATTAATTTACTGCCATTCAAAAATACAGTTTGTGCTTGTTTTCCATTATTAGCTAATGTGAAATTGAACGTGTTGAAAAAATATTTCAAATAGTTTGTTCCAAATAAATGTTTAGCACCAACTTCTACACCCTTTTTGCGTAATTTATAAGGGCCTCCCCTATGGCGCAGTGGTAGCGTCGTCGTCTTGTAATCAAGGGGTCCAGGGTTCGATACCCGGTGGAGGCACATAGTGGTTCGGATTCCACTTTAAACTGTAGGTCCAGTCCCGATTAGCCCTACTGTGCATAAATTGGACTTAAAACACCAACTCAACCAACTCTTTGCGTAATTTATGAGGACAACAACGTCTTTGATACTACTGCTAACACTAACAATAATAATAATAATATAATAATGTCATTATTAATGTTGTTGTTGTTGGTTATTATTATTATTATTATTATTATTATTATTATTATTATTATTGGTACATTTATCCTGGTAATTGCCCCCCCAGACCAAAATTCGTGGTTGCGACTCTGTTCTCTTTATGGACAAAAGTCTGACTTTTCGTGACGACATAAGTTTTTACACGTTCAGAGAAGGGATTATAATGTGTACACTTCAACATACGTGATGTATCAACTTGATAAACATTCTAAAATGTCGTAGTTTTGAAAGTGCATGAATCATGTATTTGTATGAACTTCATGTAGCAAATAAATGTTCTTTAGATCAATATTTAACTGAACGCAAGTACTGATTATGCTGTTGAGGTTGTCGACTGCTTTGTTCGGACTGAATCTTGTTTCAATTTTGGAGGTCTTTAACGAAAGCAATCACGTACCAACCTCTCTTCCACGAAGTACATCCTGGAAACTGTATTCTTGCAGACCAACGACGAACTGGCGCATGGACCCACAGTCGATATAATCCTTTTTGGAGTTTGTGTTCTGTGCCTCCATCCGCCCTTCATTCTTTTCATCAAATCACTTTTTATCCTCGATTGAAGAAAAGCAAGGTAATGAGAAAAATGCAAAATAAAAATGCTTTCGCAAAAAACTATGAAGTCATTTACATCACTCATTACATTAATCTTTCATGCGTACGATAGCAGTTTTCAAACCAGTTAATAATGTATCTTTCCCTAATAACGTCCAACATGATTTTTCAGGTGAAGGCGAATATTGTACACCTTTGGTCGACTTGGAAGAACAGAACAAAGCTTCGACTGTTAATATTACATCAACCGAATGTCGACCGGGATTAGCATGTAAATCTGGAATCTGCCAGCGTGTTCAAGGTACAGTTGGCCTATATTTCATTCACTCTTTTACCGTAAGTAAATATTTTAAGATTATCTTCATGATAAACTAAATATTTGGAACTTCATAAGTGAAGGCTTCTATGGGTTATATTCGCGAGTTATGAATTTGGATACTCTGGCATCTTCCTAGTAAGGTTGTCATTATCAATGTCGTAATCACAGGCAACTAATATCAGACTGAAAAAGTGATCTATTTGAAGCAGCAATGTTCCAAACTGGGAGGCCATAATATAACCTCAAAGCTCATTAATCTATTGCTTTCTATTTCCTTGCGCAGCTATCATTCCATTGAATCAGAATGCTTATTATCACCAACTTTGGATTGACTTTCGGTTCAACTACGACAGAATATATTTCCACTCTGATTCTCTGTGACTTTGATGTTAGCGATAATATACCTATAATTTTAGACTTCTTGTTACAGTGGGATCCATGAGTATTACCGTGCAAATTGTCCACGACTAGTTTCATTCAATTTTCTCTTACTGTGTTTTTAAGCGATGGATTTCTATGTATACGGGTGCAGAAGTTGTCAACAGCTTGTTTTGAGTTTTCTTTTAATTCTTGAAGCTCTTATTGGATCAAATAAAGTGCACGAACATGGTGATGGACAATTTGCACGGTCATAATCATGGATCCCACTGTACAAGCAGTTTATAATTTGACTAAATCAGCCTCCTTTTTCATTTAAAGCTTGATAGATTTTATGCTCAGTGCTTAATAAATATTCCACGCTACTCGTGATATTTTTCATTCAGAATGAAGAAATACAGTGGTGGCGAACTTTATTTTTTTTTATTTCAGGACTCTGCGGAAATATCACAGACCTCGGGTACGATGCAATTTGCGGCGAGGAAGGCAGGTTCTTGTCATATCAGTGCAACAGCAGTCACTGCTTTTGCGTCAGTGTGGATACTGGAACTCCATACGATTGGTCTATTCTACCTAATGGAAATAGTTCTGAAAACAGATGTTGTAAGTACAGTCTTACTATAGGTGGATTTGTGAACCGGTCTGTGACTAAAAAAACTCTTAGAATTATAATTTGACATTTTCTAGGAAAATTATAACAATTGTCTAGAATATGAGTCTCAATCATCTGGTCGCTATTCTGTTTACTAGTTGGGAGACCTGAATTCGAATCCCGACGTGGAGTAAAAAGTTTACGTTGCTGAACCACACCTATCCAAATACCAGTGACCTTGAGATATAAGCGATAGAAGCGATAGAAGCGAGATATTGATCACGCCATCTTCACTGTGGCCTACACCAAGTACAACCCACTTTTGAATTAAGCTTATATTATTTCCGCTCAGTAATATTCCAGATATAGTACTAATAAAGGAAAAAAGAAGATAGGATCTTCAGAAGAAAAGTGACAAATATCTACACTTATGCAACTGCATTGAAAGTATGGACAATCCCTGATACACACAAGTTTGATAATATACTAATATAAGACCATAACATCCATTAACTACTCTCCATCAGCACTCAATATCACTGCTTCTAATTGAGTGTGATTAGGAATTTCTTCCACACAGGTTAGACAGTTTATTTCTAACATGTCCATTTTGCGAAATTGAGTTCGGTGAATAGTGAGGGCAAGTCTGTTCTCATCCGGGAAATCCATCACAGATTTTATTTAACTAACTTTTTTCGCATAAATAATCACAATTCAAGTTTAATAAAATGATCTGAAAAACGTTATTTTGTGTTCCAGCTTGTGCGGAATCTCCATATTACCACGGCAACCCTCCAGCATCGTTCCAGCTATACAGATACTGGTCAAATTGTGACGTCATGGGAAACTTCAAGGTCGTGCAGTGCTCCTTCACAAACTGCTGGTGCGTCGATGCCTTCACCGGGGAAACAATACCTGGGACCAAAGTTTTGAAGCCAACCACGTACCAGGAA
Organism: Lepisma saccharinum; assembly: GCF_977018435.1. Classification (NCBI taxonomy): domain Eukaryota; kingdom Metazoa; phylum Arthropoda; class Insecta; order Zygentoma; family Lepismatidae; genus Lepisma; species Lepisma saccharinum. The sequence goes on from NC_139257.1 coordinate 32,586,467, forward strand.
CTCAAGACGTGCCAGGAGCTTCAAGGGTATCGGAAGAAAGAGTGGACAAATTCGGTTTCAAAGATATACATTCATGTAGAGACCAAATGTATTACCAGTAACGAATCTCAATTTCTTTCTACTCAGGTATCAGCTAAAGATGTCATAGAATTTTTCAATGTCACCAATGAACGAATTCCTCCATCATCTCCGTGGCAGGACTTCTCAGAATTCCGCACAGCAAAAGAGTTCGATAATTTAAACAACCAAGAGAGATCATATCTTAACCCGTGGTTTTCCTTTTCCCAACAATTTCAACCACAATCAGTAGGAACAATTACAAACATTCACAGCCAGTCTCAGAATTGGCAAGATGCATCAATGACATCATCGTCCAGACATTTCCAGAGCCAAGAAACACAGGATACATTCAATGGTGCCAGTGCTGATCAATCAGAGACACTCCTTGTCCAAAGCCAAGAAACACAGGATATATCCCATGGTGCAAGTGCTTATCAACAACAACCAATTCTTGTCCAAAGTCAAGAAACACAGGATAAATTCCATGGTGCAAGTGCTGATCAATCAGAGTCACTCCTTGTCCAAAGCCAAGAAACACAGGATATATCCTATGGTGCAAGTTCTTATCAACAACAGCCAATTCTTGTCCAAAGTCAAGAAACACAGAATACATTCCATGCTGCGAGTGCTGATCAAGCAGAGCCACTCCTTGTCCAAAGCCAAGAAACACAGGATATATCCTATGGTGAAAGTGCTTATCAACAACAGCCAATTCTTGTTCAAAGTCAAGAAACACAGGATACATTCCATGCTGAAAGTGCTTATCAACAACAACCAATTCTTTTCCAAAGTCAAGAAACACAGAATACATTTAATGCTGCAAGTGCTGATCAACCAGAGCCACTCCTTGTCCAAAGCCAAGAAACGCAGGATATATCCCATGATGTAAGTGCTTATCAACAACAGCCAATTCTTGTCCAAAGTCAAGAAACACAGTACCCATTCCATGGTGCAAGAGCTGATCAACCAGAGTCACTCCTTGTCCAAATAAGGAACTTATATTCGATGGTACTAAGAGGACCAACCGGAAACAACCAGAGACAGAGGGGAGGTCCAAGTTCACAAGTATCAGAACCATATATGAGCAATCCAGTTCGAAGCGGCAATCCACTAGATTTCAATAAGGAGATTAGAGATCAGGACATTTTCTTACGACCCTACTTCGTTCCTAAGGGACAAATTAAACGACGCTTACTGTTGCCATTTCGCACTACATTCTGGACGGTACGCGGGAGAATACAAGACTATCGTGGTCGTACATCTGCAGACGATGCATCTCGGAATCCACAGAATCTGTATAGTTTTGAATCCAGAACCACTCCTGAAAATAAATCCAATGCTGTAAGCGGTTCAGCAGCAAATGACGATAGGTTGCAACCGCAAAATACTTTAGGTCACGGAGCAAGGATTAAAACTTACTCACAGGTTGAAACAATCTTTATTTCTAGAACGGAAAACACAGCTCCCGGAACTGATCTAAGAAATGAAGACGAGAAACAGTCCTCTGATGCAAATCTATACAGACATATGGAAGATTCCAGAAAAAACTTACAAAGTTCTAGAGCATTGGTTCAATCCAAGAAGACACCTAATATTCTTGAAACGGAATCTTCAACAATCAACGAAACTACAAGTGGCACAAATTTAGAAGCAGATACCCAACTCACAATTGTGAAGAATGCAGAGTCTGTATATCGACATCGAACCCAGGACATGGTATCATCGCAAAATGAGACGGACCATGGAACACAATCCTCATTGGAACTCACATCTACAGTGCAGCCTCATATTGCACCAGGCAAAGGAACAAGTTATGTTGGAGTCAAGAATAATGATGAAATATCGTCATTACCGAACACTAAATTTCCACCTATGTCTAATACAAATTCATACATTTCACGATATGATATTTACGAAGTGCAAGAAGAATATTCTACAGAGGACCAGGTGTCTTACGAACGGTACAGAACGAGTAAACCCACGTTAAAGGTAGATGATGAGCTACAATTAAGGGGACATACAACTTCCCAAAAACACACTGAAGCTTACAAGACGCAAGAAACTGAAAATTTGGTTCTGCAGCCGATAACAACAATCACAACTTACTCTACATTGACACCATCAACAACCCTTAACACTCGCCAGTTCTTGGAGAAGAAAAATTCTGAAGCACTGAATGATTTTGCTGTTAGTCAACGTGTAAGTCCAACACAACAACACTATCTTCCTCAACCTGTTCCTACCAGGATATTATTTTCGACCGAACCTAATTTCGCGAGAGAAGAAGAATTTAAGTCACCTGTTTGGCTTGAACCTACAAAACCATCAGAAACTCAGAAGAGACCACCAGATCATACTTCATCAAACACTGCCAAACCATTATATTCACAAAAAGACTTGCTTATAGAATCCACGACCGTTAGAGATTTGTCTGAACCTTCTGAAGAAAAAATCTCCTATGTGGAAACAGATGACCGATATCTGTTTTACAGAACACCAAACGAGAAAACAACTACTAAAGTAATATACACAAGCGATTCAGATACAAGTGCTTCAACTTCTTTTGAAACACAAGTAACGCGAATTAATCAAGAAACAAATAATGGAACGTTGGTACGAACTGAAGAATTTTCGACAACTCCATTCACCCCAAAAGCATCTACAGATGTATCACATTCGTCAAACATCGCCGATGTAAACCAGGTCCGTTTTCACGGAACTCTACCAACTACGAAGGAGCCTTTCTCAAAGTTGGACGAAACAAGAAAACCTTTCTCACAAAGACATAGTGCAAGAGAAGAAATTGATAATGTTTCAAATTCACAAGTAATTACTCAACACAATCCTACATTAGCAAAGGACAAGGCAAAATACAACAGCGAAGATAATGAAGTGACATTAGAATCAATACTTTCACGAGAAACCGTTTCTGATTTTGAATCTGAAGTTACTACATCTTCATCTCTACCAACTGATTCCTTTAGTAAAGAATCAACACTATCACAGAATATGAACATTAAATCTACTCCCATTTATCTGCCACCGTCTGCAAGTACACCAATGTATCCATCACATGAGAAACAAGCAACAACTAGAATTACTATGGTTTCATACACTGAACAACCTGTAGCTTCACAAAAACAAGATACTTCAGAAAGCTTCCCTACTACAACTGCAGCAGATGCTTCATCGAGTCTCCAGAATACGATTCTTCAAGAAGAATCAATCACAGACAGGTCACCTCGTAAATTCATTCATACAGGAACTAGTGACGAAACAGTATTTTCATCAGAGGAGATCTCTGCCACTGGTGACAACTTTGTACCAAAGAAAGAACATCTCAGTACAGAGTCATACCTCATGAAACCTACATTAAGTCACATAACCACTGATGGTGGAATATCTGAATCTACACTTTCCATAGAAGAAGCCAGTCTGACCAATCACTTTGTTACCACTGCCTCTATGCCCAATGCACCCGTTTCTACAGACGAATCATTAACCGAAACGGTACGTGTCAATATGCCTAATGCACCTTCAGAAGAAAGTATGTCTTCTTCAACCGTGGTGATACCACAACCATACACGACTCCCATAAACGAAGAAAGATTTACATCTACAGAGATAACACTTGAAAATTCCAGAAAGTACCAGGTGGGAAAGACAGATCCAAAATCAATTCTACGTCAAAATGAAATAACTGCAAGCACACAATCCCAGAAGCTAAAGATTATAAACACTGATGCTTCGTTTGTGCAGACTGACTTCACAACAGATTCCCTTCTACATAGAGATCACGTCACAACTGAATCTGAAATTGTAGTTCTTCAAGAGCTATTCGATTCTCCATCATCTGTGTTTGGGCCCATTACAGAATACGATACTGAAAGTAAAGGAACGTTAAGTAGAGAAATTCAAGAGGCATATTTGCATCAACGGCAATTAGAAATTTTTAATAAATCCGAGACATCAGAAAACAGCGAATCGCAGAAAATATCTCAGGGAAACCGATTCGATCAAACCACTTCCTCATATTTCGATATACCTGCTACGCAAGTTTTGTACGACAAGAGTACAGCAGATATATTACCAACTTCTCCTCAATCTGTAACGGAAGGCTTGGAGCATGATAATCACCATACTGTTAGCAGAACTGAATTACTGACAGAACCTAACTCAAGCTCAGGGCACGTATATCCTACAGAAAAAATAAATCAATTTGTCCGTACACCACAAGAAGACGTAGAAGACTCTTCTTTACAGGATGCCATTCATCTTCAAGAACTACCTACACAACCAGACTCGACAACCTTTCCTACAACCGGAAACAAACTTAATTATGAAATGCACCAACGAAATCTGCAAGAAAAGGCCAATCAAGAAAGGACACAAGAAGACATGACGGTAACACACTCGGAAGAGAAGCAGCAAGAGGACTCCCAGTTCTATCAAAATCTTAACCCTTCTCTCAGTTCTCGAGACACTCAGGTGTTAAATGAATACAACACACAAGATCCATTAATATATAGTTCCAGCATTCCATCGCGCCGTGCAAATACTGAAAAGGTCGTAACAACGAGTTCTCCAGTAGAGTACAGTGATCTGCGTAGTTCACAGTCGCACCATCATATTAGGAACCAATCCTTAGTACGAAAAATCACAGATGAAGAACTGAGCCAAGTTAAAGGTACTAAAAAACCTACCAGTCACGAAACTGTCTTGGAAACCCAAACAAATGAAGCTCTGCAAACAACGCCTGAGCCGTTGAGGTTATTCACAACCCTCTTTCAATTACCCTCATTATCCACTCAGTCCTCATACCTTTCTTCTATCGCAACAAATGTTGAACAAGATTCCCCGACAGATGAACACCAACATTTCGCCTCTAAGGATTTTCAAAATAAGAGACAAGACACTGTAAAATCTTCAATGTCGCCTGAAAATCAAACAAACACACCCCGACCTCTAACAAGAAACCCAGTGCCAAATACAAACAAAAAATATCCACAACATATGACAAGTAATAAAGAAACGTCATTCACTTCTCACGCATCAACAACGAGAACAGTGGGAAGATTTACCCAACAGTCCACACCTAACTCAGAAACTACAGAAAGAGAAACTCAACAGCCAACAGATGACTCAAGGACTACAGGAAAAACTACTCATCAGTCGACAGCTGACTCGAGGACTACAGAAAGAGCTACTCATCAGTCGACAGTTGACTCAAGTACTACAGAAAGAGCTAATGATGAGTCGACAGCTGCCTCAAGGACTACGGAACAAGCCACTGACGAGTCGACAGTTCACTCAAGGACTACAGAAAGAGCTACTCAACAGTCGATAGTTGACTCAAGGACTACAGAAATAGCTACTCAACAGCCGATAGTTGACTCAAGGACTACAGAAATAGGTTCTCAACAGCCGATAGTTGACTCAAGGACTACAGAAATAGCTACTCAACAGCCGATAGTTGACTCAAGGACTACAGAAATAGCTACTCAACAGCCGATAGTTGACTCAAGGACTACAGAAATAGCTACTCAGCAGCCGACAGCTGCCTCAAGGACTAAAGCAAGAGCTAGTGATGAGTCGACAGCAGACTCCAGGAATACAGAAAGAGCTACTCAACAGTCGATAGTTGACTCAAAGACTACAGAAATAGCTACTCAGCAGTCGACAACTGACTCAAGGACTACAGAAAGAACTACTCTACAGTCAACAGCTGACTCAAGGACTACAGAAAGTACTACTCAACAGTCGACAGCTGGTTCAAGGACTACAGAAAAATCTATTCAAGAGTTAATAATTGACACAAGGACTTCAGGAACTACTCAACAGTCGACAGCGGACTCTAAGACTACAGTAAGAGCTACTCAGCTGTCGGCAACTGACTCAAGGACTACAGCAAGAGATGCGCAGCAGTCGACAACTGACTCAAGGACTACAGAAAGAGCTACTCAACAGCCGATAGTTGACTCAAAGACTACAAAAATAGCTACTCAGCAGCCGATAGATGCCTCAAGAACTAAAGCAAGAGCTAGTGGTGAGTCGACAGCAGACTCAAGGACTACAGAAAGAGCTACTCAACAGTCGATAGTTGACTCAAGGAATACAGAACGAGCCACTGAAGAGTTCACAGCTGACGCAAGGACTACAGAAAGAGCTACTCAACCGCCGATAGTTGACTCAAGAACTACAGAAATAGCTACTCAACAGTCGACAACTGACTCAAGGACTACAGAAAGAGCTATTCAGCAGTCGATAGTTAATTCGAGGACTTCAGGAACTATTAAACTGCCGGCAGCGGACTCAAGGACTACAGGAAGAGCTATTCAACAGTCCACAGCTGACTCACGGCCTGCAGTAATAGGTGCTCAGCAGTCGACAACTGACTCAAGAACTACAGAAAGAGCTACTCAGCAGTCAATGGTTGGCTCAAGGACTGCAGAAGAAACTGCTCTACAGTCAACAGTTGACTCAAGGACTACAGAAAGAACTACTCAACAGTCGACAGCTGGCTCAAGGATTACAGAAAAATCTATTCAGCAGTCAATAATTGACACAAGGACTTCAGGAACTACTCAACAGCCGACAGCGGACTCAAAGACTACAGTAAGAGCTACTCCGCAGTCGACAACTGACTCAAGGACTACAGAACGAAGCACTGAAGATTCGGCAGTTCACTCAAGGACTACGGAAAGAACCACTGAAGTGTCGACAGCTGACTCAATAATTACAGAAAGAGCTAATCAACAGTCGATAGTTGACTCAAGGACTACAGAAAGAACTACTCAGCAGTCAATGGATGGCTCAAGGACTGCAGAAGGAACTACTCTACAGTCAACAGTTGACTCATGGACTACAGAAAGAACTACTCAACAGTCGACAGCTGGCTCAAGAACTACAGAAAGACCTACTCAGCAGTCAATGGATGGCTCAAGGACTGCAGAAGGAAGTACTCTACAGTCAACAGTAGGCTCATGGACTACAGAAAGAACTACTCAACAGTCGACAACTGGCTCAAGGACTACAGAAAAATCTATTCAGCAGTCAATAATTGACACAAGGACTTCAGAAATAGCTCCTCAACAGCCGATAATTGACTCAAGGACTACAGAACGAGCCACTCAAGAGTCGACAGCTGACTCAAGGACTACAGGAAAAACTACTAAGCAGTCGACAACTAAGTCAATGACTACAGGAAGAGCTACTCAGCAGTCGACAACTGACTCAAGCACTGCAGAAAGAGCTACTCAGCAGTCGACAACTGACTCAAGAAGTACAGAAAGAGCTACTCAGCAGTCAATGGATGGCTCAAGGATTGCAGAAGGAACTACTCTACAGTCAACAGTTGATTCAAGGACTACCGAAAGAACTACTCAACAGTCGACAGTTGGCTCAAGGACTACAGAAAGAGCTATTCACCAGTCGATAGTTAATTCAATGACTTCAGGAAATATTCAACTGCCGACAGTGCACTCAATGACTACAGGAAGAGCTACTCAACAGTCGACAGCTGACTCGGGGACTGCAGTAGGAGCTGCTCATCAGTCGACAACTGACTCAAGAACTACAGAAAGAACTACTCAGCAGTCAATGGATGGCTCAAGGACTGCAGAAGGAACTACTCTACAGTCAACAGTTGACTCATGGACTACAGAAAGAACTACTCAACAGTCGACAGCTGGCTCAAGAACTACAGAAAGACCTACTCAGCAGTCAATGGATGGCTCAAGGACTGCAGAAGGAAGTACTCTACAGTCAACAGGCTCATGGACTACAGAAAGAACTACTCAACAGTCGACAACTGGCTCAAGGACTACAGAAAAATCTATTCAGCAGTCAATAATTGACACAAGGACTTCAGGAACTACTCAACAGCCAACAGCGGACTCAAACACTACAGTAAGAGCTACTCAACAGTCGATAGTTGACTCAAGGACTACACAACGAGACACTGAAGAGTTCACAGCTGACTCAAGGACTACAGAAAGAGCTAATCAACAGTCGATAATTGACTCAAGGACTACAGAACGAGCCACTGAAGAATTGACAGCTGACTCAAGGACAACAGAAAGAGCTACTCAACAGTCGATAGCTGACTCAAGCACTGCAGAAAGAGCTACTCAGCAGTCGACAACTGACTCAAGAACTACAGAACGAAGCACTGAAGAGTCGACAGTTCACTCAAGGACTTCGGAAAGAAATACTGAAGAGTCGACAGCTGACTCAATAGCTACAGAAAGAGCTAATCAACAGTCGATAGTTGACTCAAGGACTACAGAACGAGCCACTGAAGAGTTGACAGCTGACTCAAGGACAACAGAAAGAGCTACTCAACAGTCGACAGCTGACTCAAGGACTACAGAAATAGCTAATCAACAGTCGATAGTTGACTCAAGGACTACAGAAATAGCTACTCAACAGCCGATAATTGATTCAAGGACTACAGAAATAGCTCCTCAACAACCGATAATTGACTCAAGGACTACAGAACGAACCACTCAAGAGTCGACAGCTGACTCAAGGACTACAGGAAAAACTACTAAGCAGTCGACAACTAAGTCAATGACTACAGGAAGAGCTACTCAGCAGTCGACAACTGACTCAAACACTGCAGAAAGAGCTACTCAGCAGTCGACAACTGACTCAAGAAGTACAGAAAGAGCTACTCAGCAGTCAATGGATGGCTCAAGGATTGCAGAAGGAACTACTCTACAGTCAACAGTTGATTCAAGGACTACCGGAAGAACTACTCAACAGTCGACAGTTGGCTCAAGGACTACAGAAAGAGCTATTCAGCAGTCGATAGTTAATTCAATGACTTCAGGAGCTATAAAACTGCCGACAGTGGACTCAATGACTACAGGAAGAGCTACTCAACAGTCGACAGCTGACTCGGGGACTGCAGGAGGAGCTGCTCATCAGTCGACAACTGACTCAAGAACTACAGGAAGAACTACTCAGCAGTCAATGGATGGCTCAAGGACTACAGAACGAGACACTGAAGAGTTCACAGCTGACTCAAGGACTACAGAAAGAGCTAATCAACAGTCGATAATTGACTCAAGGACTACAGAAAGAACTACTCAACAGTCGACAGCTGGCTCAAAAACTACAGAAAGACCTACTCAGCAGTCAATGGATGGCTCAAGGACTGCAGAAGGAACTACTCTACAGTCAACAGTTGGCTCATGGACTACAGAAAGAACTACTCAACAGTCGACAACTGGCTCAAGGACTACAGTAAAATCTATTCAGCAGTCAATAATTGACACAAGGACTTCAGGAACTACTCAACAGCCAACAGCGGACTCAAAGACTACAGTAAGAGCTACTCAACAGTCGATAGTTGACTCAAGGACTACAGAACGAGACACTGAAGAGTTCACAGCTGACTCAAGGACTACAGAAAGAGCTAATCAACAGTCGATAATTGACTCAAGGACTACAGAACGAGCCACTGAAGAGTTGACAGCTGACTCAAGGACTACAGGAAGAGCTATTCAACTGTCCACAGCTGACTCAGGGCCTGCAGTAATAGGTGCTCAGCAGTCGACAGCTGGCTCAAGGATTACAGAAAAATCTATTCAGCAGTCAATAATTGACACAATTACTTCAGGTACTACTCTACAGCCGACAGCGGACTCAAAGACTACGGTAAGAGCTACTCAGCAGTCGACAACTGACTCAAGGTCTACAGAACAAAGCACTGAAGATTCGGCAGTTCTCTCAAGGACTACGGAAAGAAATACTGAAGAGTTGACAGCTGACTCAATAACTACAGAGAGAGCTAATCAACAGTCGATAGTTGACTCAAGGACTACAGAACGAGCTACTGAAGAGTTGACAGCTGACTCAAGGACAACAGAAAGAGCTACTCAACAATCGACAGCTGACTCAAGGACTACAGAAAGAGCTAATCAACAGTCGATAGTTGACTCAAGGACTACAGAAATAGCTACTCAACAACCGATAATGAACTCAAGGACTACAGAAATAGCTACTCAGCAGGCGATATTAGCATGGACTACAGAACGAGCCACTCAAGAGTCGACAGCTGACTCAAGGACTACAGGAAAAACTACTAAGCAGTCGACAACTAAGTCGATGACTACAGGAAGAGCTACTCAGCAGTCGTCAACTAACTCAAGCACTGCAGAAAGAGCTACTCAGCAGTCGACAACTGACTCAAGAAGTACAGAAAGAGCTACTCAGCAGACAATGGATGGCTCAAGGATTGCAGAAGGAACTACTCTACAGTCAACAGTTGATTCAAGGACTACCGGAAGAACTACTCAACAGTCGACAGTTGGCTCAAGGACTACAGAAAGAGCTATTCAGCAGTCGATAGTTAATTCAAGGACTTCAGGAACTATTCAACTATCGACAGTGGACTCAATGACTACAGGAAGAGCTACTCAACAGTCGACAGCTGACTCGGGGACTGCAGTAGGAGCTGCTCATCAGTCGACAACTGACTCAAGAACTACAGAAAGAGCTACTCAGCAGTCAATGGATGGCTCAAGGACTGCAGAAGGAACTACTCTACAGTCAACAGTTGACTCATGGACTACAGAAAGTACTGTTCAACAATCGACAGCAGGCTCAAGGACTTCAGAAAAATCTATTCAGCAGTCAATAATTGACACAAGGACTTCAGGAACTACTCAACAGCCAACAGCGGACTCAAAGACTACAGTAAGAGCTACTCAACAGTCGATAGTTGACTCAAGGACTACAGAACGAAACACTGAAGAGTTCACAGCTGACTCACGGACTTCAGAAACAGCTACTCAACAGCCGATAGTTGACTCAAGGACTACAGAACGAGCCACTCAAGAGTCGATAGCTGACTCAGGGATTTTCGGAAGAGCTACTAAGCAGTCGGCAACTGACTCAAGCACTACAGGAAGAGCTAATCAGCAGTCGACAGCTGCCTCATGGACTAAAGTAAGAGCTAGTGATGAGGCGACTGCTGACTCAAGGACTACAGGAAGAGCTACTCAGCAGTTGATAGTTGACTCAAGGACTACAGAACGAACCACTCAAGAGTTGATAGCTGACTCAAGGAGAACTACAGAAAGAGCTACTCAGCAGTTGACAGCTGACTCAAGGACTACAGAAAGAGCTACTCAGCAGTTGACAGCTAACTCAAGGACTACAGAAATAGCTATTCAACAGCCGATAGTTGACTCAAGGACTACAGAACGAGACACTGAAGAGTTCACAGCTGACTCAAGGACTACAGAAAGAGCTATACAACAGTCGATAGTTGACTCAAGGACTACAGAACGAGCTTCTCAGCAGTCGACAGCTGCCTCAAGGACTACAGAAAAATCTATTCAGCAGTCAATAATTGACACAAGGCCTTCAGGAACTACTCAACAGCCGACAGCGGACTCCAAGACTACAGTAAGAGCTACTCAGCAGTCCACAACTGACTCAAGGACTACAGAAAGAGCTACTCTGCAATCGACAGATGACTCAAGAACTACAGGACGAACTACTCAGCAGTCGACAGGGGGCTCAAGGACCACAGAAAGAGCTACTCAACAGTCGACAGCTGACTCAGGGACTACAGTAAGAGCTACTCAGCAGTCGAGTGCTGACTCAAGTACTGCAGAAAGAGCTACTCAGCAGTTGCTAGTAAGCTCAAGGACTACAGGAAGAGCTACTGAACTTCCGACAGCTGACTCAAGGAGTACAGAAAGAGCTAATGAACAGTCGATGTCTGATTCGATTACTTTGAGAAAATTTACACAAAATACGACAGCTGACTCAAGTCCTAAAGTTATATATACAAAACAAATAACAACTGACTCAAGAACTGGCGGAAAATCTCCAGAACAGTCGACACCTGATTCTAGAACTACAGGAGGGTCTGCACAAGAGTCATTAGCTTACTGGAGGAATACAGGAAGAACTGCACACCAGTCAACAGCTGACTCAAAAATTACAGGAAGTTCTACGAAACACACTACAACTTACTCAACGACTGCAGGAAAGTCTACACAACAGCTTACTACCGAAGAATCAGATCGACAAATACCTTTAACCCAGCATGATTCTGGACATGATCAACACTTCAAGCAGGGAGAAGCGAGAGCATCTCTAGCTATGGAAGAATCTCCTCGTGAGTCCTCATCAGCGTTTCAAGAAGGGCCTGTTGGTTTCAGACCCACCCAGTCTACTTCATTAACTGAATCAGAACACCACTTTACTTCCAATGATTACACTTCTCAGAGAAAGCAAGTAACCGAGATGAAGACTTATCCGCAATATTTCGACACGGAAATCATGAGCGGAAACAAAGCTGATGGTAAAATAATTGACGAAAGAGAAAGAAGCAGTTTGGCTTCTCAACGAAATTCGTCATCACCAGAGTCTGGATTGCATGTTGATAATGTAGATATCCACCAGTCGTCGAACATAAGGGATTACCATGCTAGTCGCTCTACAGAAGAACAGTTCAGAGAAGACAATTCTCGTCAGTCACCATACATACATACAATGCATAAACCAGGTTCACAAATAATGATTCAACATGGAAATACTGATTCATATGCTTCTACGTTTGACAACACAAATATGACAAATGTTGTGATTTATGGAAAGCCCATACCACAAGAAATTATGCACAGATCCATTGAAGAAAGTGACCAAAGCGTTGACAGCGAAATCTTGAGTCAGAACACAAAACAGAATACAAAAACATTGAAAATGTCTAGTTCTGGAACTGATGAAGATACTATACCGTTGACACACCAAAACCCATCAAGTTCATTCGTGCAAAGGTATCAGCAGTCCTCTGCTTCTTCAGGGACAGATCAACATTCATCAAAGACAGGAGGAACAGAAGAACATTCTTTCGTGTTTCAGGAAACTCCTTCAGCACAGAACATTAATAGCGCCTACTATGGAACCAAAGTAAGTGGACGTACAAATTCATATAAATACGGAGATAGTATGTCTCCGCTTGCATACGAAGTGGATAATCCAAAGATGTTCTACTACAAGAGAAATTTCACAGCAACTCCATCCAGAAAGATTACAACGTCGAATAGTGCAGTCAGGAGGGAGGGTTTGGAAGCATCCATTGAGGAAGAAAGAGAATTATCACAACAATCAACAGGTAAACAAGAAAAATCATCCAACGAAACCACGGGAAAGTATTGAAATCGAATTGTTGTAACATTTAGAATGCTAATGTGTGCAACAGTGTACTCAAATATGCCTACTCACTCAAAAGAAGTGTGTAGAATATATTTATATAGATTACATAGTTCAATTACAGGACAGAAGACTCAAATTAAAGTAAGTAATTACAATTTTTTTCAAAACTTTCAATCGGAAAGCTTACACAAAAAATTAGGACCTATTTAACTGCCCTCAATTCACTTTCGAAAATCAATTCGTCTTGTGCAGAGAGAAGCTGTCTTCATTTTCAATCCCCATTATATTACATTCCTCATCATGTGTAGAAATGTTAACACTCCACATATGTCTGTGAATATTATGTGAACAATTATGAGCACTTATTCTTCAAATCAATTTTATTTGTTATTTTGGACTTTGTGAAATGGACAAAATGTAATTATGATATTGAATAAAAGTTGTTGTTATGTGAACTATTAATGTGTGTATTGTGGTAACCAAATATTTCCAGCATTTTTTTCTATCAAGGACTAGAATTTTGAACTGAAACTACGGTAGTAGAACAATATTATAGATGTCGCATTATAAACCCACATTTTCATAAACTTAGAAAGGTGTTTAAGTGAAATCTCATTCACAGATGTCATCTGTCTTGAAAATACAATGTGTAGTTGTGTTAAGGTACTGTACAAAATTGTTAATGTACATAATATGCTTCTCAGTATTGAGATTCCAATAAGAAATAAGTGACTTTCTTACGAACATTAACATTATTAACATTACGTTACTTCGTAAATGGAATGTACTCTTATTATATGCACAAGCTGATGCTCAATCTATGGCATCTGGAGTCTAATCGAGTATGAAGTAAGTGTAAGTGACGACACCAGAAAAAATAAGTGGAATGACATAGGAGGGGCGTATTTTCCGAGGGGCAGCCATATTTAATATATCACAAAGTACATTGCAAAAAGTATATTTGGGCCTTAGGCATGGACCTACTGTTCTTTGTACGTAATACAATAAGCTTACGTATAACCCACCCTCCAAGAACATTGAATATTTCTCCAGGATTTGTTGATTTATTTGCTTGTTTGTTATTTAAGTTCGCTTTATGCACATATAAGCTAATCGGGACTGGACCTACAATTTAAAGCGTGATCCAAACCGCTGTGCTATGCTGCTTCTACCGGGAAACGAACTCGTGACACCGTGAAAGGCGACAGGGTCACCAATACACCATCTTTCTAACAGGATGTCGCTACACAACACCGATAAAGTTTCACAGCGTGCAGAGGGGCCAGGGGCACCAAGGTTTCAAAAATATTGGGCGGGTCCAAACACTAGAGTTTCAATTTCACAAAAAAAAAACCTCATAAATCCTTCCCTTACTTATTAAAAAATCTATTATTTGCCGATTTCAATGAGCATTCCACCACGAATCACTATTACAAATACAATTAGCAATAATAACGACAGAATATTGGGTGGGCTCGCTCCCCATGCTCCCATGTAAGTCACTGCCACCATTGGTTACTCTGTCGTTAATATACAGGGTGATCCGTTTGAGATATCATAAAAATAAACCGTTATCTACAAGAGGTTAATGTAGATATCTGTGAGCAGTTTGTTGTACTATAAACAGAACGGATGTACTTTTCGAGTGAGTGGAGGTTTACCTTCAGCTGCGTGGCGGCAGTAGCATGCATGTAATACTCGAAAATTTCGCATACCATACGACATACTGTGTGCGCTGTTGTGACGTGACCACCACCTTTGTTACCATGCACATTAGCGCCGCCATGTGGCTGAAGTCTGTAAACCTCCACCCACTCGAAACTTGCATCCTTTCTTCTTATATTACAACAAGCTGCTCGGAGATACGTACATTAAACTCTTGTATATAACGGTTTACTTTTCTGACATCTCGAAAAGGATCACCCTGTATACTAACTGAGCCACTGCAGTTACTAAGATGGGGTAAGATTTATCTTGTTTTCTATTAATCTCAAGCTCAGGTCAAACATTAGAGAGCCTCCCTTGCCCTGGAAATGATTTCAAAATACTGCAACAACAAAACGAAGTGTCCATAATCTACGATATGACACTGCATCAACTTGACCAATGGTGATACGTAGAAGACATTTTACGAGGAGTGAGTGACCATGAAGGAGGGGGGAAAGGGATGAGAAACTCACTATCTATCAGTCATTATTCCCTCATATGAATATACCGTAAACCACATGCTGAACGTCATCAGTCAGTTGACATTGCTTTGTTTTGCATGTAATTCAATAGGGACAATTGCAACCTGTTGAACAAAACCGAGAGAACTGTTAACCGAGGTGTAATCCAATACCTCCACAAGAAAAAGATGGCGCCAGATGAGACTCATGAAGACTTGCTGGCTACATAGGGACCCTTAAGCCTATTCATATGCAACAGTCTAGCGCAGTGATTCTCAACCTTTTTCAGTCAGGGACCCACCTTGAAGGATATTACACTTAATGGGACCCATACGTATGGGCGCCGGCAGAATTACTTGTAGGGGTGTGCATGCTAACATCGAGTACTTTTAGATGACTTATTTTACGCTTGCTTAAACAAATTACACATACGTCTTTCTAGAAAAGTATATAGGGGAAGGTGGGGGAATGGCGCTCAGCGGGCAATGGCGCTCACCCCTCTGTAGTCGTTACGGAGGGTGTTATTGAAGAGTAACCTGTGCTGACATCTAGAACCCAGTACTACGAGGCACCAAACAAAAGGCGGCACATCTGGAGTTGACTTTTAAGAAGCAGGGTGCGAAAAACTAATTCGTCATATTTTCTTATAAAATTGGGAAGGAAAAAAGTGCAAGGTAAGTAGACGGAACGTTTAAGCTAGAGTCTTGAAAATTTTACAGATATAAAATAATATCCCTTGTTTATTTCTTAATTATTATAAAGTAAACATTTGAGGTTCTTCATGAGACGAGAAACAAATAACATAATATGGCGCCTATCGGGTAATGACGCTCACGCTGTTTGTGATGGGAACATGAAGGGTGCAAAGACGTTTCTCATAATAAGCGTCCCATGTGTGCATTTTTGTGCAAAATTGTGCTCAATTTAATTTGTATCTGCATATTAATAAATATAAGTTCTTAAAGATATAGTTTCTCTATAGTACAAAAATGGTATTGATTTACTGTTAGGATGATTACTGAGTGCCATTACCCTACCAATAGGGCAATTGCGCTCACACGCACATTGGAACTTTTTGACGTTTACAGAGATAACTATTAACGACAAGGAGCAAGGTAATACGCAGAGATGTACTACAAACATTGCTTTTTCAGGCCCACATTTTCTTTTTGTTTCACTGCGTACAGTTTTTGAGATTTTTAAAATCTCCCTTAGGTGGTCGCAATTCCCCCACTTTCCCCTATGTAATTTAAAAGACTAATTTACTCTAGTCTAACATCTAACTGATGATGTTAATGGCTCCAGTATCCCTTTCTAAACCCTCGATTTCAGGCACATTTAAAATATTTTCGTGAAAATATTTAGTTCCTCATAACAAACAGTGTTTGCAAATAGCGCGGAAGTTATTTTTTTAGATCTACGTGCTACCAAACTTACGTTTTTTTAAAATTAAAATTCCTTGCGTAACGTCAAAAAGATTTTTCAGAGCTTCTATGATGGCGGATGATGGATTAATGTCACAGGCGCAAGTCTGAAGATTTCGGATCATGGATTCATGTCACAGGCGCACGTCTGATTTTTTCTTTTACTTCTTATGATTGACTTGTGTAATGGGAACATTTGCGATTGCGATATGTTATTTGTGTGATATATTCGCGGATTGGATATTTCAGACATTGGATTTCATTTATGCAACTTCATAAATTGGAATTAATTATTTATTTTTGGCAACTGCATTCCGTAAAGGGGAGGGTTGTATTTTCTAAATGACTTGTGGGATGGGATAATTTGCGACTTCCTATTTTTATGATGGGAAGGGAGTGGAGGGTGGTATTCTGTGGAAAAGGACAACAAGGACTTTCAACGTAGGAGTTACTTCATTTTTGGACTTACAAATTTAACTTCGACCGGCAATTCAGTGCCTGGCCTTGGTAAAAATAGGTAAGTTACCTTCTTAGGTTGAATTTTAGCTTTCATTTTTGGTATCTTCATGTGTCAATGCGGAAAACAGTGGGAAATAGTGTTGGGGCAGATGACTCCGGCCAATTTCTATCGTGCCTTTAAAACGGACTCTATAGATAAAGGCGGGGCCGCGGTAGCGGCAGGGGGCGGTAGGTCAATTACCCCAGGGGCGGAGCCCGGAATCGGTGGGAAATTTGGACTCAACAATTTCAAACGACAATAACTCAACTTCAAACGGCTTTACATTCGTAAATACTTGTTTCCGCGCTCCAAATTTTTGTTTTTCATGATTAGCATCACATAATCTTCATAAAAAATAATAAAAAAGAAACCTTCGAAATCGAGGGTGTAGAATGGTATACCGGACCCATGTTAATGATGACATTTGACACCTCTCGCCAACCGCATACACACACAGGCGGTCGGAAATATCAAGCGACACCTTAAGTCGACAAGCATATGAGACATAGATTAATTAAGAAGTGATTGCTGCCACCGAAACGAAAACGACAGATATCCGATTCCCTTGAGTTATATATTAAAGTGATGCCGATAAAATGCAATGGTAGAGCGCAAATAACAGTAATGTAGAGTTTAGATTAAGAACAAAACGAGTTGACTTTAAATTGTTAAAACAATATATCCTAGTAATTGAATTGTACTAGGTTTTTAAGACACAGTAAATAAGTTTTCGAGCCCGACTTCGCAACCCACCAAACGCACCTTCGTGACCCCATAGGTTGAGAAACTATGATCTAGCGTTTGGTAGCTGAATTTCAACGTGGCACATACACGCTTGAATACGACTATGTGCCAAGCGATCTTGCACATCAACATCCAATAAGGTGATGGATAAAGCTCACTACGAGTGATTGAAGATCAGCGTCGCGCTACCAAAATACTTGCCGAGGCCTTGTAAATATACTAGAAAGGTCTTCAGCACATCCTCAATAGGGTTGCCGACATGATTAAGCTCATATCAAGCTTCCCAGATTGTCTTCAGTTGACCAAAAGCGACAAAGAATAAGAAAGACTGTTCAAACAAATTTACAGATAATTAATCCATATAGCTTGGTATCAGAATTGTTGATTTGGTGTTTTAAGTTCACTTTATGCACAGTAAGGCTAATCGGGACTGGATCTACAGTTTAAAGTGGGATCCGAACCAGTATGTGCCTCCACCGGGTATCGAACCCGGGACCTCTTGTTTACAAGGCGACGACGCTACCACTGCGCCAGCGGGGAGGCCTACACCACTTTATGGCAAACGCGATTAGTTGAAACCTTCTCGAACAACCTACATGCGGGATTTAAGAGTAATGTAAATACTATTTTAAGATGTTAGTCAAATGTTTAGCTTATAAATATAGAAATACAATCCTTCCTGGAATTATTTACAGATTCCTTATCAACCATTATTCTTAGAAAATAAATGTTCTTGGCATTATGTTTTAAACGTTTTATTTGTTTAAACATGTTCCTTGTTCTTGATTAAAACACTGGTTAGAAGATAAAAGATTTAATCATGTTTTTAAGAAAGTGCTTTATGTGCTCTTTTTATAAGATCACAATTTGCCAACACTGATGGCATGCCTGTCTCGTCGCGCCACTATACCATCCCTAAACGAAGGGATATGATTTCTTATCCAGTTCTAAACGCCTGTGCTTCATCGCCTGTGTCCAAGGAGTCAATCATTTAATTTCCTCGAATCAATAAGGGAAACAATGACTTCGACAGGGTAGAGGAAGTTCACACAATTAATCAGCGTATAAACCTGCAGTTTTTGGCCATGATGGAACTTCCTTCCTATTTCTTCAGTGACAGGAGAACGTAAATTAAACTAATGGTCAACAAAAATTTGAGAAAGGGAGAGAGTTTATTCGCCACTACATCCAGACAAGCGGAAAACGATATAAAAACAATTAAATACTTGATTAATGACATAGTTATGTCTTGCTTTGGAACCTCCCACCACTAAAATCCGTGGAAAAAGAACATCAAAATTCATTCCATCAGTTGCAATCAAGTACTCGACGGTAATGATAGACAGGAAAGTAATAGCAGGTGTGTATCTGTGATCATTAAAATGAAACTTAGAGCGTAATCTGTTATATAATGTAGAGAAAAATATACATTTCGATCTTCAGCCGAGAGATCGGGAGAAGCGTGGCGGGCGGCGCTGACGGAGATGCCGACATTTGCTGCCTGCAATGCCCGCTTATTTTTATGGACATATGCAAACATTTATATAAATATTGCAAAACGAGCACTAACCTGTGTTATAAGAGTACGGTTTTAAGTTTAGTAGCTTAGTGGCTGTATGTGCTGATGATTTTGACACGCTCATCTCCTGTGAAACACGGCGTAGAGGTTTGTTTGGAGAACGTTCTAATGCTGCACCAATTTCATCGAGTTTTGCTTCGGTTAGAATCCGTCGTTTTTGCTTAGGTGTTTTAAAATTTAACGATCCAGTTTCTCATAATTTAAGGACAAGATGTCTAACCGTATCTCTATGTGGAGTTGAAACGCTTGGGAATTTCTGTAAAAATTGCCTACACACGTCTCGACACGAGTCTGTTTTCACGTAAGTGTCATACATAAAAATTCTTTGTTCTAACGTGAACCTTGCGGCTGGCATTCCAATCGTCTCACTGACACAACACACATACACACTGCAATAACACAAACAAGTAACTGCAAGTAACCAAGAATAACACTCTTGCGCACAGTACGAAATTAACACGCTCTTGGTTTACATCTGCTCGCCATTATATTCACAGCTCTGTCTTCATCTACTCGCGAAAGAACAAAAAACTCGAGCTCGGAGATTTCGGATTACAAGGAAGCTCACGAACACCATTGACTTTTAACGGTTTCGTCTGCAGCGTAATCTTGATGCAGTGTTGCACATTCGAAACCTACTTAAGCAGGACGTTACTGGTCAAAACTATGATTAAAATGTTTTATTATCTGTGGCTCTTAACATCGTTTCTAAAGCGTATTTTTTTGTGTATATAATGGCAGAACTTGGATGAATTACAGATGATAAATTATAACACAGGTTAGTGCTCGTTTTGCAATATTGATATAAATGTCTGCATATGTCCATAAAAATGAGCGGGCATTACAGGCCGCAAATGTCGGCATCTCCGTCAGCGCCGCCCGCCACGCTTCTCCCGATCTCTCGGCAGAAGATCGAAATGAACGCACGGTATTTCTCGATAATGTTGAAAGTACAACAATTGAGAACAAAGTACTAAGTGAGTCTATTTGAGTTTTTGGTTCGAGTCGGTGTTTTAAGTCCACTTTATGCACAGTAAGGCTAATCGGGACTGGACCTACGGTTTAAAGTGGGATCCGAACTACTGTTCTATGTGCCTCCACCGGTTATCGAACCCGGGGGGTCTATTTGACTTATAAATAATAATTATCCTTCTTTGAAAGAATTCTAATTACTTGATTTTTAAATATTAGTAGAAGATTAAAATATATTATAAATTTTATTTGTAATAATGTTCACAATCCTCAAATCATTAGATTCTCCTTAATTTAAAAAAATGTCAGAAGTCTGTATCATGTTTTGTTGCAGTTGTATTTAAAAGTATTCATTATTATTAGACTTATTTATTTTGGACCTAACAAATCATAGCAAGTGAAAAACAAAGATTGTGATTTCATTATTCCTAATTTTTATAAAAAAGAAGGTTGTAACAATAATATTTTGAATCTTCCTCGAGTTGACTTTAGACAAGTGAATGTATTATCTTCAAATTCTCTTTCTGAATACGCTAAACCCATTGTCTAACATATAAATTATAAATATTCTATTTGTAATGCATAATATGTGATATTCATAATAATTTGTTTATGGTGAGCATATATTAACCAGTTTCGTTGGTGTATTGTTTACTCTATATTTGCACACGAATAACTATATCTAATTCTTGAGACTGAGGAGCGCTTGTCCTATAAATTTGCATAGATAATGCTTTGTCAGAGAAGCATTAACCTAGGGCACTACAATCTCTAGCCACTAATTATTTCCAGGTGTGTTATTAGCACTGCTGGCTGCCACAGCATGGACAAGCAACTGTCCAGAAAGATGCGCAGATCGGCTATCGGACTACTGTCCCCGCGGATGTTCAGCGCCACAGAACGAGATCTTCAACTGCACCCGGTTCTGTTCAACATGCAGGGACACCAGGCCCAACCAGTGCCCCCAGGGTCATGTGTTTAGGATCGACGGGGACCCCTGCGCCTGTTGCGACGCATGCGTCAAAGTCCAAGGTAAGAAGAAAAGACATGTTCAGCAAGCAGAAAGAAATCTGGATAAGGTTTCCAGCCAATTAACGAACAACAATAAGAGACACGTGAAAATGATATCCAAACATTCACTCTCTTTTCAACTGATGATGAAGTTCAGAGTACACTCACTGCTTGCAAGAATGGTAAGTCTGTAAACGTCATGGTTCCCTTACCTGTTCATGTCAATTCTATATTTTCACATTATTGTTTAACGTATTACTGGGAAGTGATTTAGTGCAGTAACATCTGCTTTCATACAGTCGGCTTAAGGCCATATCCTGTCCCGGCCAAGGTCCGAGCAATTTCCATGTAAGCTTATGGAGGTAACTTTGGTCACGATTACCACAAAAACCAGTCGACAGAAAATTTTCAAATTTTAACTGAACACTAAGAAAGCATGTTTCTAGAGAGCCACTGATTGACAGTTTCATTTTCTATATCAGCGTCCCGAAAATTAATTAATTCATTTTCTCTCTTGAAATATCGTATTTTTTCACTTTTGTTGACAAGAGCAACGCCCAGTGTCATATTGACCCTCTTCCCCATGATTTTCAAAACTGCTTACTACAGTACCGTGGGAGAAGTAACTTGAAAAAATATATTTCCAGAAAATGCAAGAAGCAAATTGTGTATGTGATAGAAGTAAAATCTGCAACTAGTTTATCTTTCACGTCATATTTCATTTGAATCACGACAATGAAGACACATGCTAAACTAGAATGTGGAGTTTGAACCTAGACCAACGACGTAGAAGCTGGTGGCACAAGTTTCAAGCTCAAATAAACATTCCAAAAGGTGTACCAAAAAAGAAAATGCGTCTGGTATCCAGATTAACCTACTAGAGCATATAAACCACATCGGAAAGTAAATATTGAATATCAGAATCCAAAATGAATGTAATCATAAATGGTCAATTGTATTATACGTTTCAGATGAAGGCCAGTCATGCAGTCCAACTCTCTCCGTCACTACTGGATCGAGATTTGTTGACGTCGCTTTGTCTAACGTGGAGTGCAAGGAAGGACTGGAGTGTGTTTCTGGTCTCTGCAGGGCAAAGCAAGGTAAGAATCATCAAGAATACACTCAAAAAGAGAGTGAAACTGTCTCCTTTTACACAAATATACAATTCTGTTTCATCACGGCATTAACACAAATCCGACAAATATAAATATATTTTACTACATAATACTGTGCTTGGGTCAAAATAATTCTCACAAGTAATAGATTCATGAACGTTAAAGCTGTATATTTTGTATCCCATATATAACTGCAAATACCATATCGCAATGGGAGTCGAATGTATCAACTATTATTTATGAAATTTATGAAGTATTTAAGTACAGAGCATTCACAAATTAGGTATGCAAAATAACAATTATAAATAAACTATGAAGCCTATCGAATTGAGTAAAAGAGCAGAAAAACCAATAAAACTTAGATTTTGTTTAAAGGTGTTACAAATGTTCAATGTGGCTTCCACCTGTTACATGCACATATCTAATATGTAAGATCGATCATAAATGGTCATATAGTTGAAATTGCATCGTTTATCTGAAATGGCAGTTCTTTCAGATACGAAACAAGAGACGTAAAAAAATGTCTTTAATATAGCTCCATACACAGAATTCCAAAGGCAACAAATCAGGAGATCATGGTGGACAAGCTATCGTACCAGCGTGTGCAACCTAGTCAGGTAAGATGCGATTGAGGTTAGATGTAACCTCTTGATGAAAATGTGAAGTGGCACCGTAACATATCAAAAAAGCGTCAAAGAGAAGAAGGGATTCCATACACCTCTACGAATATCCATTCCGGACGTAGATGTATTACATTACATACGTGTGAAGGTGTAATGCACTCGTACTCTAGCGGGTGTATTATGAACTTGAGGATTCAACAAGACTTTTTGAAACTCAACTGTCTCACCACTACAATTGCTTGAGGAGCTATGAGAGCATACTCTTGTGTGACTAATTTTCGAGTGCTCTGTACCTATTCTTCTTGTCCTTTTCAACTCCAACTTTACTGCTTCTTTGTATTTTTTTCTTAAGGTAATTGTGGCATCAACAACACCCTTTTGAAGTACTCGCCTAAATGTGACGCCGACTCAAATTACGAACCCAAGCAATGCAAAGGCAACATCTGTTTCTGTGTGGACGCTTACACCGGAATTCCCGTACTGGGCACAACCATGCTATACGAGGATTCCAAGTATACCGAGTGCTGTAAGTACAAAGATATGAAAGGTATAATAATAACAATAATAATAATAATAATAAGTGTTCCTATAATTGTTTGCGAGTGATGAAATCATATACCATAAATTTCATAACGTACTTCAAAAGAAAATACTCTTTTAAAAGGCTGTAGTTTGTGCATATAAGGGCCTACATTGCTAACGTTTGCAACGTTTACCTTTACATTTGTTCTAAGAATGGGAATAATACCGTATTTCATCAAGTTTAACAATTTTACCCATTTTAGACACATGAAAAGTTAAGATGTTTGCAGGTTAGGATCACAAACTAGCAGTTCATTTGAAAGAAAATGCGTATCAAATTACATTCAAACTAACATAGCTTAGCGACACACGACTTGTGTAAATGTTTTCATTTGCTTCTGCTTGTTTTAAAATGAATAAACATGCATCGTAGTTGCAAGAAGAGTCTATTTTGGTATAAAAGCTCCCTTAGTATACCAGGATACTCAATAAAATCTTATATTTACTTTTTTTCGGGTAAGACCATTGCGCTAATTTTGTGGGGTTTTGGATAAATTGGATAAATATCACAGGAATGTTTGTCTCATTCTAAACGTCCTTTCAGTTTAGTTTCAACCTATACTGGAAGGGTTGGATTAATGAGTAAAAGGGCACAACCTTAAGCAAAATGTGTTCCCTAGTAACTTAGTAATTATGTTCAACAAGTTTAGAACAAATCATACTCCTGATCTTAATTTCAAGTTTTCGATACAGTAGCCTTAAATTTACAGTGAATGCATTTATTTGCATTTTGGTACTCTTTTGTGAAGGAATTCGCTGCTGGAGGCACAATACACTTTAAACTGTCAGGTCCAATCCTGAGCAAACAAATGGTTAAGTAAAATAAATCTATCGATGGATAACTTGGAACAGTGGGATCCAAGATTATTACCTAGCGTGCAAATTGTCCATCAGCATGTTCGTGCACTTAATTTGACCCAATAAGAGCTTCAAGAATTAAAAGAAAACTCAAAACAAACTGTTGACAACTTCTGCACCAGCATACGTAAAATCCATCGCTTAAAAACACATAGGAGTAAGAGAAAAATTAACGAAAATAGTCATGGACAATTTGCCGAGCAATACTATTGGATCCCACTGTACTATACTAAATACAAACTGTTTAAAATGTTCGATGCCTTTCACAGAATAAAATTAACAATTGAAATGCTCTTGTTTTCGTGAATATTAAGCTTTGGTTGCAGTTGAGGCCGTAACGTTTATGCTATGTCGAAGGGCGCCCGCAGAGGGCGGCAGGAGGAGCACTTACCTTTCCTGAGATATCTGGGAAGACTTAATATAATTCGAATTTTTAAATTGTTGCTTGAAAACATGGACGGGGTGCGTGAAAGACAGTAGATTATGTGCCTGTGCAAATTATCCTAGTGCTTGGAATGCTTTATTAGAATTCTCTCAACTGAGGAGAAAGCATCAGCCTACGTTAAGTAGTGCTGCCTCCCTGAGAAAAAAATCCTACGGGCGGCCTTAGCTGTGTCTTGTAGTAATTAATTTTTGAAAATTTGCATAGCATTTAGTATTGGCAATTTTGATTGAATTGCATTTGCTGCATCAGTAATATGTCCATGTACTTTTCAGTGTGTCCTAAAGTTAGAAACCGACGTGGGAAGTCGCTTTCGCCGCTCATTCTTCAATCAAGCATTGTCTGTGATGACATCGGAAACTTCAGAGAAGTCCAGTGTTCTCCTTGGCACTGTTGGTGCGTACACCGAACCAACGGATCCTCTATACCTTACACAAAAGTCCCCAAGCCGCTCAACTACAGAGACATCCAGACTTGTAGCGATCTGACTGGTACCAAGAAAACGGAGCAGCGATTGCTACCGAAAGAAAATTCAGGAACATCACAACCTATTAACAGGATTCTTCACGTTTCGTGCGAAAACGACACTGATAGGTACACCAGCAAGTACTTTCCAACAGCTACCAACTTTTCTGGAACTTACTATACAGGTGAACAAAATAACCCTGCAATGAACAAAGATATAAAGTCGAATAAATTGTCTAATGGATTCAGCACAGAACTCCATCTAACTCCAGCACTAGGAATTGGCTTAGAGTTCTTTGTCAGACCAAACTTCAAGGCCAATCTGGGCAATGTGCTCAGAAACTTTAGTAAGAATGCAGAAAATACTGTAGTTACGACCTTGTGGACCTTGTTCAATGTGTCTGGTATACACCTGTCGCCTTCTGACATACAGAAATCGCTAGTTCCTGTTGAGCAAACAGTTGCAAAATGGTCACGTATTGCTAATTGGCATATTAGCCGTCTTGTGAACACATTCTTAACATCTGAGCATGATCTAGTGGAATGGTACGAAATAATTAAGAACACTCTGGCAAAATTGCAGACAGAACTTGCCAGTGACTTAAACAACTTATCTGAATGGGCTTCCACTGCCTATACAAAGATTGTCGATTCAAGTAGCCTCAGAGTAAGGCCTCTCCTGACTGGTGGAAAGCGACGATATGATATCCTTTCAAAGATCGTGATACGAAATGTAAGAGATATTAGAAAACTGATAAGTCCTCACGTGGAAGTTTTGAACGACTACATCACGCTGTACCTCGATCAGCTTCAGGACTCCATCACTCCTAGGTTTAATGAATTAATGAACACAATCAAGTTGCATTTGATTAATATGAGGAATGGGTCATACTTGCACATCGTAGAGTTGTTACGGCTAGTTGAAATGGCCGCCGTTGAATCGAGAAAGTTTGTCATCCCTCAAATGAAATATCTTGCTCAAACAGCAAGGACGGGTTTTACGAAAGTCGTGTTGAATATCAACCACAATATCGTTAACAACACTCAGGTACTGAAGTCACTACGCGATTTTCGAAAGTTCACCGACCGATACCTTATGAAAAGCATCAAAGCTAACCTGGCTAAAATGAACATGTCGATAATCCCTTTCCAGAAATTGGCCAACAGCATGAAGAGTAACTTGCAAGAAATCAATCACTATACCAACTCTCTCATTCATAAAATCGAAAAGAACCCAGTCGTTGATCACCTTAGGCACGTTCTAGATTCCACGTTCGTCAAACTTCTCAATTCAACAACAATGTTAGCAAACCTAGGCAACATTTACAACACAGAGTTTAACAAATTAACAACATTGGCCAAAGAGCAAGTCGAGGAGTTACTGAACAACATTAAAATGACAGTTGAGCGAATTCAAATGTACATGTACTCTACCATGATGAAAGTTACGAATTACACGGTCTTGTTTAACTCACTAGCCAGTTGGCCCAATATTAGGATGCACAATTTTTCAGATACAGTGAGGCTTCAGTTTTCAATGTTGAAAATTTCTGTGCAAGATAAAATGGAAGATATCAGTCGCGCTTTACAACAATATACTAAACTAATCAACAGCTCAATGGTAGTAATCCAGGAAAGAATAGTGAGTATAATAAATATGTTAAAGGTTTCGGGCATGTCGAAGCAAATACAGGCGTTGCACAGTTATTTAAATTCCACAATTGGGGCACAAGTCAAACATGTACTGGCAACTCTGTCGAATTCCACAAACTTGATGAAGAAATATCTAAATTACTATGCGACGCAGCTTAAAGATCAACTTAAACCAATCACAATTCAACTGAAACAACTTGAAAATTATGTGTGGAAGTATTACGAAGATACGAGGCATGTAATAACCTTAGTACTTCCAATGCTATCGAACTGGCCTAACACGACTTTGTACAAACTTCTAAACTTCACTGAAGCTTCTACAAAAGAACTGTCGAAAGCTTTCCACTACATTAGGAACAACTATCCGAAACACTTACGTCAATTACGAGACGGGATTATCAACTTGCCTGAGTACACAGTAAAGTTTTTAATGCCAGCAATAAGGAACCTTGGGTATTGGAGTGTAGCTAAGTATATCAAGGCAAAGAAATGCATGTACGATTTCTTGCACATATCGTACGACTGTATGCAAAGGCTTGCTGTCATAAGTTCCTTGTTTCTAGAACGTATGTCCGAGTTGATTAGAAGCTTGGATGCGAGTCTAGTCCGTTACTATATGACAAACTGTGCTGACCAATCTTGCATTTTGAAGGCTCTTATCACTACTTGGGGGCCTTTGATTACACAAGTTCTCTACCTTTTAGCCAAAGCTATGGTCACTGCAAGTTAACAAATTGAAGGTTGAATTCCTCATATCTCTCATCAGAGGCAGTTGGAAGTTGAATTTCTCATATCATAATCCAGAAGAATTGCAAGAATATGCAGAAGGCTATGACCTGATTTGATGAAAAACTATATTTTATCATAAAGATTACATTAGTAAAAAAATGTGCAATGTTTTGCAGGCGTTCATTAATATAATAACCTTCAAAATTCAGATTAAAAGCAAAAATTGTATTCAGTTTCCAACTCTTGTATAAATAAATATGTTCTCGATATGCGAGTTTTATTTTCTCATATTTAAAGAAACTTTAAACCAATATTTATAAACTGAAGTTCATAAAGATTGAAAAGAATGAAGCAAAGCACAGGTCAAGAAGCTCTGGTAATTGAAATTCATTATGTTTTCAGGGTTAAAATTTAAATTAATGGAATATTAGAATATCTTTGTTTCTCCATTTACGTTTAGTTGATAAGGTTCTATGATAATTCAAATCATTAATTATGTCATTGCTTGCATCAATATATGGTAAAAGGGTGTCAATACGAGAAGAATAAAAATATCATAAAATAGTAGTTATATATGTTTAAAAAAATTATTTAATGCGTGCACATACCTAAACAGGAATTTAGGCCGAAGAATCCGCTCGATTGATCAAGACTATAGGGGAAGCGGGGGCTAGTTGTAACACTTTTAAAATTTTCAACTTCAAAAAATTGTATAAATTTTGCTTTTCAACATACGTCCACGAAAATTTGTAGTTGAAAGGCGGGATATATTCCACTTGCACAGAAAATTTGAGAACCTCGACACTCATGTAATTTTATTGGAAATTTAAAATTTCCAAACACCTAACTTTTGTTGCAACACTTGGAAACATAAATGAAAGTAAGAACGAAAATCTTAATTTATTTAACAAATGATACAAAAAACGATATGAATATTATGTTAGAAACTGTTCAACATATGCTGACATTGTAACAATATTTTAAACTTCAAGTAGGCCTAGACCTAAATTTAGCATATTTGTGGTTTATAAATGTACGCTAGATAAAGGAGTATACAAACAAAAGAAACACTTTCTTTAATCTGAGAAACAATGATGACAGACATAAAACGCATCTTCTTTCGCATATTTCATGAAATGTACCCAGCCGTCACACACTATACACTGTACCCACTCCCTTCCATCATCTTCATATGCCTGTTGCAACTTACCCCTCACCCACTTTACTTAACAAAAGGACAAAAATGTCTTCAACATGAATCTCATTGTAAACATGGCTGTTATTCTTTTACAGGTGAAAGTACATGTGTATCATTAATAGCAACATAGTCAACGACAGTTACTTGTCCTAGTCGCCAGTCACTTCAAAATAAATTCTTCAAATTTTACTCACCTGGTCTGAAAACAACAATTCTTATTTCCTGTAACTGTTATCAGCTGGCGTGCGCCAACAATTAGAACGTTTCTTCCTCCACAAAATGCGCATGCGTGAAGGGCAAGTTCGTTCTCGTAACTCTTCACGTTGAGAAGATATTAACAGTGTTGCAACCTACCCCTGTTGCAACTAGCCCCCGCTTCCGCTACATCTCACTCTGAAGTCTGCTCAAGATGATTTCGCTCTGTAAGATGGGAAACATACGTATCTCTCAATATACAGTATTAAAAAAAAACAGTCAAGACTTAACCGTTAAGTACAGTGTTCAGAAAGTTATGTTTTAAAAATAATTGAGTCACACTAACTTATTTTAAAACGTAATTGGTACAATTACTTATATGAATACCTTCTGCTAGCAACTTTCTTGCAAACATATTGCACACAATCAATGATCATCAATTGTAATAAAATAAACATATGAAGACTTACAAGTCTTTCATTTATGTTTCTGGTACATACTGCAAGTCTTCATATATTTACATGTATTATTACAACAAATAAAAATTGATGAAACAAGGAATGCTTGAATGAGCATTAATTTTATTTTAATTTCTCTCTATGTGTATATATGCGAATACTTAAACACTTTACAGTTACAATTACTTATTGCTATAGTTAGAATTCCACCAAAAAGTAGGCTAATAGGGGCTGGACCTACAGTTTAAAGTAGGATCCGAACCACTATGTGCCATCACCGAGTATCGAACCCGGGATCCCTTGATTACAAGAGATCGACGTTAGTAATCTTCGTTTAGGTTTGTGTGGACTCATTGATGCAAGGAGTCAAGCAATATCATCATATGAGAAACAGGCGAAGCTTTGTATTTTTCTTATCTTACGTCGCTTTTCTCTGCCACGCATCCAATCGCGACTGTGCAGAAGAGTATGATTACATGACCATACCCAGGACAGGACTCTAACTCGTAACCTTGCGTGGGAAGACCGTATGTCAAACACTAAACAAACTAGGCGACCAGGATGGTTCGCCGAAGACCGGAAACCAAGAAGATTATGGGTGATCTCTAAGTTCATTCAAGACAGTGAAAAGAAGTTGTCAAGAAAGATGGTCAAAGGAAAGCAGAATATGCAAAATAAAATATGCTCTTATGACGTAAAATTGTACAAAATATGCATTATAATTTGAAAAATACGCCCTTATAACTGGACTGTTTGAAACACTAATATCTAAATGCTGAGATATTAATCACGTATGCACTATTTTTAGTTCACTTTACGCGCCCTGAGTTGAATGACTTCGAAAATGACTGTATATTTCTTGAAAAAACAAAAATATGCTGAATATGACAGAACAGCCATCAAAATATGCTATATCACACAGAAATGGCCAAATATGCCAAACTATGCCCTTAAAAAGCACCTTAATTTAATTCGTTTCTTCATAATATGAATTTCTATATGTTTAAGGAACACATCACCCTTACCAAAAAAAAAAATTACTAAGTCATGAAAATCCTAGCTCTACTCATGATCAGGGCCAGTTTTTTTTGTGTTAATTTTTCAAAAATTTCGTGAAAAATATATAAAATATCGTGTTTATAGTTAGAAATATGGCAGTAATTTCGTGAAAATTTCGTGGTAATTTTTAATGCCATGCACTTATACATAATGTTACTAAATCAATGAATGATTTTGTACAAGGCATAATATTTTCAACATTTATGGGAAAATAAGCTTAAAAATTGTAAATAAAATCAGCCTTGCTCAGTTATATTTATATTTTAGAAAAAGTGGAATGTAACTTTCGGGCTAAAGTGCATTTCCAATTGATTTCTCATTCCTTTGCAGCCAATATCTTCAAATCGAATATATTTCTTAAAATGAAATTTGTAAAAAAATGCATTTTTT
Organism: Lepisma saccharinum; assembly: GCF_977018435.1. Lineage (NCBI taxonomy): Eukaryota > Metazoa > Arthropoda > Insecta > Zygentoma > Lepismatidae > Lepisma > Lepisma saccharinum. The sequence goes on from NC_139257.1 coordinate 32,617,870, forward strand.
TCGTTTTTATCGTAAAAATGAAAATGTTCAGTCACATTTGTGATAAATCGCGCATATACTCCTTACTACATCTGTTACATTTCGCGTTTATCGCTAACAAGAAAACCCCGCCCTGCTTATGATCATAGAGCTGGTACTTACCGATTGTACTCTGATGTGAATAAGACTTAGTGAGAACGAGTAAGGAAGCAACTAGACTTGTTGAATCTATTTTTGTCACGGAAATGGCTCGCATAATGGAATCTTTTCAGCGCCACAGAGCAGAACACTTGAAGTATCCAACACCTACACCACATACCTAAAGAACCATTATTCGGGAAAACGGCGAAGGACAAATGCATAAACACACACGGGATAACAAAACCTTTTTAAAAAATGTTTTATTATTCGTGAATGACAGTAAAGGTGTGTAAAGCTTACACTCAATTTAGGTAGACAAGATTTTACACGTCGTATCCACTATAAAACTCATCCTGCCTGGTTTATAGTTCGATTCGCTGACGCATGTTTTCAGTACACTGTGTGTTCTGTTACTGCGAACATCACAGTGCAACAATACGAATCGTATTGCAACAATGACCACAGGTAAGACATGTAACTTTAAGACATGCTATCACGTACATGAAATTTGAAAGTATAGATCTCGACATTTAAGCCACGTTATCTACTTAAGTAGGGCTACCATACGTCCTGGTTTTCCCGGACATGTCCTCTTTTCGGACCCTGAAATTTGCGTCCGGGCGGGTTTTTACTTTCTGTTAAAATGTCCGGGTTTTTACTTTTATCCAATCATCATAGGTCAGAGATCACGAAGTCACAACTTTTCGAATCATTAAACGTATGATGTTGGCAGTACTGGACGATGCGCTAAGCGCATGATGATGAAAAATGTTTTGATCAAGTATGCAACCTCAAGAAATTTGTGAGCGAAGAACTTGAACATGGCCATGATTTTCTTAACCTTCAAGCTCATAAAAAGTGGACTGTGTATTTTGAGAAGTCTAAACATTCTTCCTGCCATTCGGAACTGCTGAAAATTGCTCAGTTTTTCTTCGCCATTCCATCCCACAATGCAAATGAAGAAAGACTCTTCTCCCTAATGCAGAGTCAGTGGACAAAAGAAAGAAACAGTTTGTCTGTGGAGTCACTTCGAGGAATTTTGCAAGTGCAGTACTATTACAAGGACATCAGCTGTAAAGAATTCCATGCCTACCTGATGAATGAAAAAGAATTGTTGAGAAAGATAAGTTCTACAGAAAAGTATGCTTGGGCTAATGTGAACAAGGAGCAGTTGGAAAGAAACAAATAACGAGGTACTGTGTTTCTATATATAAAAAGACTAATCCAGAATACACAATCATAAGAATAGGTTAGTTCAATATAACTGGGTGGACGTCAATACTATAAAGTCAGCTTATGTTAGTGGCAGTATAATATCATGGAGAATAATATTTTATTTAATACTGATAAATTGTGTGATTTATATAATGTTTTCGTGTTTGTGAATAAATTGATGGTGTGTGTGGCTTTCGAAGAAAATGTCCTCTTTTTAGCATTTCAAAATATGGTAGCCCTAACTTAAGAAAAATCTCATAGTCAGCACCATTCTTGGCTCTGGGAAAACACGCTCGAAACTACTCTCAAGTCTGTTCAGTAGGGTGACTACTCTTGGCCCATGATAAAATTCAAGCATAATTCCTGGTTTTCAAGGCGAACTTTCTAAAAATTCAAGGGTACAGCAGATGTTTTCTCTATTTCAACCTTACATATTACCGTCTCTAACCACCCACACAAATATACTGTACAGCGTGTCCATAAATATACTGTCATACTTTAAAGTGGTATTACGTCGCTTTGGATAATCGTATTTAAATGAAATTGGTGACATTTGAGAGAAAAACTCAAATATTTTATTTTACAACTCATAGACATTGAATGTGGCCCCCACGAGTGGCCCTGCAGACATCAAGGCGATATTCCCATTCATGCCACACACGCTCCAACATATCCACAGGGATGGACTGGATTGCAGAAGTGATGCGAATTTGCAGTTCTTGCAAGTTTTGAGGAAATAGGGGTACATAGACACAATCTTTTATGTAACCCCATAAAAAAAGTCACAGACCGTCAAGTCAGGTGACCTCGACTTCAATCCGCACGCTGAACCTTCATCAAACTCTGCGTGGAATGATAAAACACACCAACACGTTCACCAAACTCTGCGTGTAATGATATTCTAAAACACCCCAACTACGTTCTTAAATCTTCTGTAATAACAACACAATTTTAAAGGAAAACATTCACATGTAACCTGCCTGCCTGCTAAATATCCAACAATGAACCCGCATCGTCCATTGTTGTCAGTAGTGAATTTATTTCAGTTTCTATGTTTGATCTCGTTCATTGTTGTCCAATGCTGATATTGGTGTTCATTGTTGACATGCACAAAAATATTTGAGTTTTTCTTTCAAATGTCACCAATTTCATTTAAATACGATTATCCAAAGCGACGTAATACCACTTTAAAGTATGACAGTATATTTATGGACACGGTGTATATTAACAATATAAAGGATCTGTGCGATTCCTATGTATCCAAAAATTCAAATTCAATACAATTGAACGGTATATACTATATTTAATTTAAGGTGCGGAGTTCATATTTGCCATTTCGCATACTCAGACTAGAAATACATCTGTAGACACAAGTCAGAAATGTTACGGAATATAGTAATCTACGAAAAATTGTTAATTGTATACTAAGTATTTCAAACTCAAATATAACTAATCAACTTCAAGGTAGCTTGCAATAATCTTCCGTCTGCTAGATACATTACTCTGAAAAGAACACTAACAAAGCAAAAGGATTGAGAGAATTCTGTATTATTTTCCAAGCAGCTTTCTTCTCTTGTCCTTTTTCGATAAAAATAAAACCTAAACTGTGAAAAACTTGCCTCAGGGCATTAATAAATATGTATAAATTCAATGGGATTTGGATTAATAAAAGTTTTCACGTCTGTGGAGAAAAATTCAAGCAGAATTCACGCATAATTCCCGGAGCCAAGAATTCACGTATAATTCCCGGAATTCAAGGAATTCCCGGTGAGTAGCCACCCTAACTATACTCTGTACGCTGGAGTAAGCGAACGTAAACAATACTCTGCGCAGTGACTCGAGAGGGCTCCACCAATCAACGCGTGAAAGAGAAAGTGAGTGCATGAAGAGGAAAATACGCCTGCAGCTACCAGCAGTTAACAGCAGCGCGCACTGCCTCGCTCCGTCCACTTGCTTTCTCTACTGTTATTCGCGGTCTTGCTCCACAGATTCCCGGGACAGGCATATGTACATGGTGGCCCAAAAGTAGGTATACAGTACCAGTGACTTTATTAATCAACAATTAATGAACAATTTTTAGTCACGCAAGTGTTCGAATTGTCCTCCATCAACATTGCAACATTCCTCAAACCTTCCCTGAAGGCTGCGACACACAGTACGACACAAACGTTTGTCGGAATCAATATCTGTGAATGCATCAGAGATTAATCCTTTTAAAACGTTCAGTGTTAGAGGTTTCCTCTCATAAACCTTGTTCTTGACTACCCCTCAAAAGAAAAAGTCCATCGGCGTAAGGTCGGGGGAACGAGGTGGCCATTCAATGCTACACCGTCGCCCAATCCAACGCTGTGGGAAGAGTCTAGGTAGTTCCTTACCATCAACGCATAATGAGGAGGAGCACCATCCTGCTGAAAAAACAGTTCATTAAAGTTTGGGCTATTTTGCAACATGTTAAGGTAATTGTTACTATCGACAGTTTCATTGAAGAAAAATGGACCTACAACACCTTCACTAGACAGCGCACCCCATACGGTGTCAAATGAGGATTTTTTGTCTGACCAATTAACACAGTTAATTCAAAATCTGAAAAGAAAAAGAGAAATGAACTACAAACAACAACAACAAGTTATGGTAGTACTACGACTGTGTACTTTCAAATTACCAGCCGTCATTCATAGTATCAAGATATCTGAAAAGGATAATGAACTTACAAACAACAATGCCAGGCCGACAGTGGTATATGCTGTATACCTACTTTTGGGCCACCCTGTACATTCATGTCGTGGGAAGCTGAATACAGGCGCGACCTGCGCTGTAAGGTGCGCAGTAGGCAGTTTGGAGGACGTAGAGCGGTGAGTAGGAGGGGTCTTGCACGCAACATCGGCTCCAACACTCGCACTGAACCTACGCATTAGGTCTCACCAGGAGCGCTGTAAGATAACTTCTCCACATCTTTTCAGGCTCATCGAAAAATACAGGGTGTCCAGAATTCAGATGTTTTGAAGTAAAGTTAATTTGTTACATTTTGATTGATTTGTTGATAGAGTTGATGTTTTAAGTCAACTTTATGCACAGTAAGGCTAATCGGGACTGGACCTACGGTTTAAAATGGGATCCGAACCACTATGTGCCTCGGGGTGTAAGGGGTGACCTTCCACGTAGTACACCCAATTGTCACTTCCACATAGTACAACCTGAACTGCAAATTGCAGAGGAACGAGGCTCTGGCGACTAGCCCTATGGCCAGTATAATTCTATGTGTTGTCCTGTGTTTTGTCCTTGTGTGTGATGAGTGCCTCTTAACAGCCTCAGCTTTTAACCGATCAGAATACTTTAATATTTTAGTTACGACACGACATTACAGTTATATTATTTTAGTTCTGGTAAGGGACTGGACCCCGTATAAAGTGACGGGTGCAAAATAGCCTAAGTGCTGACACACCCAAACTTTTGAATTCAAATTCACTATGTGCCTCCACCGTTATTACATTTTCAATCGTATATGTATGTAACATATTATATGAAGGTACAATGTTGAAATTTCAAATACGTTTAGTGTAATTTAATGTGTGCACCATATACAGCCCGTCAGATCAAGCCGCTAAAGTTCCCACTCCAGAGTATGTCTTCTACGCTTGTAGTTATTCTTTGGAGCAGGTGGTTAAATGACGGAATTTTTTCCGTAATACACAACAGCCCAGTCTAGTATCGGATTAAAAATAGACTTCAGACTGCAATTAAAAATTAACCAGTAGACCTACAAGAAAACGACTTACATCAAAATTTAGCTTAATCAATTCTGTGTTAATCTATGTTAACCAAATTTTTGCCTAGTATGCTTTATGTTTTTTATCCTCGTGAGAAAGAAAAAGGGCCGGTTTTTTGGAGTTTCGTAAAAGATCCCTCTTTTTCAGATTCTCTAAATAAAAAACGGATTGTCTGATCGTGATGAAATTTTAGTATGGTGCAGGAAGAAAGGTTTTGAATACAAATCTTAATTTTCAGGTGTTTAAAATTTGTCAAAAAACAGTTATTATCAATTTTTCGAAACACCCTTTTTTTAGTATTGGGTAGTCCTACAAATACAATATTGGTCTTGTTTTGCATCTGTTTTTAAAATCCATTATCGTTGACAATTCACAGTGAGAAACCGATTTTATACAGATTTTTTTTTCAGCGGAGTAAAGATGAACGTGAAACGTGGCAACACCGCAATCAACGGCTCCCGAAGTCAGTCCACAGTTTCCGCGGTTAAATCATTGAACTACACTATATAGCCAAAGTCACCGGACAACCAGTTCTGTTCTTTGCAATGAACCGGCCAGATAACTAATAAGATGTTGGACCTCCCTTCGCTGTTATTGCAGCATTTACTCTTCGACGCACGCCTTCCACTAAGTTCTGGTATATTGCTAGTGGAATTATTTTCCATTCGTCCTGTAGCCTCGTGAATAGTTCATAGGTTGCTTTCGCTCCAGTGGGTCAACACTTAACCGACGCTCCAATTCATCCCAAAGATGTTCTATGGAGTTCAAAGTCTGGAACTTGAGCGGGCCAGCTAAGCACATCCACCTGATTGTCCTGACTCACGATGCAATGGTCCCTGCAGTATGGGCAGGGGCATTATCGTGCTGATAGAGAAAAGGGTCAATTCCTAACTGTTGCCACAGTGTGGGCAGCATGGTATTGTCTTAAATGTCCTCATAAACACCACTGTTCATGTTGCCATTGGCCAAAACTAATAGCCCGAGCCCAAACCAAGAATAACAGCCACAGACCATGGCCCTATATACCGCCACGTTCACTTGGGTGTCCGGTGACTTTTGGTTATGTGTAGTTAGAACGCTCGCTGCAACGATGATCGGCCGCGAAAACTGAAGCCACTTTTGCGATTTGTTTCTCCAGGGAAGAAGGGAAGAAAACGTGGTGATCCCATAAGAAAACGTGTATTTACTCGCCTCTTTGCTTTCGTATAGCACCAAAATAAATCTAATTTACCCATATTTATGCATTCAGGGCTATAAATGAATGTCTTATTAAGGGTTTATTCGCTACATTAATAGTTGACATGTTTTCGAACAATTTATCCAGTCTTAAGTGGTTTCAGCATGGTACGGTCGTGTTCGGCGTCTGGATGTAAGAATCGTTAACATAATTGCCCGGGGTCCACGTTTTATCGGTAGCATTCTTAAAATATGAGTATACTACGCCTAAATGTATTTATTAGAAGTTGATGACGGTAATTAAATGTTATAGAGAAAGCTTTCGAATGAGTTTACACCCAAATGTTTCATACACTGTCGCGAGTAATTACATTTTGTAATGACCAATTGGAATTTTTCATAACTTATAAATATATGAAATTAATTGAGTCATGGAGAGAAGCTAACCAGAAGTAACAAAACGAATTCAAATAATTAATCTGCGGATAGATTTTTTTGTTGTAAAATATTACTTTTATCTATACATGCCATGCTTACGAGCAATTTGTGTATATTGTTGACATGTCAAGCATTAGTTCCTAAATTTTAATAATGCACACAAAAAAGTGCCTCGATATTATGGCCCAACTTCCATACAAAGTATGTTTTTTCGCAAGACTCGCAAGAAGAAAAAAAATGTATGGAATCTTCGAATATTCTTTGAAATTTGTTGACCGTGATTGTTTTTTTTTTTTTGTTTTTTTTACTGAAAGTGTTAATTGTTAATTAATTTTGTGTCGAAAAGAATGTTATCAGGGCGTCTACCAGCCTGGAAATCCTAGAAAAATCAGATAAATTTGGTGTATTTGTGGAAAAATCAACGTTTTCGTAGTAATGCACCAGGAGTAGGTTTTTGAAAAAGGAAAAGAACAAGCAATCAATTTAAAATTTGTTCCGTGCAAACTCTACTTCAATTTGACATTCTGAATATAGCTGGTAATTATACTGAACGTAATTGTATATTAAATACACTAGGAAAAGATAACGTTTAACGTTTCGAAATTTCCCATTTTCTTTTGCAATTTTTTAGGTTGTGTTTGGTAGATATGAGGAATAATTCAGATACTTTTACTGTAATTATGCATTATTTATGCTACAATTATGATATTTAATGTAGAAATAATATTTCGTTAATCACAAGTAAATACATGCCAAGTATTACGTAAAAGCTCACCCCCTGGCAACCCTTTCCAAGTAAGTTATTCAATTTCAATTTCCCTTCTTTTACATGTTAAGCGTTCTTTATACTCTAAAAGGTATTTTAGGTTTTATTCACAAGTAACAAGAATATGCATAGAAAGTGGTGTCTGAATGCAGGTAATGTACTCAATGCAATGTTTTCTCATAAATTATGGCTTTTATTTCGGAAATAATCTGTCGTAAAAATCCATTTGCCACAGAAAAATTCGTCTGCTTCAGCTTTTCTTCCCACATTCCCTGGCGTGACTTAGCGAGAGAACGGCTTCACTTTTGCGCCGTAAAGTCACAGATTTAGTAAAGTAGTCCTTCCATGTTATATATACATGGGTTCAACGGACATCGCTTGTGCCGTGTTGTCACGTTCCGCGTACAGCTTCACTCCGCTGAATGAATATCTGTATAAAATCGGTTTCTCAATGTGAATTGACAACGATAATGGATTTAAAAAACAGATGCAAAGAGCTCCAAAACAAGACAATATTGTATTTATAGGACTACCCAATACCAAGAAAAAGTTAAGTTGTTCCCCAAAATTGATAAGAACGCTTTTCTGACAAATTTAAAAAAATTGAACGTAAGGATTCTGTTTAAATCCTTTCTGCCTGCAGCGTATTAAAATTTCATGACAATCAAACCACCCGTTGTTTATTTATAGAATTTCAAGGAGAACGATTGTTTGCAAAACTAAAGAAAAGGCACTTTTTTGTTCTGAAGGTGATAAAAAGTAGACGGCATACTCGAAAAACAAAATTGGTTAGCAAGCATAGAATTGAACGTGGCGTTGCGTTTCGTCCGAATTCCAGGAACAGGAGGCTTACGGTCACATGACCGAGTAGCGTTTCGTCCGAGGGCTACCATCCTAATAGTGTTTAATGAAGCTTTAAAACCTATTGATCATTGCTTAGGTTTACAGTGCGATAAGGTCCATTGTTAGCACCAGCCAGGACTGCGCGTCTTGGCACTTCTATGAATGAAAATAGAGGTGGGCCTATCGTATAGCCTCGCACTCAGCATGCACGACAGGGGGTCATAAGTGATAAGTCATAAGAAAGAGACATTTCTTAAAAATTTGGCTATGTCTTCTGACTGCTCCATTGCTTCAGTGGCTCTTAAAATCCTGTTGTCCATCGAGACATATTTCTTCTTCCTTTTCACCCCTTCTGAATTCAGCTCCATTCTTACAATCTTAGCATCTGAATGTTCGGCTTCTTTCTTCAAATACATAATCAATTACATAATCACATCAGGAACACACTCGAGGCTCTCTTCTTTAATTAATTCACTGTTGTTGGTGATGACTAAGGCTCGGAAGTTGAGGAAAAATCCTTTTTTTTCCTAGTGTCCGAAGACGAGGCCCAACATAATATATGTTCATTTTGGGTCATTGTAGGCCAGAAAAAGGTGGGTTTTATTTGTCCTTTTTTGCCTTTTTCGGCGTTTTTTGGCTTATTGGTCCTTTTTTAGCCTTTTTTTAGGTCTTAACGGCTTTTTTTGCAACTTCACCTTCTTTCAACTACATTTTTACTGCCCATTCTCAATTCGAATCATCATCAGTTCATCAGCGCTTAAAGATCCTTTCTGTAGTAAATAAATAAAAAAGAAATAAAGAAATAGCTATATTGAACCATCCCTGAAACGAGATAAAAACATTTTTGGACGACTGAAATAGGATCCGAAGTCCTATTTCAGTAACCCTAGTGTGGTTAGGCCAAATATGATTCTTCAAATATGCTTTTTCAAATTACGTTAATCTAAAAAATATATAATGTCTGAAAGAAGATGCTTTCATTCATATAGCTTTTTCGCACTGTGTGTTCCATACCACCAGAATTTTGTATTTTTTTCATTAAATATGTAATTAAAACTGAAGTTATTAATTAATTTGGATCACATTTATACGTCCTTTTTTCAGTTTTTAAGTCCTTTTTTTTATGCCTTTTTATAGGTCTTTTTTTTTGGCAATTTATAGGTCTTCAACTTCCAAGCCCTAGTCATAACTTTGCCACGACATGGTCGCGCAGCACAACACCACACAACTTCACCAGACTGATTCTCCCTCCTGTTTGTGTACCCATTACATATCAAACTCGGTTGACCTGTTTTGGTTGTTGTAAACTCCATCTTACGAATAGATGTGTTCTTCTTAAAAGCACTGATCCAAATAAAATCAACAATGTATTGCGCCTTCCGGTGCCACGGTTAGTCAAGGTGTGACTCATCATCAGCCAGGCTCGGACGAAACGTAACTCATTAAACCGTGGCGGACGAACTGTAGTATTTTTCTACGAATTTCGGTTTCGGACGAACTGCAACTCTGACGAAAAGCTACGGGATCGAATTGAATAAGCTAGATTTTGATGTAACTCGATTTTATGTAGATCTACTGGTTAATTTTTAATTGTAGCCCAAACTCGAGTATCTATAATTTTTATACAGACAGTAGTTTGCTGTACTTTTTCACACTAGGTGCAGTGCAAGTGTATCCCGGTGTCAGGCCGATGCAAGGAAATGAGGTTTAACCAAGTAGACGAATTGCGGTGTTCAAGTTGTCTGCTGCAGTGTTGCCACATGAAGGGAAATTTCCCTTTTGCAGGGAAATTCGAACCGAAATATTAGGGAAAAGGGAATTTTGATGAAAAATATCACAATTTCAGGGAAATTTTAAGACTTCTGACTACATTATTACAGTTTATGTTAAGTTCCACTTTCATATTCACATTTTTATTTTTTTGGTTCCTTTTTATTTCTGCTCTCTTGAATATAAGCCTGTATCTATTTATATTTATTTTAAGTTTATTGTACGTCGCTTTTCTGTATCTTCGGATAATTGTAACGATGAGAAATAACGATTTAATGGATTCATGACCACGATTCAAACCTGAGACATCTGACCAGAAAGCAATGAAGATTACATGTATGTGAAAAATTTGTGTAATTTTTTATTCATACGAACATGGACCAACGGAAATTTTACTACTACTGCTGCTGCTGCTGCTGCTACTACTACCTCTGCTAATAATAATAATAATTAATATTATTATTATATTTGTTTAGGTGAAGGGAAAAATGGTCCAAAAAGGGAAATTTTGCCCCTTCGAAAGGGAAATTGTGCCCTCAGATTGTGGCAACACTGGTCTGCTGCTTTATAGTTTCATTTGATTAGTTAGCACGCACCACGTGACCATACACTACACCGGTCCAGACGTAGTGCAAACAGTGCAGACGCCAAATGCACTACTTGACACCAAATCAAACACGGTGTTGCATCGTGTAACCAATTTAGACGCGCAAGTGGAGAGAGAGTCTAAACGTACAGCGAGCTAGACGGGGCTATTGTATTATATGTAGTTCCAAAAGAAAAATTCCACTGACATTAAATCGGGAGTTCGTGGTGGCCAAGGAATGGGACCTGCTCTACCTTTCCATTTTCCTTGGAATCGGTTGTTGAGCTCAGTCTGCACAACCGTAGAGCATAATGTGGAGATGCTCCATCGTGTTGGAAAATTAGGACGTCCATATGCACAATCTGAGGAAACACGAAATTCTCTAGTATATGCAGTTCTTCTAATTGTCTCCTCATGGGAAAGAAATGACCCAACAATTGGATCGTTTGAGTTTGGTTGGGTTTTTGTTTCATGTTCGTATTATGCACAGATAAGCTAATCACTACGGGACCTATAGTTTAAAGCGGGATAAAAACATCCCTGGTAGGAATAAAAATAATTTACTATTGCCGGGGATAAAATTTTGGTGGGGGGAATCCCCAGCATCCACCCCGTTATTTCGTGCACTGTCTTAAGGCACCCCCAAATAAATTAGCCAGCGCACGCCTATGACGTGAGGTTACTGCTATCTGGTGAAGAATGTGTGAACTAAAACTACAGTCCAGCAGAATTAACTTGAGAGAAATGGCCGCTCTGTGAGTGATGCAACTGCGCTCGAATTGGCTAGAGCTGGGGACTTCCCACTGTAACGGGCCAATGGAAACTCTAGAGTAGAGTTTGTAGAGTTTCCATTGGCCCGTTACAGTGGGAAGTCCCCAGCTCTAGCCAATTCGAGCGCAGTTGCATCACTCACAGAGCGGCCATTTCTCTCAAGTTAATTCTGCTGGACTGTAGCTTGTCGCTTCACGATTACGCTCAAAACATCATTGTGCTGGAGCAAAAGGAACATACTCGTGTTTCAAGCGTCGGAGTTCTTTCTCGGACACGCTGCACCTGGCGTTATTATTAAAAGCTCACATATGCAATACAAAACATCACACTGTGTGGCGTCATTTCACGGTCTACTGCATCTTTACATCTTCCACAATAACATCCACCAACGAAAAGTGAAACAGAGATGGGATGGACGAAGCAGAGGATAAGGTCGCGGGTAGTTTAACTCAGAAACGACATTTATATCCATGAGACAAATATACGATCTTCTCCCGCAAGTAAGATGGCGGAGGAAACTCATTAAAGTCGCTCTTACGAAGACTGAAGTGACTGCCAACGGGGAAGTCTTTATTCGGAAGGATGTCTGCGCAGAGGTGATGTTACAATTTGAAGTTCTGTAGTTCCCTTTCCATTTTTTTTTACAAACCCCTTAATCCTCCCCCCAAATTTACAATTAGTAATACAATAGTTGTCAAGTTCCGACATTACACTGTCCGTTCGGAAAAAACTCGCATTTTTAAAGGTACTTACTGAATTTTCATACTGGAATGATGCACAGTTTTAGGGAGTGAAAAACTAAAATGGGATTGAAACTTTCCTGGTGAAGTGATACAAAAACAAATTTTTGAATTCCAACGTTACACGGGCATGCATTGCTCTCATTACGAGGGACTGGAGATGAAATCAACTAATGGGTTTGAAACTTTGGACGTAAATGCCGAATAAGCACAAATTATAGTTTATGCAACATTTGGAGCAGTTATTGCAAACATTTTCAAATAAAATATAGTTGCATATATATATATATTAATATATATACAAGGAAGCTTCAAATGAAAACCTTAAAAGTTTATTATAAATTTCAAATGTTGTGGTATTGCTATGAAAGTTGGCAATATTGTTTCTAACAGTATTATCTTTCTTCAGTAGGTGGCAGAAGAGTCTAGTCAAACAAGCGCCAGCACAGGAGCAGTTTCAAGATGGCCGCCCCACTGTCCACATGCACCGCATTAGAACAGCGTTCGGTGATCCGGTTTTGGAGTAGTGAAGGTGTGAAACCAATTGAAATTTCTGGTTGATGATACTGAACCCAGGTCTCATCGCCTGAAATAATCCTGTCCAGAAATGCATCACCCTCGGCGTTGAAACGACGCAAAAGTTCTTCACATGCGTCGACGCGACGATCTTTCAATTCAGCGGTCAACTGACGTGGGACCCATCTTGCCGATACCTTATTGAAATTCAGAACATTATGCACAATGTATTGAGCTGAACCAAAGCTCATATTCAATATTGTTGCGATTTCTTTCAGGGTAATACGCCTGTTGTCCTTTACAAGCTGTTCCACTAGCGCAATGTTGTCGTCGGTCACTACGCGGTGAGCCTGTCCCGGTCGAGGAGCATCCTCCACAGATGTTATGCCACTTTTAAACTCCCTACACCACTCGTATACTTGCTGCAGGGACAAACACGAATCACCATACTTTGCTGCCATCCTGCGGTGAATTTCAATTGGTTTTACACCTTCACTACTCAAAAACCGGATCACCGAACGCTGTTCTAATGCGGTGCATGTGGACAGTGGGGCGGCCATCTTGAAACTGCTCCTGTGCTGGCGCTTGTTTGACTAGACTCTTCTGCCACATACTGAACAAAGAGAATACTGTTAGAAACAATATTGCCAACTTTCATAGCAATACCACAACATTTGAAATTTATAATAAACTTTTAAGGTTTTCATTTGATCCTCCCTCGTATATTAATATATATTATATATATATATTAAAATTGAAATAAATATTATATATATATATATATAATAGTTATTTAAATTTTAATGTACAACGTATATCTTACACATATCCAACATGGAGGGACGTAATGTAAGAAAATACAGGTGTAACATGCTAACACTAATTGTGTACGTATTCAAAGTTTCTTTAATACATAGCCTATGTATTACTTATACTATACACGCAATAATCAATTCATCCACCTCATAACAAACCAACAGTAAAAAATGATATAAATCGTCTCTCAACAAAACAAGACGAAATCAATTAAGAGAAGTCTTACTTCTCTCTCTGGTAATTTACAATACATTACCGAAAATAATCACATTGCGAGCGAGGTGATTGTTTGCAAACGGAAAACAATATTGATTTAATTGGGCGCAAATAATTTCATGGGGCACCATGGCATTCTCTCGATTCGTAGGTCAGGCACATGATACAGTGGTTCGTATCCCACTTAAACTGTAGGTCCAGACACGATTAGCCTTCCTGTGCATAAAGTGGACTTAAAGCAACAGGTCAATCAATCAATCATGTAAACGATTCTTACATCCAGACGCCGAACACGACCGTTGAACCCACTTAAGACTGGATAAATTGTTCGAAAAACACATGTCAACTATTAATGTAGCGAATAAACACTTACTTAATAAGACATTCATGTATAGCCCTGAATGCATAAATATGGTAAAATTAGATTTATTTTGGTGCTATACGAAAGCAAAGAGGCGAGTAAATACACGTTAGCTTATGGGATCACCATATTTTCTTCCCTTCTTCCCTGGAGAAACAAATCGCAAAAGTGGCTTCAGTTTTTTCGGACGATCAGCGAGCGAAGCAAGCAAGAAAACTGCATTAAATGTCTTTCTATTTGCATAAAACTTGAAATCGAAGGGGGCAATTGCCTTTCTGTGCCCTTTTCCGCCAACGTTTGTCCCCCTTAGAATTGATTTCCGTCCAAGGTTTTGGGGGCAATGCCCCCCTGTGGTTGCCCCACTGTTCATATGGACGTTTGTCATTTTTTTTTTAGCTCGCGGTGATGCGTTTACGCGAGTAATTAGAGCTTTTATGTTGTACGATTCGTCTGTCAACTTGCCACATTTCGCAAACAAACAAAGAACGTAGCGTGAACAGCATATTTTTAAGATATGCATGAAAATACATTTTACGATGTTGTTACGTTGAGTAGGGAACGTATTTTAAGTTGCAGCACCCTTCCAAGAATATAGCTGTTTTCATACCGATCGTTTGAGATATGTATTTTAGGACATGAAATCAAGTAAAATGAACACACTTTTTTGGACCTTTTCATGAAATTAGCACATTTATCCCCTTTTTGCCCCGTTCGATGCTTCAGCACCTTTTTCCTTCCTTTTCTTTCATGTTTTGTTAAAAAAAATTGGACAGAAAAATAAATAATTTTCACTTCTTTAGCAGCTACATAAAATCTATAGCTAGTCTCATTTTGTAGAGCAGAACAAGAGCTATAAAATGGTATAATATATTCATTGCAGCCCCAATAGTTCCCAAGATAATGTAGCAAAACCCACCATTCAAAACACAAACTTCAACAAAATCTATTCAGCAGAACCACAGCTCTCTACGCGGTCCGCGCGCATTATATAACCATAGTTCTCTCTGCGGTCCGCGCGCATTATATACAGAAGGCGCAGAAAAAGAGAGCATTGAATAAATACATTTTATCAGCACTTTTTTTTGTACTTTTTTTATAACATTTTCAGAACCTTTTTGTTTCCTTTTCCGACAATAATTTTGCTCCTTAAAATATTTTCCCTAGTTTTGAGTGTTAGGTTTGATGGTGATGATATGTTTACATTAGTTTTAGAAATTCCACGTGTTCTTGTGCGTGCATAGCGAAAGTTGCTTTTTAAAAAGTGGTTAAAGTTGTCCAGGATACGAGTGTCATTGACTCATTTCAGGGCTAAATATCGCCGTTAATAGTGTTTCTCGCACATTGAAATAACTTTACGCACCCTAAAATATTGATATCTGTAGATTGAAAAAAGGAAGTCGAAATTTTCGTTGGTGTGCGGTGAGTCAGCACCCCTTGTGTTGCTTCAGGCTAAGGTAATTCTGCAGTAAACTTTACTTCACCGTAACACATCTCCGCGAGCTAAAAACGGCAAACGTTCATAAGTAACCCTCTTCGGTAAATTTCTCGTATCGGACAAACGGATTTCTTCAAATTTACAGGAGAAATTACTTACCGAATGCAGTTTCCTTATACTTGTGAAAGTTCGGGGAAGTGTTTTCTCGCATCGTTCATTGAATTTTGCCGGTAAATCATCCATTTTTCGATATATATGTGTGAGCGATGCACGAAAGCTCTTGCATCCATTTACTTCCAGGTGGATGTAGCCTGTGTGTGATAACGTAATCCCGGTCAGTGTTTCCAAACACGTGTTTTTGTAACTGAAGAAGCTACGTTTCCGTAAATGGTTTGTGGGGCTATGTGTCAACGGTTCGTAGGGCTATGTGTCAATGGTTCGTGGGGCTATGCGAGAATGGTGTGTGGGGCTACGCATATTTTTTTTCGAAACCAATTTCTAACTATTGTAACCTATACGTGACCCCACCTAACCTAACCTTACCGGAAATGGTTCGTGGGGCTATGCGTCAATGATTTGTGGGGCTCGTAGGTATTTTTGGGTGCAGTGGGGTGGAAACACTGCATGCCGAGTACAGAAGTGAAACTGTGACCGCCATTTTGCGTGTTACCGAAGGCAAAAAGAAACGAAGAAAACTTACTCGATATGTCGCAAATAGAGCTTATTTCCGTGAAATAAGCGAAATGCCACGTTCAGCAATGTTTCTCAATGCAGAATCTGTAAGTACGAATATTCAAATTAAATGAAGTAGCAAATTTCAGCCGTTTGTCCGATACGAGAAATTTACTCAATCTTCATAAACCATACAAAATTTTTCACTTTTTTAGCGAGGTCAAGGGTACCATAGCAGAGACTTTCGATCTGTTACCAAAACATAATTTCTCACAAATTAATGCCTTTGCCATCTTAAAACGCACATTGCTTCTACATTCATTTGTATTCTATTGTTATTCCGTAGAGCTTTTGAAACCCACTGCATAATCGGAACTCATGGTGATTCGAAATGCAAAATGTTTGAAAAACAACGAGCAAGATTTGATTGAGATTTCACACTACAAGTTTTAAGTTCATTCCACAGAAGAAATAGAATCTCTCGAAGTCTGCTTCATGGTCCATTACACGATGTAGACCGATTAACAACTAACGACACAATACATTTCACAAACTGCAATGTCTACGCAAGAACAGAGTTGGCACTCTAGGTCAAAATTCACTCAGCACATACTTTTCAGTTTAGAAGCACCAGGGGTTCCGGTATCCCATTCTACACCCTCGATTTCGGAGGTTTTTTTTTTTCTTATGAAGATTATGTGATGCTAATTATGAAGAACAAAAATTTGGAGCGCGGAAACAAGTATTTACGAATGTACAGCCGTTTGAAGTTGAGATATTGTCGTTTGAAATTGTTGAGTCCAAATTTTCCACCGATTCCGAACTCCGCCCCTGGGGTAATTGACCTACCGCCCCCTACCGCTACCATGGCCTCGCCTTTATCTATAGAGTCCCTTTTAAAGGCATGTTAGAAATTGGCCTGAGGCACCTACCCCCAACACTATTTCTCACTGTTTTCCGCATTGACACATGAAGATACCAAAAATGAAAGCTAAAATTCAACCTAAGAAGGTAACTTACCTCTTTTTACCAAGGCCAGGCACTGAATTGCGGGTAGAAGTTCAATTTGTAAGTCCAAAAATGAAGTAACACTTACGTTGAAAGTACTTGTTGTCCTTTTCCACAGAATACCACCATACACTCCCTTCCCATCATAAAAATAAGAAGTCGCAAATTATCCCATCCCACAAGTCATTTAGAAAATACAACCCTCTCCTTTACGGTCAGTAGTTGCCAAAAAGAAATAATTAATTCCAATTTCTGAAGTCGCATAAATGAAATCCAATGTCTGAAATGTCCAACCGCCATTATATCACACAAATATCATATCGCAATCGCAAAGGTTCCCATTGCACAAGTCAATCATAAGAAGAAAAAGAAAAAATTCAGACGTGCACCTGTGACATGAATCCATGATCCGAAATCTTCAGACTTGCGCCTTGACATAAATCCATTATCCGCCATCATAAAAGTTCTGTAAAATCTTTTTGACGTTACGCAAGGAATTTTAATTTGATAAAAAACGTAAGTTTGGTAGCACGTAGATCTAAAAAATTAACTTCCGCGCTATTTGCAAACAGTGTTTGTTATGAGGAACTAAATATTTTCACGAAAATATTTGAAATGTGCCTGAAATCGAGGGTGTAGAAATGGATACCGGAGCCCAGTAATCCACTTTAATTGGCACAAATGTAGCAAATACAGGGAGGTTATTGCAGCATGCCACCGCTTCAGCGTCGGCCGCTTGCCGGCCCAGTCATGCAACAGGTGCCGGCAAATTGCGTAACAGATAGCCCGTTACACAAACCGCTTGTTTTGTAATGTTTCCACTTTTCACAATTATAGTTACAATTACAACTTAAATAAGCACGTACTTTGCAGCAAGGATGCTGGAAAAGGTGTCCTCTAAAATACAAATATTTCTGGCACTTTATTTCTGCCCATATCGCTTCTGACAGCAATGACTCATCCAACATAAAGGATTCAATTTTTCATTCTTGTCTTGCCTTCGAATAAACAAAACCGTGACTCTTATTTTGCAGATAACACAAGATTAATCCTTTTGAACACTAGAGTCAGTGGCGTGCCCAAGATTTTCGAGGGGGGAGGTTACGTATACATTATTATGCAAAACGAAAGCGCAGATAAACGAATTATTTAACAGTGTCACTTAATTTTAACGTGTGAATATTTTTGAAGTAAAGTAGCGATCATACACTGTGTGCGTTTTTCTTTCTGAGAGCGCCATTTGAAATAAGCACTTTTCCCCTTTTGCTACTATGGGATAAACTGAATATAAAAGGCTATAACTGCTCAACAACTGCATCTTTTTAAGAAATTTAAATTCTAAATGTAAGAATGAACAAAAAGCAACATTTTATGTAAATTCCGACAATTGTGAGTCCAGGGGGAAACGGGGGCCAAATCCCAAAGTTCTATTTTCCCCGTAATTACGCAAAATTTCTGAACGTCGTAATTTCCATATTTTTTTTTTTTTTCAAAGTTGCGGCAGGAGCATTACATATCCTCATAGAGTAGTCTTTTGTTGTGCTTCCCTCAAAATTTGGTCCATCCAGTGTCTATAGAGCCGACGCTAGAAGCGAAATTCCTCAGATGTCGCAAGAGCGTCAGCGGCTTATCGGAGTAGTGGTAAGCCGCGAGAAGCCTCTCGATACTACGCGAATGCGACAGCTGTCGGCTACCAGTTGTTTAGACGTGTTCACTTCGGTTTGCGTTTATCAGTACTCGTGTTGTTCAGTGCTAGTGCTTTATCGTGTGTTAATTGTTATTCATTCATTAGTTATGCCGCCAAACAAATATAGTCTTGAACAAAGAGTTTTTATGTACGATACTTACGTGAAAACGAACTCTTGCAGAAAAATAGTCAGGCGATTCGCAAGAAAATTTCCTGGCAATCCTGTTCCGGACAGACATACTGTTTACAACCTCGTTAAAAGATTACGAGAGACAGGATCTCTTGAACCTAAGAAACGTGTTTCCAGACGACGTGTTCTTACGGAAGAAAAGCTAGACGAAATTGGTGAACGACTTGAACATACTCCAAAAAAATCCCTCCGTCGGCTTGCTCAGGAAACAGGCATTTCAAAATCCTCAGCACGAAATGCCACTAAATTACTTAGATTAAAACCCTACAAAATTACAGTGGTTCATGAATTGCAACCGCGCGATCACGCGACTAGAGTTCGATTCTGTAACTGGATGCTGGATAATATTGTTGCTGGCAGAGTAAATCCAGAATTAATCATATTTTCAGACGAAGCTTGGTTCGAATTGAATGGCCGAGTTATATCACAAAACAATCGCTATTGGAGCGCAGAAAAACCTGACCTTGTGCATGAAGTTCCGCTCCATCCTGCAAAAATTGGTGTGTGGTGTGGTTTGAATGCGCACAGAATAATAGGGCCTATTTTTTATGAAGGTACTATCAATGGTGAAAGGTATCGAAGAGACATACTACAACCATTTTTTGAACAATTAACGGACATTGAATGCCAGCAGTCATTTTTTCAGCAGGACTCTGCTACTGCTCACACTGCTTATGAATCACTTAATTTTATTGCCGAGATTTTTGAGGACAGAATTATCAGTACTGAGTTGTGGCCCTCTCGTAGCCCCGATCTTACTCCTTGTGATTATTATTTATGGGGAACATTAAAAAACAAAGTGTATCAGAATAACCCGCGTACAATAGAGGATTTAAAAGAAAATATAAGAAGAGAAATTGCCAGAATCACACCTGAGGAGCTTATGGATGTTCAGAGGAATTTCATACGCAGATGCCGGAAATGTATTGGTGTTGAAGGAGGTCATTTTCAAAATCATTTATAACACAGAAGGTTAGTGATCATCATTATTATTAGTTTTAAATATAATTTTACAATTTCGGTTTGCTTTATGCGCCGCGATGCTGTTTCTGTTACGGACTATCTGTTACGCAATTTGGCGGCACCTGATGCATGACAAGGCCGGTAAGCGGCCGACGCTGAAGCGGTGTCTAAGAAATATTACATGTCAAAAATAAAGTGCCAGAAATATTTGTATTTTAGAGGACACCTTTTCCAGCATCCTTGCGGCAAGGTACGTGCTTATTTAAGTTGTAATTGTAACTATAATTGTGAAAAGTGGAAACATTACAAAACAAGCGGTTTGTGTAACGGGCTATCTGTTACGCAATTTGCCGGCACCTGTTGCATGACTGGGCCGGCAAGCGGCCGACGCTGAAGCGGTGGCATGCTGCAATAACCTCCCTGTATATCTCCACAAGTTAACCGGTTTGCACAACGAAGTTACGTATCTGTGCAACGTCAGGCCACCCTCACAGAACGATCGCTAGAGGTCAGGGTCGTAGCTATGAAACATTCAGCAGTAAAAATAATTTAAAAGAATCCTTTTCTCGTAGGTGTGGTGGTCCTTTTGCTTCTCCTGGTATCAGCTGCGGTAGCGAGGTCCAGTGACTACAAGATAATCGACTGTGAAATCCACTGTTCTACCTGTACTGACGCTAAGCCTGACGACTGCTCAGAAAGAGAAGTATTTCGGATCGCAGGGGACTGGTGCGGTTGCTGTGACACATGCATCGAACTGAAAGGTATTATAACTCCAGAAGCTTCGTGTACAATGTACAATTCAAGTAAATCAGTCCAGAATGCTACCACATGTTTTTCAAATGCCTTAAACGTAACGAAATGTCATGCTCATAACATGTTGAGCTACTGATTGGGAAAGTAAATACTAGATATCCTTCTGTTGACTGTTTTATCTATACTATTTCTTACCAAAGTTGTCCTCGTATATATATATATATATATATATATATATATATATATATATATATATATAGTAGATGTAGCATTGTTATTTGTCTCAATTAATTCATATATACATTATTTCTCTGTGTTCACAATTAGTAATAAAACTTGCGATTAACTTACCATAATATATTAGTATTTTGTAATTCATAGTTTGGTTAAAATATACTTGAGAAATAACATCTATGAAACCGTAGAAAAAAGGAATTAGGACATTCAAAGTTCTTGTGCAGTAAACAAATTTATATTTTTAACATAAGATACAGAAGGTAACTTTCTGGTGATATGTTAATGCTTATTATTTTAAATAGTGAAAATGCATTAACCTTTAACTACTAAGCACCGTTCTGAATTCATATTTTAATTTATTTCTTGCAAAGCCTCCAACTACAAGAGAACCCTTGTCCATACATAAAAATGTAGAAATGTCAAGAATTTTTGAATTTCAAAAAAATAAAGAAGCCATTGTTCCAATTCTTGATCGATTTTCTTCTTCTTTGCACAAATTATGTTACGTTTCTTTAACTAATCAATAATGATTGAAAAATGCTTTAAAATAGTGTTCTATAACCATGTCAAGTCACGACAAACGCTCCAGGAACTGAAATTATAACAGCTAGTTCACATTTCAAAATCAAACAGGGCCTGACAGACTCCTTCTTAGTAGTTATGTGATTATCAACGTCCATTGTAGTTAAGGATTTTTACAGTAGCACACATATTAACTTTATTTACTGCAATTGTCTGTAAAATATGTGATAATTCGAAATGAACCCTCAATCAGAATTGTAACTATGCTGTAGTTAGGTAATTAGTGATGAAATATGCCAAAAAGAATTGAAAATGTAACAAATGTCGTTATGTGCTTCTACAGGAGAGGACCAAAGCTGCTCCCTCCGATTGGGTCCAGCCTCAGATTATGACGTCATGGATCAAAATGCAGGCCGGTCCGAGTGTGAATCTCCACTTAGATGTGTTAACAACCTGTGCACGTCCCAGAAAGGTAATCTCAGCTTACGTTTGCATTATCCAGCGAATAATGAACAATATAGGTAACCTGAACGACTAATTTGTAAAGATCTAACATGTAGTGCTCTCAATTGTCCCATCTGTTACTTCCAAAAATGCATTTTGTTCACCAAGTGATCGCAATTGTCCGCACTTTTAACTTGATTGCAATTGTCTACAGACGCAATTTTACAGTTAAACATCCACTGACCGGGAAAGCATGCAGTGACTGTAGTAGCTTTAAGTTTCACTTAAAACTAAATGGTAGTGCTGTGGCGCATCTATCCAAGGTCAGACATTTTGACAGGATCAAACTAGGAGTCCTTTTTCACAAGACGATTTTCATTAGATAAACAAACTGAACCTATGTAAAGTTATCTTTACAAATGTACATTTTATTTTTAATTTCAATTGAATTTAACGCTTGCCAGTTTAAACATTTTTACATTTTCGGGGTTATTAGATTGAAAAGAATTCATTTACAACAATGTTGTGATGATGTTTATCTATGTTAATAATCGTAATGCATGGTAATTATAAGTGGATGAATCAATTTTACGTGTCAATCAAAATAATGATATTTTAAAAAAATTGATTCATTGATTTGTTTATTTTACTTCGTTTTTCCGCCATTTTTGGGTAATCGCGAGAATGAGTGATGATATGAAGAAATTGATGAAGGAACACTCATGCGCAGGCTGGGATTCGAGCCCGGAGCTCCTGGCATCGTAGTGTGCAGTGCTAACCACTCCTCCACGCACATATTGTGTCTTGCATACTGGGAAGATTACATCGTGCAGCTATTATTTATTTACTTATTTATGAAACAAATGATGCCACAGAACATTGTTCCATTGAGGCAAACATATATATACATAATTGACTTCTGATTTCGTTCCTTGACAGGTGCCTGTAGCGCAACACGTAAGAAAAGCAACATCAAGTACTCCTGCGATAAGGACGGCAACTTCAATCGTATCCAGTGCAAGTCCGACAGCTGCTTCTGTGCTGATATCTTCGACGGGACTCCACTGTCCATATCAGCCTTTCACAGGAAATATACGGACATTACTAAATGCTGTAAGTAGCTGCTCATAGAAGAAACGTACTCCGTTGCAGGTAAAGTTGTCGAAACAGAATCTCAAGCCAATTTCGTCTCAGAAGTCTGGCTATCGAGAATGTTTGGACCCGTTCATGAAAACTATATATCCACGCAAATTCGTTCAATGAATTAAACGTTTCTTCTTCTTCTTTTGGTTGTGCTAGAGTCAACTGTGGACGTTAGCCTCTTTCTAAATACTCAGTCAGTATTCCATGTCAGGAGCTTTTCTTTTCCTAACCTCAAACACTTCTCTCTCTTCCTCAACAGAGCTTATCCATCTCATCGGTGGTATTTCAACTTGTTCTCTGCATCAGCTTCCTACATACTGAGGTCTCTGGTATTCGACAAAGGCGTGCTAGACATCTGATTGTTGCTTGTTTCTTTCACTGCTTTTGTATCTTTTTCAAGATCGTGCAGTGAATGGCTATACTTTGCTCTCTAGATGCTGTCTCTTACTTTGTCCCCTATACACATTCTTCCCCTTCCTCGGCAGTTCTTCTTCCAGTCTTTCTTCCTTCCTCCTCTCCCCACTTCTCTTTTCCTGCACTCTCACCAAAAAACGCATACATTTTGCATTACACACACTTACACTATAAAGAGCATGATCACTCATTTCGCTGCCTTCTCTAATAGCTTTCCCCCGCCGTTCTCTTACTTCTCCCAGGTATTTCCCCACTTGCTGCCCCGCTTCCTTTATCTTTATTCTGTCGCCTACCACTTCTATCACCTCCTTACCTGTTAAGTTTTCCATCAATTTGTCCCTTAGGACGTGTAGAAGGGCAGTTCAGTAGGATATGCTTCTCCGTCTCCTCCCCCTCGCACAAAGGTCATATCGTTTCCCCTGCTTCGTTTCTCTTTATTAGTTGTTTCCATTCCCCTAATCTGAACCATGCCAGCGCGCCTCTTTCATTTTTTCCCACAACCTGGATATATTTCGCTTTCCCTCATTCTCTTATTCTTAGCTGTTCCCTGATTGAGGTCTTTGTTTGGCAGTCTGCTATTATTTCTTGTCTGTCTATGTCGAGTAACCTGTCCCTGATTTGATTTTCTGTTGAGATGCCCCCCCCCCTTCCTCCCTCTTCCCATACCCTACCCATTCCGCTATTATATAAGAGATTTTCACTTCCAGACCTCAGCTGTAAACGTTTTCCTCCCTTGTCTGTATTTTTAAACATTGTCCCTTCAGCGTAGTTTGGCCCTCTTGTGATAATCGCATCCAATATTTAACAACCCTCATCCGTGCTTGTACCGTGTCTCTGTTCAGGCCCAATTCTTGAGAATCCCACAGTTGGCCGTGCCTCTGCTTACGCCCATTACTCTCTTATAAAATTCTGTTTGTATGCCAATTATTGTGTTGTCCCCCCCTTAACCCCCACAGTTCTATTCCATAGTTTAATGTACCTAATACTATTGATGAATAGAGGTTTTGAATGACCGGGAAAGGCATTTGAAGTGCCTTATTTATTGTCCTTATGACTTGTTCTATTGCAAATTTTGTTTTAGTTTTTCTTGCCCTTATGTGGTGTGTCAAACTCCCTGTCATGGAGAGTGTTGCTAGGGAATCGTGCAAAACGTTGTTTCAGAAATACAAAATATTAACCCTCCCTTCACTGTACATATATGAAATGGCATTATATGCGAGAAAAATATTACGCTACGAAGTTCAATAGAACATAAAACAAACAGCTTTCAGGAAGAACCCGAACAGATGGAAATTAAAATATTCAACCATTTATCAAATGATAAAAGCAGAAAGTATGACAAGTTTCAAAAACAAATTTTAAAAAACTGTTAGTTAATAAGGAACATTATAGCGTTAGTGAATATATAGATTGTAAATTATATAAATTTTGTAATTATACTTTTTTATATATGAACTGTACTGATCCCTCCAAATACCAATGTATATGGTTCATATGGAGTAATAAAATTCAAATTCTAAGAACATTACTTTCAAAGATTCTTCAGTAAGCGGTCAGCATTCTGAGCCATCTTATTAATGCTTGTAGAGTTTAACTTTCGTCTTTCTACTTATGTATTGGGATTTTTGCTTATTTTAAGGCCAAAATAGTTCCGATTGGCTATGTTTGTTCTAGGTCCGATGATGTTAACTTCTGTGACAAATGGCTCTAGATATTTAAACTGCTGTGTAGTTTCAAATGTTCTATCCATCAACATCAAAGGAGGTTATATATTTTACCTTGGTTATTTCCAAACTTTTATCCCAATTATTTACGGCTTAAAAAATTTTGACAAATTATGTTCAGAAGCTAATCGACACTGGATATACTGTACGTTGAAATAAAATTTAAACACTGAAGCTTGAATATCCGTAGCTGAGAGAACACAAGAATAATTTACCATCTTCAAGAGCAACCTTTATCAATGACATCTTATATACGTACAAGGATCGTTCAGGCACTGTCTGTTTACATTCAACGTCATCAGATCATGAACCGCAATACGATATAACCACAGTGCAATTATTGCACGCTATCCACACACACACGCACTAGCAATGCTACGTTCAAACTGTCAATTTTCTGCCTATTCAATACACATTTGGAACTGTGATATTGATATCGTGTTTCCATTCATGATGACGTCGCATGTATACAAATAACCTCTGTGCCGCCCTTGTTTATACCATATACTTTTGAAGGCACGATTTCTCACTACACACTGTCCCGGGAATTTTTGGAGCGAGCGAGCGAACGAAAAAAGGCTCTGCGCAAGTATTGGCTCAAGAGGGCTCGACCAATGAACTGCAGCTACCAGCCGTTTCCAGCACCCCTACTCTTCCGTTATGCGCGGCCTTCCTCCACAGATTCCAGAGACAGATTATAGCTTTGTTTACGCACAATCACGGCTGTGAGTGTATATGTTATCATGCTGCATTCATTAACACAGCATATTTCCAATTCATAGTTATTTGATGGAAGTAATAAAATATCATCTAGTCGTAATTCTTGCCACAATTGCACAATCTGCTGAACATGTAAGAACCGAAGCAAAAATTTTACTCACTCTAATTTCTCTTGTCTTTCTACTTGCAGTGTGCTCGTCTACCATGAGCGATCCTCAAGTCACGGGTCCATTCCTAATATTTCCCCAGAAGCCTGCCTGTGATACACTGGGTAACTTTATGCCTGTCCAATGCTCTTTGCGGTATTGTTGGTGCGTAGACCCTAAGACAGGGGATATATTCCCTGGGACCAAAACTAAAGTCACCCACGATCAAGATAGGATACGGTCTTGCAGCGACCTGAGAATATATAAGTTACACTACGGTGAAGAAGATTCTGGAGGTAAAACTCTGAGCAGACAGAAGAGAATCAGGCGGGATAGTCCTGCGCCAGGTAATGCTGAGGGTACCTCTACTCCAACGGCAAATGAAGGCGCAACAACGTCGCCTCCAGGAAGCACAAGCGGTTCTGTGGACGCACCATCCCCAGACTCGTCTCCGAGTTGCACATCCACAAGTGCACCGCCAGCACAAGCTGCTTCAACGAGCACAGAGCCGTCCGAAGACAACGACAGTGGTGATGGCCATAAAAGCGAAAGAAGAAAGCGCTCTATATCGGAAGAAGAAGAGGAATATTCAAGCTACCATGATGGTTACTACACCGACTCCCCAATGGGATCAGCATCATCCTTCCGAAAGTCAAGTGGCAAATCGTACTATGAAGAGTCTTCCAACAACAACGGTCAATCCTATTCACGACAGCACAAAACAGTAAGGAGCGAGTCAATTTCCACTGGAGGCGTAACGAAAGTTACTAATTCAGACGGTACATATCAGGCAGAAAAGGGTTCACCTCAAAATGCTATGGATGACCAATACGCACAGTACAGTGACGCACAGTACAGTGACGAAGCACAAGGAAACCCCCAGAATCCCAAATTCCAGCGTACATCAGAGTATGACGCCGACTATACGGATCAAATGCAGAGGAGTACACGGAAGTCTGAAAGTGATGGTGCAAGTGAAGCCGACAATGGAGAAATGGGAAGTTATAGAGAGTATTCTTCCGTCAATAGAGAATCGAGTAATTCTAAAGTATCGTCTGTTTACTCACAAGGAGAACCATCCGATGGAAGAGATATTTCCTCTGTCAAAAGCAAAACCAGTCCCTCAGAAGTCTCATCTGATTATTCACAAGCTGACACAGCCAATAGTGAGATGAATGATTACGATTCCACAAAAAGAAGGCAGAGCCCATCAGAAGATTCGTCAGTTGATTCACAAGGAGAATTGTCAATATATCAAACCACTCCATCACCGGACTCGACGAATTCGGCATCAGAAAAACCGTCAACTTTAGAAGAACCACCAAAAGATGAGGAATTTGATGAGTCACAGAAGAGTAATTCAAGCGACACTCAGGAAGGCGAGAAAACAACCGGCGATGAGGAATTTGATGAGTCACAGAAGAGTGATTCCAGCGACACTCAGGAAGGCGAGAAAACAACCGGCGATGAATGTGGAGACATGAAATCGCAGCCATCTGACACAGAAAATACAAATTCACAGGATAACCCGGAAACTACTCCGAATTCAAAAATGCAACCTACCGATGATGCCCAGAACGACGCTGTATCTTCTACACCAACAGGAACAGAAGATGGTGAAGCACCGGATGGGCAACCCCAGTCCGAATTCTATCAGAAAGAGGAAACATTTTCATCGAAATCAGAATCTGTCCAGAAACAGGATGCAACTAGCAGCTACTCTAGCCGAAAAGAAGAAATTCAAAGTTCCAAGCAAGAGAAAAAAGCAGGTCCAAATGCACCAATTACTCCAAATGTTCCAAGTCAACAGGACGAAACTGCTAATGACGAAAAGGGCGAAATAACTTACGAAGAACAGGCACAATATAGCTCTCCAACACCACAACTTTCGTCTACGGATCCTAGCTCGGAGGCGAAAGAAGAATCCGGCTCAGGGCAAGGCGATAATACAAAACAAGACGATGAAGGTAAAAATGTTAAGGAAGACGAATCAAATACGGACTCGAACGACCCAGAAAATAATACTGAATCTGATAAAACAGCACAAGAGGAAGCACCAAATGACGGTGGTAATCCTTACGGTGACGTAGATGAAGCTACTGGAAATGAAAATGAAGAAATGCAGTCTCAGTCACCTATGCAAAATGATGATGCCTCCGAGTTAAATAAACATGATAGCCAACAGGAACCAGAAAACACACCTCAGACAGACAACGACAACCGGAGACAAACAGAGATGAAAACAAAATCAGTAAGTGCTTCAGATTATGAAACCTTAGAGAACAAACGAACTGTAGAACAAACCGGACAATCTAACCAAGGCTCGAATCGTAAAGAATATCTTGAACAAAGTCGTAAAGAATCACACACCAAACAGATTAGTGATAAAAGAGACAATAATAAGGACATTGAGGAGGAGAAAGCTTGGAAGGAAGTACTTGAGAGAGCACAGGAAGAAGAAGGAAGAAGAAAAGGAGATGACACATTTGATTATATGAATGACGAAGATTTTAAAAAAGATTATTACGATAACATGTATGACGATGACGCAAAGTCTAATGTTCGGGAAGAAAACAAGAGACAGACATTTAAGAAAGTTAACAAAGAAACTTTTTCTTCAAGTCAAACACAACGGAAACCAGAAATGTATGGCTCTGAAGTAGACGATTCAAAACTCACCACACAAGATGAATATGGCAAACGTGAAAGAAATAAAAAAATGATGTACACAGAAAATTCAAGAAACGCCCAAGGCAATGCGAACCAAGGCGATTATCAATACAGAGGAGCGAAGCAGCAACAAAGAACACGAGATTTTAAAGGACCACAAGTGGGAGATAATCGTGACAAGAACATAAATCAAGGTAGTCAAGCTAATAATGGAAAGACTATGAAAACAGATTATGGTGACGCGTATTACGGTGACGCATATTATGGTGGCAGATATATTGAACAATCGGACGCTATAGCAATGGAACAGCGTTCTCAAGGACAGGCAGACAATTATAATACTGGAGAAAAAATGTCGGAAGATGTAAATGATAGACAAACTGAGTCAAATTATCCAGAGAGATCAACAAGGAAACAGCAGCGAACTGTAGTAGAGAATCAATCTTTGAATGGCAAGAAACAATATAACAGCGAAGACGGAAACAGTTATGGGCGAACACAGTCAAGCAGAAACTCTCAACTCCAATCACAAGAGTCTATCTCGTCTACACAGGGCGGAATTAGAAAGCAGCAAACAAGTAGTCGAAGTATGACTCAGCAAGATACCGTGAGCAGATCGAATAACAATGAAGAAATTAAGCGAAGAAGAGAAAACGGAGCCTATGATTCGGACGCTATAGCAATGGAACAGCGTTCTCAAGGACAGGCAGACAATTATAATACTGGAGAAAAAATGTCGGAAGATGTAAATGATAGACAAATTGAGTCAAATTATCCAGAGAGATCAACAAGGAAACAGCAGCGAACTGTAGTAGAGAATCAATCTTTGAATGGCAAGAAACAATATAACAGCGAAGACGGAAACAGTTATGGGCGAACACAGTCAAGCAGAAACTCTGAACTCCAATCACAAGAGTCTATCTCGTCTACACATGGCGGAATTAGAAAGCAGCAAACAAGTAGTCGAAGTATGACTCAGCAAGATACCGTGAGCAGATCGAATAATAATGAACAAATTAAGCGAAGAAGAGAAAACGGAGCCTATGATTCGGACGCTATAGCAATGGAACAGCGTTCTCAAGGACAGGCAGACAATTATAATACTGGAGAAAAAATGTCGGAAGATGTAAATGATAGACAAACTGAGTCAAATTATCCAGAGAGATCAACAAGGAAACAGCAGCGAACTGTAGTAGAGAATCAATCTTTGAATGGCAAGAAACAATATAACAGCGAAGACGGAAACAGTAATGGGCGAACACAGTCAAGCAGAAACTCTCAACTCCAATCACAAGAGTCTATCTCGTCTACACAGGGCGGAATTAGAAAGCAGCAAATAAGTAGTCGAAGTATGACTCAGCAAGATACCGTGAGCAGATCGGACGCTATAGCAATGGAACAGCGTTCTCAAGGACAGGCAGACAATTATAATACTGGAGAAAAAATGTCGGAAGATGTAAATGATAGACAAACTGAGTCAAATTATCCAGAGAGATCAACAAGGAAACAGCAGCGAACTGTAGTAGAGAATCAATCTTTGAATGGCAAGAAACAATATAACAGCGAAGACGGAAACAGTAATGGGCGAACACAGTCAAGCAGAAACTCTCAACTCCAATCACAAGAGTCTATCTCGTCTACACAGGGCAGAATTAGACAGCAGCAAACAAGTAGTCGAAGTATGACTCAGCAAGATACCATGAGCAGATCGAATAAGAATGAAGAAATTAAGCGAAGTAGAGAAAACGGAGCCTATGATCTGGGGGGAGATAAAGAGCAATCTATGCCAGGAAGAAATCCTGTCGACAGTTACCCAGGCGAAAGTTCTGAATACGGGCAAGTAACACAAATGGAGAACCGTCGTGTCAAATCCAGAGGAGACCAAAATCATGAGCAGAAATATAGTGAAGCTTTCGAAAATAACAAGGAAAGTGCTGATCCTTTTGCAGAAAAGGAGTTTTACAGTGACGATGTGAAAGATACGAAAAATGAAGATACAACAGGAGAACGAAACAAAAAGCAAAGAGAACGGTTTTACACTGCAGATATAAAATCGAGAAGAGAAAATGGACAAGCCGAAGAAAATAAAAAGAATGGACGGTACCATTACAGTAACTTCAATGGGGACACGAGGAATGAAAATAGATGGCAAGAACGTAATTCACAGACAGGAAAAGAATTTGGAAATACGGGATACAGAAGCAGTGAAAATAGAGGAAGGCAAGGAAACGAAGACAAAGTAAAATACGTTGATAGAGGCGATAGAAGAGGCTGGAGAAATGAAAAGAATGCAAAATATTTCGAAGTGGGCAATATGGGATACAGAACCAATGAAAGAAGAGGAAAAGAACAGGATTCGAATAATGGAAAAGAATTCAGCAGTGATGATGTGGGAGACAGAAGTAATAAAAGGAGAGGCAAAGGACGAGATTCGATAAACGGAAAAGAGTTCAGCAGAGATGAAGTCGGAGAAAGAAGCAATGAAAGGAAGGAGAAGGAACTTTATTTAGAGCAGGAAAGGGAGTCTGGTGACGACGATATGGGAGACAGAAGCAACAAAAATAGAGGAAAAGAACGTGATGTAAATAGACGAAGTAAACCTGGCAGTAGCGATATGGACAGGGACAATGAAAATAGAGAGAAAAAGTATGAAGGAAAAAAGCGAGAGGAAATAGGTAATGATGACATGGAAGAAAGTAGCAATGGTAGGCAAAGGAAAAACAAGAGGCATCATTCTAGAGAACCATCTCGCCAATCTTCGAGTAAACGTCACTCTAAGAATCGTGAGACTGAAAGAGCTTCACGCTCTCCAAGTCAACGTTCTAGCGACCGATTTAAGAATCAAGAATATAGTTCAAGAGGTTTATTCACGGAGGAGAATCGTCGACACTCAAGAGAAGAACGTGCTAGAAGGAAACTAAAGAAGGATGACAGTAACGAAATGGAAGACAGGGAAAACGAAAATAAAAGGAAAGAATGGGATGGATATAGACGAAGGGAGTCTGACAGTAGCGAGGTAGAAGACAGGGACAATGATAGTAGAGAGGGCGAGCATAACGGAAGAAAGCGAAAGAATATAGGCAATGATGACATAGAAGATAGTAGCAACGATAGGCAAGGGAAAAACAAGAGGAATGGTTCTAAGGAAACGTCTCGCCCATCTTCTAGTAAACGTCACTCCAAATATCGGCATCAGGAGACTAGAAGTAGTTCACACTCTTCAAATCGACCTTCTAGCAGAAGATCTAAGAAGCATGAACATAGTTCAAGAGGTGAACAAACTGAGGACAATTATGGACCATCAAGCGAAGAAAGTTATAGAAATAAACAAAAGAAGCATGACAGTAACGAAATTGAAAATGGAAGAAAAGGACAGGATGGATATGGACGAAGAGAGTCTGATAGCAGCGATGTGGATTACAGGGACAATGAAAGTAGAGAGAACGAGCATAATAGAAGAAAGCGAAAGGAAGAAGGTAGTGATGAAATGGCAGATAGTCGCAACGGTAGGCAAGGAGAAAACAAGAGGTATTATTCTAAAGAAGCATCTCGCCGATCTTCAAGTAAACATCGCACAGATTCTGGGAATGATGATTCCAAAAGCAATTCAGATAATTTTAAAACATCATCTCGCCATTCTACGAGTAGACGTCGCTCAAAATCTCGTCATAATGAAAGGAAAAGATCTTCACAGTCTTCAAATCGACATTTCAGCAGGCGATCTAAAGGACATGCTCAAGAAAATAGTTCAAGGGAAGACTCGAATAGCTATTCAGAATAGAAAACGCGTAACGGGTGGCCAACAAATGTTGATAGTTATGGCTACTGAAGTAAGCAGTTGGAAAGTTCTGGATGGCACACCTACTATTAAAGAGGTATCAAGTGACGATATTACGATGCAAATTTCATTTCTGAGCAAACGTAAGTGTTGGTGACCACACATATTTAAATTTTAACGAACTGTTACTTTCTCATCAATATGTATGTAGTAAACTATGGAACTCAATAAAAAACTCACAATAATTCAGTCATTTTCATTAATTATAAAAACCAATTTACCTTTTAGTGTATTAGTTGGTAACACATTCACTACCTAAGAACTCTAAACCAGTTCCAACAAATTGATAAATCGATAATCAAGAGAAAACATGGAGTCAGTTAAATTCATTTCGTGTCTATATAACTTATGCCTTCTTTGAGATATTTCATGCATAACGGAGACAAAAGACAATCTAAGTACGTATCAGAAACGTTTTGATTTCAAAAGCACAATAAAACTGTGCATAATAGGTTCCATCAGTGGATAAATTGCCTTATAAACACTTTCAAATTTCAACACCACCAACTTTACGGTTTTGAACACTCAAATGACTTTAATAATTACACAAGCTGCTACATTTAGAACGAGAAATGCCAAAGCCAAGATAATTAAATTGTAATTTTTGAAAAGTAGAAATAATTTCTACTACTTCTCGTAAATTTGGAAATTTAAAAGTAAGAGCTTGTATTTCAAAATCCTGGTATTACAAAAATTTCAAGTTTTTGTTTATCAATCAACGTATGGGTTCGCACTGTGCATATAATCGTGTACACTTTTAAACATATCATCTACTCATATCCCAATACACATATAAAAATGTGACTATGTTACTCGTATGCTTCAGAGCCGCGAAGAAACAGGCAAATGACTAGAAAATGTATTGGTTCAGATCACCTGCTGTCTTTCACGGCACCCCCTGTTCATGTTTTAGGCTAAAATTGCACCCTTAGAATGAAACCTTTCTAGATATATCGGGGGGAGGGGGGAAAGTGCTCTCCGGGCCGCCTCTACTTTGCAACGCAATGAGTAACCAGTTCCTTACGGAAGCAACTGGTGCCCTTTTTTGTCGGGTGATGCGGCAACGTCGCCTTAGACACTCCGACGTTAGCATAAAGTCTCAGAACGGCAAACAAGATCGGGCAGTGTTGCCACATGAATGGAAATTTCCCTTTTGCAGGGAAATTCGGACCGAAATTTTAGCCAAAAGGGAAAAGGGAAATTTTAAGACATCTGACCGCATTATTACAGTATATGTTAAGTTCCACTTTCATATTCACATTTTCATTTTCTCTGTACTTTTTCTGCTCCCTTGAATATAGCCTGTATCTATTTAGATTTCTGTTAAGTACATCGCTTTTCTGCACCTTCGGATAATAGTAACGATGAGGATTAACGATTAAATGGATTCCTTACCAGGATCCAAACCTGGGACATCTGGTAGGAAGCGATGAAAGTGAAATGTATGTGAAAAATTTAACATTTTTTATTCTCACGGACATGGACCAACGGATATATTACTACTACTGCTTCCAACACCACTAATTATAATAATAATAATTACAGCTACTGCTACTACCACTACTAATACTTATTAAGTTATTATTATTATTATTATTGTATGATTTGCTTAGGTGAAGGGAAAAATTGGTCCAAAAAGGGAAATTTTGCCCTTTGGAAAGGGAAATTGTGCCCTCATATTGTGGCAACACTGAGATCTGGTAGAACACCTGTCTCTTCAGTGGGGTTACTGTTTAATCACTGGCCTCCCTACTAGAGATGGAAAGTTCCGTTCATTTTTGGGATTCGTTCTTTGTGAACTAGTTCAGCACTGGGATTCGTTCAAAAGATTCGTTCGCGAACGAATTCACTGATCCGGTTCAGAAAAGACTGACAAGCTGGATGTTCTGTTTCCTCGAATCCGTTCGCGAACGAATTCACTGATCCGGATCAGCTTGGCTCGGCCCGGTCAGAAACGAGCGGCCGACTAGAACATATGTTTGCTTTTCTGGAATGCAGGAGGCCTGCCTACGAGATCCAATCAGATCAGAGAAGAATCTTTCTGAAAAGTCAATAACCTTTGATGTGGATGTTACAAGAGGGTTGTCTTGTGCTTGTCACTCGCCACCCGCAGCAGCTAAAACGGGAATGCAACGGGACTTGACTTTGCAAAATAAAAAGTAAGGACGGGGGACTTGCTTTGTTTGCAGAACCAGCTACCGTCTTTCGGTGCAATGCAATCTGTGTGTATGGGAATTGTTCTAGACATGCCGCGGCATGTGGAAGCCATAACCGTTGCATGGAAATTACCTTTACAGCCATGAGTTAGTTCCCTTGAATAAGGTTTTGACTGATTTTAGGAATTTATAATGCTTCCTTCTTTCAGGAAAAAAAACTAACAATTTTAACAATGGAGAAAGAGTTATGTTAGTAGGTAATCGTGTGGTTGTTTACTTATTACTCCATATTAACAAGAAACAATTATAATAAAAAACATCCCCCCATGAAAATTCAGCAACTTCATTCCAGTGTCCAGCCTTAGTGCTTGAAACCACATACCGTTTAGTACAAACACACATAAATAGTGGCATTCTTCCTCATCGATTGCATATTATTTAGGTTTCCAAATGCTATTTTAACATTCTGTTTGTTTAGTTTGGTTTCTTCTTCAACGTTCATTGAAAACATTAAAAAATAGGTCGATTTTCTATCTCTTCAGACGTGTCGTGGCGATGAGGATAAGTGATGAAAAATGTTCAAGCAAGACTCGAACCTTGAACCTTCGGAAGCGAGATCATAATTAAACCATTGAATGTGCTCGATTACTGAGGCACCCTGTGCAGGCTGTAAAGACATTTAGAAGTTACGTATATTCAGCTTTATATATTCTATATTATATTATATTTATATTAATTGCCATTTATGTTATTTAGTGTATCTCTCCTTCCACTTTTGTCTAATCTAGACGATGAGGATAAATAGTGGTTAGATTAAATTGATGAAAGGATACCCAGATAGAGATACGAACTCTGAAATATCCATGGTAAAGTAAGGAATAGCTAGAAAATATATTTCTATATTCTAATTATTATAAGTAACTGACATGTTTAAAAAGCAACATTTTAACAATGTGTCAATAACTGCGAATTCTTCATGGAAAGAACTTGCACAAAATATTATAATTTTAAATTTTATAATATTTTCCGGATATGAAAAATATAGGTTAATTTGTTCATCTAGTAGAACTTACGGTAAATATCCCTGCAAGTGACCATTATCATGAGCTTGCAATACAACGAACTTTTAAATAATGGCAACTTCTGTCCGAAAAAGAAACTGTAACATTGAAAATGCACTTTCCTCCTCCTATGACATGAGAACAATGCCTCAGAAATGTTTACCAGCTGTCACATATTTCAGGATGTGTGAAATAGTAGTGGATATAAACCACTAAAAATAAACTTATTTTCTCTGCAAAGATTTGTTTTACTCCTTCCTGTTTATTTTATAGTTATTTTTCATAACATTCTTATTTGTCCTTCTTGGAATTCATCTGTTGCATGTGGCGTAAGCTGTGACCCTTCCACGTAGTACATTCAATTTCCAACTTCACTTCCACGTAGTACAACCTGGACTGTATTTTGCAGGCTAACGAGGCTCTGGCGTCGGGACCTACGGCCAGTATAATCTTCGTAGGACTCTGTGTGCGTTTCCTTGTGTTTCGCCGCCCTTGTTTCTGCTGAGTGCCCTTCTACAGCCTCAGCTTTTAACTGAAGCCAGAATATCTTAAGATTTTAGTTATACGGCATTACAGTTGTATTATTACCTATGTTGGACCCCGTATCATGTGACGGGTGCAAAATAGACTAAGTGATGACTCCCTTTTAACTGCAACGCTTGTAACTCCCTCCCCTCTGTATGTGGGCGTGTTTTTCCTTTGTGGATAAGTGTATGAAAAAAGAAATATGCAGTCGCTAGCAAAGGTAAGTATACATTGATTCTCTTTATCGCCCTGTTGTTTTTCATAAGATGGTACTTTAGTGATAAGGAAAATGTCATCCTGCGTAGGTAAAGAAGATATAAGTATCATCGAGACTTGTTAAGACGAGGTCAAGAACGTCGGGGAATGTAAAATCGAGATCCAAACTTAAATATTCGAGAGTCTTAATTTAAAATTATTTTCCTTATTTTGTGTGTCGATTCTGCCATTTTTGGCTAATTGCTACGACGAAGGTGAATGATGATTACTGTATATGATGAAGAGACTCTCATAAGGTATGCAATAACGATGCGCATGTAAGTTTTCGAACCCAGACCTTCAGTGGTACGTCGACGATTTCGGCGAAATCGAAGTTGCTTTACTGTAAGACGTATTAGAATATAACAAAGAATCTATGCTCTTTAATGTACAAACTTATGTCTTCATGGATGTTTTCTTGTTTTAAATGTTTGTATTTCGAGATCTTTCCTTATCAAAAAAATTCTCAAAGTTTGTGAGTCCGGATGTACAGTTTAAAGCGATATCCGACCCAACATGTGGCCTCCCCGATGGCACAGTGGTAGCGTCGTCGCCTTGCTAACATAAGGGCCCCCG
This sequence comes from Lepisma saccharinum, assembly GCF_977018435.1. NCBI lineage: Eukaryota > Metazoa > Arthropoda > Insecta > Zygentoma > Lepismatidae > Lepisma > Lepisma saccharinum. Next base: position 32,655,110 of record NC_139257.1, read on the forward strand.
GGTTCGATACCCGGTGGATGCACATAGTGGTTCGGATCCCACTTTAAACTGTAGGTCCAGTCCCGATTAGCCTTACTGTGCATAAAGTGGACGTAAAAACACCAATTCAATCAATCAATCGGGACATCCCTAGATCGAAATACCTCTCGCATTTTCCTTTCTTTCGGATGAACGACAAATTTGCCAAATAATTCTAACCATACGCGTGTCGAGACTTTTTATCCCCAGAGGGGGATAAATCAAAACTATTTTCCAGGGGGACAAAGAATATGTACCCGTACTTATGGCGATGCTTTATTTTGAATTAATTAGTAAGGGAATAAATAACATTTATATTTATTTTACTTTCCAAGGTAAAAAGAACAGTGCACCAAATGAACAGCACTATCTTTTTCCAAGGGGGGTGACAAGTGCCCGTCTTGTCCCTCCGTGGTTCTAGCCACTTCCGCTTTCTTTTTTCTCTGACAAGGAAATTTCCTTTGAAGACCACATTAGTGGAAACCCGTCCTATTTCCCTGGGTGCCGGAGAAGCGGAGGAGGGAGGGGGTTGGTTCGGGTATCACGTGACTTGCTGGCATTTTGTTTTCAATCGCAGGCGCGGAGTGTGAACAAAGGGACCAACTGTTTCCCCCGAGCGCTCGAGGCGTCTTTCAGTCTTTCCTATGCGAGCGCGGAGCGGTTTCGGTATTCGTTCGCGACTGAGCCGTTTCGAAGCGAATCAGTGAACCGGATCAGTCGTTCGTTGAAAAGATTCGTTCAAAAAGATTCGTTCGTTCGCGAACGACTCATCTCTACTCCCTACGAACCCACACAACGCCCTTGCACATTGCAATGCATGACTGCTCCGTGCTGTACTTACCCTCCCCCCTCGGAAAAGGGGGGGTAGCTTGCAGAGCGACTTCCTGGTGAAAGATACAATCACTTTCCGTTGAGGAGTTACTGCCTCAATTTACTGTAAACAACTCTGATGGACGTAACAGGAAGAGCCTTTCCGTTCCTATTTACGTAAGCAAGCCGAAAACACAACTGGCACCTGTATAAACTGTGGCAAAATGAAAAATGTAGGATCCTCTTCACCAGCGGTTCTCAAACTATATTCTCATTGTACCCTTGAGTCGTAACCAGTGATGTGCCGTAGACTATAAGTTTACGTCTACATGCGTTGTCCACACGTAATCTACGCGTAGATTACAGTGGGTTGTAGTTTACATAGACTACGTAGAGAATCTCAAGTGCATTAAAATTAATTTTCAAGGCTTTCATGAAAGGAAAGTGACATTTTCAACTATATTGGTTCCTAACGAAATGAAAAGAACCCTATTTACAACAAAATTTCTCTTCTCTTCTATTATCAACTATGGAAGAAGATAAATAGTATGCAAAAAACAACAACAGATGGCAGTCGTGAGGCAAGAGTGGTCTTTTCCCCATAAAACACTAGAATATTTCCTATATTAGGTTTCTTCCTAGGTGAGAAATTGTTCGAATTTGGAAGAAATAGTATGAAAAGTTCTGCTGACACATCAGCAATTGATACGCAGTAGAGTGCCACACACGTAAATTTGCCGTTGCGTAGAAACGAATTTTCGTTTCGTCTCCCTCTCTCTTAGCATCATGTGTTCTACCCTGCTCGAAAACCTTCGCTATTGTTGCCATATTGTCATTCCATTCCTGGACACACTCGCGCAAACATCATTGAAAACAATTGAATAGCGCTCCAGCTCGCGGTTCCCACCTTTCGGCAGGGACGGAAATGTGGCAATATAGCACGGCGTAGTGCTTGCTTCTTTTATGCAGTGCATGTTCATTGGCTAGCTAGTAACTAGTGTTGCCAACTGTAATAATGAAGCACGAAAGGCAGGTAAAGTGGCGGTGAGTTTTGTTGGATTGGAAGCACCATATTTTTATTTTATACTAAGTATTTGACCGGTTTGACGTTGTGTGCGTGTATTGCGTGTGTGTATGTAAAAGTGTGTGTTTGCTAATGAACGTTAAATTCCATAATGCCTCCAGTTCTGTCGATGTTGAAATCAAAAACCTTGCATAGCCAAGCTCGGGAAATTCTAAGCAACGTGCACGCGTTCATGAAGGCCGCGCAGCTTATCGTCTAGTGGCAGTATATGTACTTGTTATTGTTGTGGAAGCCGGCATCCTTTGTAAATGTACAACAAAGGCAACCGACTGTCGCCGATCTCAGAGAGGAAATAATAATACTGCTTCAGGAGGAGTGTTATGGTGCAATTGTAGCGGTTTAACACGTTTGCATGTTATTATCTGCCGTTGCAGTTCCATACCAGTGTATACGGGTTTTGGGAGTGAAAAGTTAGAACGTCACCAGTGCATTAATACAATGAAAAATAATATATATATATTTTTATTTTGTTTGAAATCACTCAAATAAGGAATCGTATGAAGAAGTCTTCTTTGCAGCATTTTTGGTAATTTTACTTATGTGTTAGTTCATATTTTGCGAATTTTTAGTCCATATGTATGTAGCTACATACAAAGCCACTTGTTAGTACATATTAATCCTAGTCCTGGTATAATGCATGACGTTTAAAACTCAACGTTAGATAGACCTGAATTCTCTAATTTTATTGTTGTACGTAACAGCTGTGCATCGGCGCACTGCAGCGATTTTTCTATCTGCTCCATTAGCAACACTGCTTCTTTAGTTGTTTCGCGCATCGCACGGCAGAAATATCTGCGCTGGACTCTACATATTTTTTTAAAATTCCACGGCGCCCTTTGATAAGTTATCACCTTTCGCCACGTTGTTTACATAGATTACGTCATCTACGTGTATAAAATAGTCTACGTGTAGAATGTAGACTATCGTCGTTTACGCGTAGACACACATCACTGGTCGTAACTAAACGTCTATATGTACCCTCATCATAGGTTTTCTCCTAAGAGTGGGATTTTTTTTTGGCTGCCTGATTGGTGGAGCGTTTTTGATATGTTGGAGGTGTGTATCCGAAATAGAGCAAAATGACTTTCGGGCTGTGTGGAAAGATGGTGAACAAATAAACAATACAATCCTACGTTTATTATTATATTGGGTGTTCCTACATTTAAAATATTAATGATTAGTTACAAGAATAAAAATATGAAAAGGAGAACTTTAATTTTCACACATATTTCCAGAGTTATTGAAAAGAAGTAAAGAACAAAAATAAGTTTGTAAACACAGTGTCTCGCAAAAAATTGGAGTTTTTATTGTAAATCCCCAGTTTCTAGTGAGAATGTTGTACCTGCATAGCCTGACCCTGTTTCTTGATGTCTGGTTGTGCACGTGAAACTTTCAAGCGGAGATTCGGCTCCAAATTTAAGCCTGAATCACACGGAACTGGATATCCAGTAGGAATGCTCTAGTTGACGCTGGACTGGCTACCCATTTGCTAGTTTTCGCCTCGGACGGTACTTGTTACACCGTACTTGTCGATAGTCTTTTGTTCTCATAATGGCGGCCGCTTGAGATGTAAACAACGTATCACTTCGCACTTTTAAAATACGATAACTATTCAACCGAGAGGAATATCGCTTCGTATTAAATGGTTTTTAGGTAGATATGAATGGCACTGATTAAATATATACTTTACAACGTTTACTGTACACGTATGGAAGAATATTTTAGCTTTTTCAATTGTAAACACCGTGCACTCACCATAGACGGTGTAACTCGACATGCCTTTCGTGCTGTATGTATTATACATTATAATTGGAACAGCTAACCGAAATGATCCATGAAATGATTTGGTCTAAAACTGTAAAGAACTATCTGTTATAAGATTTTTGGAAGCATTTACGTAGCATTTATGCTAGCAAAAATGTTAATGGAAATGCTTTTGTATAACGCCGGCTTAAAGGTGGACGAGCAATTTGAAGAAAGTTCTAGGAGAATTACTGCTTTGTGCTTTTATTAAAAAAAGGAAAAGTATGAACTAGAGATTGGCTCGAAAAAAGTATGGTAATCAATGCGTACCGAACAAGCTTTTTAACTCTGGTTTGCATTATTCATACATGAGATTCGCAGGATTCATTCACAAAAAAAGGTCAAACATTTATTAATACACTTGTATTGTGATAATAAGGATTATTATTTTCAGCTAATCATATTTGTCACGTACTCATCTCATCACTTTGCATAGATACATAAATATTAATGAACTGAACACGAATGCACTGCACGCCATCTCTTTCTTTTTTTTATCGAGAAACCACAAAAACAGCCAACACTCGGAAACCACAGACAAAACTCCGCTTTGCAAACTCACAGATTATTTTCAAATGGCCAAACTTTGCTCTGATTGGCTGTTCCACAGAATCCAGTCGAGGAAAGCTAGTAGCAATTATTATTAATTATTATTATTTTATTAATGCCTTGTTTTAAATGGCGGAGTTAAGGCCGTACAAAGCCTTTTCTTCCACTCAACCATACATTTAAAATTATACATTATTATATTATACACAAAGTACACTAAGTCATTTCACATAGGTCCACACACACACATTATACTCATACACACAAGTCTTAAAGCCCTGAATATAACACACAAAATACAAAATATATAATACACAAAAAACTAAATATGGAATGAAAGAATGCAAAATTTAAAATTGTATTTAAGTAACTGCAAGGTATTTTAAGAATTCGTTCACTTGCACATGCTTTTTAGTCTGCTTGACAGGGGAAGATCTAACGACTACTCTGAAGAGAGTGGCGAACACGTCTGCTAAAGGAAGCAACGGAGCTTACTGCTCTAGTGCTTTCTGGCAACTGATTCCATAGTCTTACAGCCGATACGGAGAAAGAGTTGGAGAAGAAGTTTGATCTGTGGACGGGGATAGAGAGAACTGAGGAGCTGCGTGATCTGGTGTCGCGATCGTGAAATTCGTGAAGAAATTGGAAGCGAGAGAGGAGATAGGAAGGTGACTTGAGGTTGAGAACTTTGTAAAGTAAAATCAGAGTGTGCAGCGTTCGTCTTTCTTGCATACGTAGCCACCCCAATTTGAGAAAATAAGGTGATAGGTGGTCCCAATATTTTAAATTAAAAATGTATCGTACGCAGGCATTTTGAACACTCTGCAGACGTCTAGCTGACTCACCTGTTAAGCCGGAATATGCTACGTCACAATAATCTAAATGGCATAAAACTGGGGACTGACATAGTTTGGCCTTGATAGAGGTGGGGAGGAACTTGCCCATGCGTCTTATAGAATACAGAGATGCGAAAGCTTTTCTACACGCCGAACTTGTGTGATGTGACCATGATAAATTTCCGTCTAATACAATTCCCAGATCTTTAACAGTTTGGTTAAATGGAATGTGAGTCGAATCTACCAGAATGGAAGGCAGAATGTTAAGATCTACGTAACGTTTCAGTTTATCGGAAGCAATCAAAATTGCTTGTGTTTTATTAGGGTTAATATACATGCCATTGTCTAGCGACCAGTTAACAATCCCCTCTATATCTTCATTAACCTTGGAAATACCATCGCTTAACATTACTGGGGGTGCAGAATAGTACAACTGGAGGTCATCGGCATACAGGTGATAACGGCAGTGTTTCAAGATATTTGGCAGGTCATTAATGTATAAAGAAAATAATAAAGGGCCGAGAACGCTTCCTTGCGGAACGCCACAAGTAATCTCAGATAGCGCCGAGCACTTGCCATCATAAACCACCCTTTGTTTACGTCCAGTTAAGTAAGATTTGACCCAGTCGGTTGCAGAGGTGGTGAAATTAAAAAATGATTTTAGCTTGGAAATGAGAATATCATGGTCGAGTGACTGGAAAGCTTTTGTGTAGTCCAATAAAACTAAAACTGTCGCCCGTCTGCAGTCCATAGCTTGTCTGACGTCGTCGGTTATGTGAGTCATGGCGGTGCTAGTGCCGTGATTAGGTCTAAATCCCGACTGAAACGGAGCCAGAACTTCATTTGTATGTCGGCTGATTTGGTCGTGAGCAATATATTCTAATGCTTTCGATAGCGCGGGAAGAATACTGATAGGTCGGAAATTGTCAATGGAAGTGGCGGGGTCAGTCTTGGCGAGAGGTAGAACGTGTGCTATTTTCCACTTATCTGGAAAAATACCAGAGCGCAGAGAAAGATTAAAAATGTCAGTGATGTATGGCAATACATGAGGTAAAATCAGCTTTATTAGTCGCAATGGGAGGTTGTCGGCTCCTTCAGAACCAGATTTGATCCGACCGATTGCCGTTGCAACTTGGAACTCATAGACTGGGTTAAAATTGAACTCTATCATTTCTGTTTTGTGGTTTGCTATAGCTCTAATAGTAACATTTTTAGCATCGTTATTCATTGAATTAGAGAGAGAGAAATGTGTATTTAATTCATCAAGGGACGAAACACGAGTAGGATCTACGTTACGTTTCTCTCCTAGCCCTAGATTTCTTAAGTTATTCCACAACATTCGGGGGTTGCCTTGCATATTTAATAATTGGTAAGAAAGCCTTCTCTTTGCGTTGCGCACGGCCTGATTACATTGATTTCTCAACACGCGGTAGTTATTAAAACTATTTAAAGTATTTGGAGATTTGAGGCGCTTGTCAGATTTAAACCTGCGGTGAGCCGAATCGCGCTCCGCCATAAGTGCGAGAATGCTGTCGGTCATCCAGGGGGAAGCAGGCCGCGTGACGCGTTTTTTCTTTAGTGGAGCATGTTTGTCGAAAAGGTGTAAGATTAGACTATTTAATTCATTAAGCTTATCATTAATATTAGTGAAGCTGTTTATTGAATTCCATGGGGTTCTTGTAGCATCTTCGTTTAGCGAAGCGGGGTTAATTTTCTTTAAATCGCGGTATTCAATTATGTTTGGCTTGGATTTCGGAACATTGAGCGAGTAAGCAACGTAAATAAGATCGTGGAACGAGAGACCGCAGGCGCTCCTTTGTCCATGTTTGGTGATTCGAGAGCAGTCTCCTGTTAAGATGACATCTAGCCAAGAATGCGATGTAGCCGTGTGGAAGGTAGGATCGAGCTTCAAAATATTTAGATTGTAAGAAGAGATAGCAGCGCGGAATTTATTTACTTCAGGTTTGTCAGTTTCTAAATGAAAGTTCAGATCGCCCAGTAATAATACATGCGAGTACATGGGAATGAGTTTAGCCAGTTCCTCTTCACAATTTACAAAGCACGTTCCAGGTGGACGGTACGCAACAGCCAGCAGTAGCTTCTGTTTGTTGATGGTAAGTTCCAGGAAAAGATATTCTGTCATTCGTGCGTAGTTACCTTCAGATTTAGCCACAACCACCGCAGTAATATCTTCCCTTATCAGTGCCATCACCCCGCCACCTCGTTTCCCCAACCTGTCGTTTCGGAAGACGTTGTAGCCTCGCAAGGAGAGGGTGTGAGGGGATTAAGCCATGTCTCCGATACAAGAATGCAGTGGAGATTCAGGGGGGAGAAAATAGCTTTGAAGCTATCGAGGTGCGCTTCGATGCTCTGTGCATTCACGTGTGACACCAACAGTGAGTTCGGACAAGTCTTCAGCTCGTTTCCGAGAATTTCGGCTGTGCTGACCGCGGGGGGCGGAGTGCCAGGGCAATTAGCAGAGCGACGACCCTCTTCAGAATTTCGTCCACTGTCACAGAGATGCGTTGTTGCCAGATTAGTCATTTTTAGAATTGAGGTTTAACGAACAGAAACAAGATGGGAGAAGAAACATTAGCATACCAAAATTAAATTTAGAATTATTACTTACCCTGTCAGGCAGAATAGCATGGAGGAAAGCATCAGGGAATGACACACACACACTCACATTAAAAAACGATAACATAAACAAGAACCCGGACAAAAAACTCACACTAAACACACATGATTTGAACACATCACACACACAATTATTCATACACAGCGTATCATAACGACAAAAGTCACATATGCTCTTCATTACACTTCATATTCAGTTCGCGTTGCACCCCATCTCAAGGGAGAACGTCAAGATCCTCGGGGGAAGATATAAGGTAGCGACGACCTCCGTGAGATACGAAAATGCGCCCGTCTTGGCTCCAGGCATTGCGTGTCCCTACGCGATCCTTTGCCACCCGCAAAACCCTCTGTCTGTAGGGAGTTAGCGACTCTGTGATTAATAGGGACGAGTTCTTTAGCATCTTCTTTGATTTCCACACCTCGTTCCTGGAGCGGTAGCTTACAAATTTCACTATGATGGGACGTTTTCCCGATCTCAAAACTTCCGCAGACGATCTTTTCGGAGGGCCAAGCCTGTGGCACCGGTCAACGTGCTCGAGCTTGATGTGCTGCAACTGAAGCTTATTTTGTAAAGTCTGGAGCACGATGCTGTCCACGTCTTCGTTGGTGGTTTCGGGGACCCCATGCAGCAAAATGCAGTTCCTCCTAGAGTACTGCGCTAGGTCATCTATTTCAATGGTGTTCGTGCGTATCTGCTTGTTCATGCTCTCTAGGTCTCGCCGCAGCTCTGTCATGGAGTCGCTCGTCGATCTCTTAAATTGCACAAACTCCTCTCTGAGGTTCAGGAGTGACTTGCGGAGGTCAGCATCTTCTTGCACCGATCCATGGTTGTCTAGCAACTCATCAAGCCGTTGCTGGAATGCTTCCATAGTTTTGCCTATTTCTTCCACTTTGGTCGAAACAACTGATAGTGTAGGCTTGGACATGATAACAACCCCGAAGATCCACACGGTGAAGCTATTGACCTGGCGGAAGATGTGGCAACGTACAGCGGTGGAGAATAGAATGCCAGGCTAGCTGAGGGGTGAAAGCGCGGAGCTCTATTCAAGCACGTCCATCCACTACAACTCACAGGATTAGAACATGTCCTATGCCTCAAAACCAATCAAGCAGGCGGTCATGATTTCTACCTAGAAAGTCAGTTCAGCGCCAACTAGGGCATTCCTACTAGAAATCCAGTTCCGTGTGATAGGGGCTTTAGTCTATTATAGATTTCGAACGAGTATTTCATTTCAAAACATATGAAACAAAGATAAGAGTGTCAGTTACAAAATCAGCCTCATTGTTGCTGTTGATTGTTAAAGCTATGGAGTCTGTAGTACACACCTGCAACAAAAATATTGTGTGGGTATTGTCGACACTTCTTTTCCGAGCTGGTCGCGTACCCCCTCCAAGTCGTTCATGTACCCCTGGGGATACGCTACCACTACACTATTTAAAGCGTACACAAGTCTTGTATTTTGTCAGCTTGTCATCAGTGGCGCAACCAGGGGGTAGGGGGCGTTGCCTCCCTAACCTTGGGCAGAAATTCTAGTGGAGGCAAGACTAGCATAATCTAAGAGTAGCAGGACAAAAGGATTCTAAGGATGGAATTAGTTTCCACGTATTTCTTGCATCTTTTCTTCCAGACGGCCAAGGGCACGTGCAAGGGGGGGGGGGTACAAAGGGGCAATTGAATCACTCGATTTCAAATTTTATACAAATGAAAATGTAGGGTGAGGCAGTCAAACGGGAAGATTAAAAAAAATCACAAAAAATTGAGAAATATTAGTTAATTTTTGAACATGAGTTGAAATTGCCAGTGTACCTGAAAAATGATTCCTAAACACAGGATTCAAGTAAATAAGTAAATTCAATTGAACACTACTTGACACGTCCTTTCCTCTACAAATATTTATTGTCTCGTTGTACAGTGGGATCCATGAGTATTACCGTGCAAATTGTCCATGACGATTTTCATTAATTTTTCTCTTACATCCCGTCTGTTTTTAAGTGATGGATGTATGCTGGTGCAGAAGTTGTCAACAGCTTGTTTTGAGATTTATTTAAATTCTTGAAGCTCTTATTGGGTCAAATAAAGCGCACGAACATGGTGATGGACAATTTGCAGGGTAATACTCATGGATCCCGCTGTACAAGTGTTTATTGTTATTAATCTTAATTTATGTAATGTTGTATGTCATTCTTGTTGTATTTAAACCTATCACTGATAATGTCAGGATAGTGACTGATCTTGATATACATATTTTGTAAGAGCTGTTGCCTTGGAAATTACGATTGGGTTTTACCTGGACTTTTAAAGGGTGGTCAAGTTGAATTGTAAGAAGCTGTTATTTCTTTCAGTGAAATGGATTCTATGCACATAAGTAGGGCTAGGCTTTTTATGACTTAGTATATTTTTTTTGGTAAGGGTGATGTGTTCCCTAAATATATAGAAATTCATATTGTGAAGAAACTAATTGAATTAAGGTGTTTTTAAGGGCATATTTTGGCATATTTGGCTATTTCTACGTGATAAAGCATATTTTCATGGATTTTCGGTCATATTCTGCATATTTTCGCCTTTTCAAGAAATTACAGTCATCTATTAAGTGGATTCGTTTTTACTCCCATGTTCACTCGAGTTTTTTTTTTAAAACTGCAGCAAAATCTTTTTCATTTTTAATTGAAAATTTGCAGAAAGTAGTGCATTTCAAATCATTTCTCATGTATATGAGAATATTTCAGCATAAGTTCCATATTGATGTTTGAAACAGTCTAGTTATAAGGGCATATTTTTCGAAATTATAGTGCATATTTTGTAAAATTTTAGGTCTTAAGAGCATATTTTATTTTGAAAATTTTGGTGATTTTTAGGTCATAAAAATCCTAACCCTGCACATAAGTATTTATTTTGCTAAGAAGTAAAATATACTTCTTTTCTCTTAGTGAAAACTTGACTCTGATTTTTATTTGGCCAACGAACGAACAGAGATATTATTATTACCCAATACCCTGAGAGGCATCACGTGAATGCTACGAGCCTTCATGTGATCATTTTTGTTGTGTTTTAGTGAAATAATCGGTAACAGTTTCACACATCGGAGACACATTTCTTCAATTTTACAGAAGGAACTACTTACGGAAATGAGTTTCTCCAAGGTTTACAACGTTCGTTGAGGTATTTTCTTTCATCGTGGAATATATTTGACCGGGAAATCATGTATTTTTCAAGAGAAATATCTCACCGACGCACAATTGCCATTGCTTTCATTTGCTTGCCCTACGACAACCGGATGCTGCGTACGTTTGATGACGTAAGCCCCTGTCAGTGTTTCAACCCTCTTTTTTTACAATGCTTGCCTAACGTAACCAAACCTAACCTAACCTTATCGAAAATGGTTCGTGGGGCTATCCGTGCATGGTTCGTGGGGCTATCCGTCAGCTACCCGTGCATAATGTATAATTTCCACCGGTGACGAACACGATAGTAGGTATTTTTCGGTGAAGAAGGTTGAAACACTGCATATCCACAACGTGAGTCAAGATGTGCCCGCCATATTGTGTGTTCCGGAAACGAAGAAAGGAAAAAAAAGCACTCAGAATGTGAATAATTGCGTTTGTTTTTGTGTAAAAAGCATAATGGCACCTTGAACTAAGTTCCGCAATACACAATTGGTAAGTACGAACCATATCCGATTGTAATGTGTCTCCGATCTATGAAACTGGTACCAAATAATCATGTTATTTTGACTGAAAGAAAGTGTCATACTTCGTTTCCTGCATTACACTGAGATGAAATTGTTTAGGTTTTCGAATTGGTTTGTTTTATTTCGCTTTCCTGACACTTTTGGCTAATGGCGACGACAATATGAAATTGATGAAGGGACACTCAACAAAGAACACCCATGGGATTCGAACCCGGGACCTAGAGATGAAATTATGAATGGTCAGAAGTAGAGAGAGACAAAGGAAATAGAGTATGGAATGAACTTCAAAGAAATTTGCAAGTGCTCCTTGCCATGCCACATGCAGTCGGGTTCCCTAGGTAGATCGCTCTAGAATCTTGGAGCAGCGCCCTCTGGGGAAACGGTGATCCATCAGCGACCGTGGAAGCCCCGCATAAATGGAACGTCCAGGCTGAGTGATAGCCCCGTAATCCCGGCCACTCCGCAAACGGAGAATGTAAATGAAGGGAGGCCACGTGGGTGAGGGTCTTCCCATTAGTCTCCTTTCTTACGGCGGCAGCGTTGCCAACTGCAGAAAAATTCCACTAAGGAAGGTAACTTAATACAAAGATTATTAAATCGATGGGCAGCGTTCGTGTTACTTGCACCACATTATGAAAATGGTGTGTTAGTGCCATCATTCGTTACCTGCAACTTTCAATGTGAATAACTTTTGTACCGTTACAGCTATCACAAAACTAATTACAGCATTGTATTTCTTGGAAAATTCTGATGTGTTTTGATACCACACATGACTCCCTTGCCAATTCAAAAAATTGACTTCGATCCTATATAGCGGACTTCAAAATGGCGGTCATGTCCCGAAAGCATCCTCACACAGGGGTCCCTTACCCCGATGTACTCAGGTGAAGTTGAATCTGCCATTACCGCATCCGTTTCAGAGAAAAAGGCTGTCCTGGGATTTTCAATCAACCTGCAATATACAGTGCGTTTCTAAAGTCCCTGAACTCTGACTTTGAAAATTCATTGTGAGCAACAATGCAATTTTTTTTAGAAACTGTTGCTTGTGATTGTTTGTTGGTGTTGTTGAAACATACAAATCAACACTAGACGACAATGAACAACGATGCATGCACAGTATGCAGCAAGAATGAAAGCCAGATGTCCAGTTGAAAACGCGCACGAATTCAGTTCACCATGAGTCTTACACGGGAGCAGAGGGTTGCTGTTTTGGAAGCTTACTTTCAAGTTAAATCATACGAACGCTGTACAGAGATCTTTCATAGGAGATATCCCAACGCTCCTTCACTTGGAAAAACAACAGTGTATGATTTAATAAAAAGGTTTCGCGAAACAGGAAACGTTGCAGATAAGCCAAGGAGCGGACGACCATCAATTTTCAAAGAAGACTTTCTTGTGGATGTTGGTGGAAAATTGCAGAACTCCCTAGGAAGTCTCTGAGGCGGCTTTCACAAGAGGTAGGAAAATCTTTGTCATATTGTCACAGGGCTGCAAAACGTCTGAAGTTCCGAACATACAAGGTGCGAGTAGTTCAAGAGCTACGCCCGTTGGATTTCGAGAAACGCAGAAACTATTGTCAGTGGTTCAACAGATTTACGCGGGACAATATGGTCAACAAACTGAACAAAACATTTTTCAGTAATGAGGCCTGGTTCCCTTTGTGTGGATACGTGAATAGTCAGAATACTCGGATATGGGTTATAGAAAATCCTCATGCATTACATGAAGTTCCACTTCATTCTGAGAAAGTGGGAGTATGGTGCGCAATTTCAAGGAGAAGAATTGGGGGTCCAATTTTTTTCAACACGACTGTTGATTCAGAAGTGTATGGTAACATCTTCTCTAAATGTTAAACTTTGTTGTTCATCCTTATGTAAGAACAAACTGTAGTCACATGTAAATATTTTCATGTTATAATAATTGAAATGTGAAGATTTTATAATTGTTTATCATTTTCTTAAATTGGAGTTCGGGGACTTTAGAAGACAAGATCCTGATATATGGCAAAACTTATGAAAATTCTAATATTTAATACATATCATGAGCCGCCCCGTGGCGGAGCGGTTAGCACATCGCGCTATGACGCCAGGGGTTTCGGGTTCGAATCTCGGCCTAGGCATGGTTGTTTGTGAGTGTCCATTCAACAATTGCATAGTGTCATCACTCATCCCCATCTTCGCAAAATAGCCAAAAGTGGCACAAAAGCGAAGTAAAATAAAGCACATCAATCAATAAATATCATAATTTTCTCATGTATCAATTAGTTTTTTTTTCCATGCCTGAAAGAAAGTGATATTAGTCAAGGTCCATATCCTTTTAGACAGTGTAGATACTCTGTCATAACATGGAAGCACATTACAATACAATATCCACAAAATATCTGTGAACACTTTGATAATATGTTTTTGTCTTAGTCCAGTCAAATTCAGCCAAAGAGCCAAATCTAGACTTTCCAAATTGGGAGACCAGCGGGAAACGTTAAGTACATCTTCCGAAATGTCCTCTAGAAAATGCTCTAACATCCCATTACATGTTTTCCACCATTTGCAATAAATGTCCACCATCTTGAAATGTTTACGTACTACATGTCAATTGCGAATGGTATCCCTTAAAATAGACTATTAAACAACTGGTCAAAAGACACAGCATATTCGTAACTAATGTTTTTTTAACTGACTTGAAGTCAAGTTTTCTCGATTTAAGAAGAAATATTTGGGACATTTTTGTTCTTGAAAGTCAAACGGTAGATTTTATTGGAGCGAAATATTATCTTAGATAGCATATTGAAGAAAATGTGCCATATGGCACGAGTAATTAACCCCTGCTTATAGTCGAATTCTGGTTTCCAAGTTCTTCGAGCAGCTAACTTTTTGGTTTATCTTTATAAGTTTCCTTTAAGTTCACTTTATGCACAGATAGGCTAATCTCAACTGAATATACAGTTTGAAGTGGGATCCGAACCACTGCCTCCACCGGCCATCTAGCTTGAGACCCCTTGATTAAGAGGCAAAACTTCTTGCTTTAAATTCTTTCTTGTTTTGACTGGACTATCTATAGCCTATGTCATACAATAGTATGCTATAGGGTGACGGTTTTGAAATGTGTTTATAAAGAAAACAATTAATGTAATGCAAGGTTTAATAATCAAAATTGCTACAAAAATAATTGCAATTTTCAGTGCTTACATTAATTTTTCTTTGTTTTGAAAATTGTGTCCAATAAATTATGATCTCCATTCCTTAGACATTCATGTAGCCTTGACTTCAAGTTGGACGTCGCCCTCACGAGCATTTCATTCGGAATTGCCGCTATTTCGTTGCGAAAAGCTAACTTGAGATCACTAATTGTGTGAGGTCTTTCAACATACCCTTTTGATTTAAGGTAGCCCCAGATGAAATAATCACACAGCTTTAGATCCGGGGAACGAGATGGCCAGGGAACTGCTCCATCTTAACTGAAATGGCGTTGAGCGACGAAGCCAATGAGCACTCCCCCACTCCGCCGTTGAAAGACCTCACACAACAATCCAATTATGTCAAAGGTAAACACCATTTTTGAACATTTGAACAACAATTGGTGATCTCAAGTTAGCTCCTCGCAACGTAATAGCGGCAATTCCGAATGAAATGCTCGTGAGGGCGACGTCCAACTTAAAGGCAAGGCTACATGAATGTGTAAGCAATGGAACTCATCATTTATCGGACAAAATTTTCCAAACAAAGAAAAATTAATGTATGCACTGAAAATGGCAATTACTTTTGTAGCAGTTTTGATTATAAAACCTTGCATTACATTAATTGTTTTCTTTATAAACACATTTCAAAACCGTCAGCTTTTCCTGCTGGTCCTTGTATATTTCCGAAATGAACTAACACTACGTAGAATATAGTATAAATTCAATTCGATAGCTTAATAAAAAATATTTTAGTATAGTTTTGGTATAACGTGGAAGAAAGATCGTCCAATATTTTCTATTGAAAAACAAAACGTCAAATGGAAACCATTTATTAATAAAACCACATGGCAACATAAACTTCAAATAAATTGTTGGAGGCAATATATTTTTATGCACAGTATAATATAATTCCCCTGGAGAATTGTGGACGGAAATATGCCTTACCTTCCTCAATTAGGCGCCTATATTAAATATTCCTTTACGAGTAACATATAGTTCACACCACCTTTATGCAACTGCGTATGCAATGAAATGAAATGAGATAGAGCTCTTTTTTAATATACACAACAGTAATACATGGAGTGTTCGGTGTTTATTCAAAAGATCATCTAAGATGGGAACTAAGTCACGTTGACCTATAATCGAGTTCAGTAGAGAAAAAAACTAAATGAATATTACATGTTCCTGAATCAATCCATCGTAAATCGCATTGGCCCAGAATGCCATCCCAACAACAAGCCATCTTCGCTACACGAAAGAAATATATTTGGAACGATGGAATGTACATATATGTCTCACATGGCCACATATTTAACGTCCTACGGTCCTTGCAATATTCATAGCCACCTGCTGTTATGGTTTTAATCGGCATAAACGGAATGACCCTTTGTTGAGGAGACGGCAGCCCACTTATCACATTCTTTATTATTCAAATCACACCGACTTGGTCTGTCGGTCAGGCCTATTTCGGCTGTGACGAGGATACACAGAGACAAGCTTCACCTATTCCAATTATGGTCTATCTACGGGAGAGAGTTCAAAGGCAATGATTTACAACATGCTTCTCTACGTGTTGCACGCCATCATTGAAAAAAGTCTTAAGGTACCACCATCCTTGGGATCACTGTCTGGCTACTCTTATGACTCCAACATAAACATAATTAACAATATAAGTTCGGTAATAGCAAACAATAACACTATACCCCGGCCCCCATGATGGAGGGTTAGCACATCGCCCTACGAGGCCAAGGGTCCCTGGTTCGAATCCCGGCCTGGGAATGGATGTTCGTGTCAATTCATCAATTTCATCACAAAAGGCGAAGTAAAACAAAGCAAATCAATCAAATAGCAATAAACAAAGAAACAATGTTCCACTTCTTGCACCTTGTGTTGTAATTTTGCTCTGGAGACATGGAGATAGTAACGTTTGTAATTTTTGTAAAATCAAATAAAATTAAGTTAAACCCTAAAAATGTGTATGTGTGTTTAAGTGTCACTTGCATTTGGATTGATTTTGTTTATTTCACTTCACTTTTCTGCCACTTTTGGCTAATCGCGAAGATGAGGATGAGTGATAATATGAAGAAATTTATGAAAGTACTCTCACAAAGAACACCTATGCCCAAGCTGGAATTCGAACCTGGTACCTCTGGCGATTTAGCGCTCGCTCTAGGGTATGCGCTGGAATATTGTCAGTTGGGAATGAGACAGTCAACAACATTTTATACAGTATAGAGATACGAGTATGACACATCGCACAAGCCTGAATTCGATTGGTTCAATCCTCAAGCGACAAGCGACACGTTTTAAATGAAGACAAGAATGAAGAAAAAGACATAAGCCTATTAAATCACTTTAAAAAAAATAGGATGGGTGCAATTATATAGTGAGTACTATGAGGATCATCAAAAAACATGTAAGGAGTAAGCCCATTTATACTCTAGATTTTCCTGTTTGTGAATATAGAGATATTTATTTTCCTGAACAATATACAAAATATGATTACATGGAAATATGGAAAGATTATTACTTTATATATACAGACGGTTCAAAAAGTAGTCAAAATGTAGGATGTGCTGTTTTTGATGTACAGACGAAGGAATCAATTATAATACATTTACCGGAAGATTTTTCAATTTTTACAGCTAAAGCTTATGCAATTTACCAAGCACTAATTTATACATATAAATTGCAAGAAAAAATATATTAATATTAACGGATTCCAAAAGTGTATTATATTCAATTCAGTCCAATTACGATTTATTATTTAAATGCTCCCCATACATTATAAACTGTGTAAAAACTTTACAAAATTTAAGGAGCAGGGGAAAGATAATTCATTTAACCTGGGTTAAAGCACATTGTCAAAATTTAGGAAATGATATGGCAGATTTGTATGCTAAACAAGCTAGGATAATTCAACCTGTACTGGAGCTAAAACCCTGGTACACAGACCTTCTACCGAGGGTGAAGAAAAAGTTGAAGAAAAACTGGAAGGAATGGTGCAAAGGTGAATTTCAAAATGCAGGCAGCTTTTATCAGAGGATAGCTAATTTCAATAGAATCAGGCCTTGGTTTACAAAAGTTCAAGGTACAAGGAATTTGATAGTATTACTAAATCGTATTAGGTCAGGACATACAACTACTAAAAGTAATTTACAAAAGATCCGGATTGTACAAGACCCAAACTGTACATGTGGCAACAAGGAAGATATACACCATATCATATTTGAGTGTTATAGATACACACAAGAAAGAGAGACATTCTATAAAACTCTTATAAACTGTGAAATTCCTCTTCCTCAGTGTTTGGAATCTTTGATTTGTAAACCTAACCTTACAGTTGGATATATGTTGTTATCTTTTTTTAGAAAATGTAGCTTAATTATTTAGTAGAAAAAACTTTTATTGATAGTGTATTTTAATAGGTTAGGTGGTAGATCAGCATTTGCTGAACCTCGCCCAAGAATAAAGACCATTGAATTGAATTGAATTGAATTGAATAATAATGTACTAAACAATGTAAGTTTATGTACAGTACATATATAGATATGGGAAAACCTGTTTAGCGGTAATCCCAAGTAAAATGTAAATAAATATATAAATAAATAAATAAATAAACTTTAAAAAAACATATATTCGGTAAAAACTGCTTAAAGCAATAATCCCAAATGAAAGTAAATAAATAAACTTTCAAAAACGTATGATGTATCAATGAACACCACATCTTATAATATATGGTGCTTTTTATAAGTATGTAAAGGTATCTTTTGAACATTTTTTCATAATCCAATTTAGTCCTAATTACATTTCCTGTAGCAAGATGAACATACATGCGAAGGACTAATGTAGAGTGTTTTTTAAACTTTTTATGAAAATTCCTGTTCTCTTTTAGGTAACTGTGTTCAATTAGAACACATTTCCAAACACGAAACTTAAAGCAAACATTGAAAAATCTTCATGATAATCAAAACAAACATGTATTAATCCATTAAGACAATCAGAACACACTGAAAGTTATTTAAAATATCCAGTTGAAATAGGAAACACATCCAATAAAGTATTGCGCCCCAGCAAAGGTTTATTTTTCTTTGAAATGGAATATATTGTGTTATCTTATTTAAATTTCCGTGATCATAAATATATTGAAATTTTTCTTTTCCCTCAAATCGATGAAGATGCATCTATTTGTGTAAATAGGCATCAGGAAATTACGCCACAAACTAGTGATATATAAACTACTGTAATTTGTTGCAAACCTTGAAAGCACGTCCAAAAGGTATGTAAGATCTTTATCAATATGTTGGAATGAGATACCAAAAGGTCAGTACACGGGACATCCATAATGAAGTTCACAGGATATAAAAAAATCAAAGTTATTTGCACGTGTTGTTCAGATGATACGGCAATCTCTTTCTGTTAAGAGTAGATGAAAATATTATCATCCAAAGCATCTGTTTTCTTCCTCTTCTTCGAGGTAACAGGACGACTCATCTGACATTTATGAGTTGGACCTTCAAGATCTTAAAAAAAGGAATAAGCTCAGGCACCTCGGGCACGACAGCACAAGGCATAACCGGTGAGGAAGGAAAGAAGAAGAAATTAGCTGGGCTATAAACTGTGATCAGAATTTCTCCAGCCAAGGTGCTCGTTTTTCAATCCAACACACCAGATGTCACTCGGAACATTTCTCGGAAAGACTATCAAGATAGTCCTGCCTTTATATCATCTTCTGTCAGCAATGTACCTGGAAATCCTGCCCTAAGAACTTAACGTGGGTTTCTTTATTTTCATGTCTGCATAACGTTTCAAAATCAAGTTTGCCCGATGAAGTTGGACTACACACTGACTAATTTACTGCAACTATGAAAAATAAAAAGGAAAAGGTAGTTCCGGCTCAGGTGATAGGTTACGGGACAAAAGTTAAACACCTATATCATCTTATTCTCTAAACAGATTTATGCAAGAAAGAAAAACAAGATCTGGTAGGACTGTCAATCGACAATGTACACTATTAATGAAAGTAAAAAAACTTGTACGACAGGGGTTAATTTGGTTGAATGTATGGAAACCACAAATCTACAATTTTAACAGTGGAACAGTGGGCGTGTTTATATATGTGAGGATCCTAAATAAACTCTTCTACTATGATGACTCTACAATATGGTCTAAAATTTTGTTCAAGTCGGATGTAAAGGAAACTACTTATAAATGGATATGTGTGATTGTGTCATAGTGTACAACCTGGCAGGGTTTATTTATGAGGAGATAACGTGGTTGTTATTTATGGAGATGTTCTTGCATCAAATCACATAACTTATCCAAATTTTGGCTTAAAAAGATTCGTTCATCAGCTTTTCTAGTGGTGAAAAGCACATGAACTCCATTTCATGGAAGACTTGAAAAAATCACACAAGTCTGATAAAAGCATTTAAACACGATCCCACACAGACAACCGGAAATTATAGGTTCAGAATTGAGCATTTCTTGTGCATACCAGGAGATTTAAAGATGGTGACGGTGCGTATTTCGATTCGAGTTTGCATAGTAAGATCACAAAATCGGATAAATAATTATGTAAAGCTTCTTTAGCATTTTCTATGTTGCTTCAGTTTGTTATTCTCTACATTTTATAACGCTTTAATTCAAAAAACCTTTATGGTAACCGAATCGTACGCTAGTCGCTGTTTTAGTATCTCACGAACTGGTATTTGAGAATTTGGGTTGACTAATGGTTAACGGACAGTGTTTTCCAGTTTGATAAACTGTCACGTACACCCCAAATAAAACAGAAATGTTCATGGAGTCTTCAAGTTCTTACATATCGTTCCCCTTTATCAATAAAGCATGCTGTAAGTACTAGCACTAGTGTAAAGTACAACAATTTATTTACAACGAATTTAAGTTATTCAGATACAGGGAAAAAGCCCATTCCCACAAAATTTATAACAACTCTCCACAAGAGGGATTTTTTTTTTGTATGGCACCACCTGCCCTATACAGCCCTTGCAGCAACCTGACGTGATATGAACAATCTACCTTCATGCACATTTACTTTATAGACTTGCCCAATAGGACTTCAAGTGCTGCCATACAAGGCACACAATGCGTAGGTGTGCCGACGCCCAAGATTGCTGGGGAACCACAACAAACATGGACAGAACACCTGTTCTGTGCGCTGATATTATTGTCCCCTTGCGGAGAAAATGTAAACATGGAGTTTTAAAAGTTATACGACTGGAGTGAACACCTGGTGTCACAAAGGCGCGGTGTCGTGGGTCCGTTTTCGTATGGGATATTTGACTCCCTCTGTTCACAAGCCTAGCTAAGGTTCAGTTTAATTGGTACTTTATCCTCATGTGGTTATAACTAGACTGCAAGTGTGCTTCTATTCAAGAACTCGAGCTGGGGAATACTTCATTGGTTCGGATCCAAATTTCAACTGTGTGTCGTTCAGTTCCAATTGCCATTACATGATGGTATTGGTAAATATTAACACAATTTCATTCAGTAACTGCTGGTTCGACCCCAGTGAAGGCACATGGGACGTTGGTTTGTATACCACATACAAATTCAATCACTAGGTATTACACTATCTGCAAGAATTTGCGTCTGTGTAGGGAGTGACGTGCAAAATTATACGTAATATGCTCTCACACCTATGTGACTACTAAGCATGGACGTCTTTAAGAGGGGGTTCAACGGGTCCAACCCCCCCCCCCCCCTCCCTTTGGTTCAGTAAAATTACCACATTACCTGCTCTATCCGCTTGTTCATAAAAATTTCATCGCACTTATTTTGTTCTGTAATTCCACACACCAAATGGGACTGCAGACCAAATGCCTGCAATTTCTTGATAATTTCGGAATTTCTGTGATAAGAAACTGTATTAGACTGTCAAATCAGATATAATTTTTCCCCTCGAGTCTTTTTAAAGGAATTTGGTCTCTAGAAACGCAGTGCAAGAAAACCAGGGGATACACCCTAACATTCTCAAGTTGTTTGACACAAGATGGACAGAAAAGTATCCATACTAAGTAGCGTGACTTGTGGAATTGTATTCACTAATTGTATAGAAACTGTACAGACTTTACAATTTACTAGTAGAAGAGAATATTTCAGAAAGCTCTTCAGTCTCTTCAGTGTGAACCTGTGGGGAGTTTGAAATATCTCCACTTGATCTAACCAAATTGTTTTCATACAGTGCAAGATTATGTTGGCACCTCAAAAGGTGGACTGTTCAGCACTATGAACATATCAGTATAATAATAATAATAATAAAATTTTAAAAAACTAAGAGAGAGTTCCGAGAACTTTAATGAAATTTATTCCAAAGCAGAAAAATCATTTAGGGACCATGATGAAGAAATGAAGATAGCTAGAACACCCAGACGTCAAATCTGAGGGAACAATGCAGCAGATGAGAGCACAAGAGAATATTACAAGGTAAAAAACCTTCGTTGTCCATTTTTGGACCATTTTGTAGTAGAATTGAACTCACGTTTCTCTGAACACAGTCAACAGATTGCAAAATTTCAACAACTTATTCCAAAAATGTGAAATGGCTATCCCTCATTCATTGGAACAGTGTGTCAAAATGTTGGATGGCCTGGTTGATAGTTTGGACTTTGATAGCCTCATCATACCTAGGCCTGCTATAAGTCCCGGATTTTCCGTGACAATCCCGGAATGATATAATTTGTCCTGGTGTCCTAAATAGTTTCTTTGGAATGCACAAATGTTCTGGAATCGGGTGGGAAAGAAGAAATGATTAAGACTATAATTTCGTCAACTTTATTTATATTTAAATGCGTAAAATTAAAATGCTCATTTTACAAAACAATCTAACTGTACATTGAACCGCTCCCTCTCGATAATACAAGAGTTATCGAGTTACAAGAAGATGCTGCAAAAATATTTGACTTCACGATGGCGGCGGCGCCCATAGGCGCCGACTCCATGGTGCTTGGGGGGCTCGAGCCCCCCCCAATGTTAACGATGTGAGGCAGCGCCCCCCTAATAATTTTGCTTAAGAGGATCTAATGTATTATTTTGCTTCTCTTGTAAAGTTTACTCTGAATTGTGCCACATGAACTTAACTTTAAATACACATTTGAAATGTTCTAGACCATCAACTTTGGGGGGCTGAGACCGCTAAACCATCAACTTTGGGGGGGCTATGACCAGAGACAGCAAAACACATGACTTATTACTATATACTAAGTATGTAATTATGAGTATTGTTAAAATTTTTACTAAAAAGAGTTTCAAAAGACGATGTGCACGAACTAGGGTAGTGGATGGGACGTTTGGGCTACAAATGGCTCTAACATGACATTCAGAAGGAGATCATTGATATATTAGGGAGATCTGTTTTGCGCTCCGTAGTAGCACATATTAAAAGTCGGGAATATTTTGCTATTATGGTTGACGAAACTTGTGACATATCCATCCGTGAACAATTAATATTCTGCATTAGAACTGTCAATAAAAATTTTAATATTTTTGAGGAATTCATGGGCTTTTATGAGATTCCGAACACTGAGACCAAAACTTAAAATAGTGAGTCATTCATTAATTTATTTCAGTGATCAGAGCCCCCCCAATAATTTTGACAAGTCGGCGTCCCTGGCCCCGCCTGCTGGCAGCACTGAATTTCAGTTGCAGTTCTCTTCCATTGCATTGTAAGCTGCTTACTGTAAACAGTCAGTGCTTGGGTGCCAGCACTGTTGAGTCCGCAGTTCTCAAATAAAGTTTCGACATTGAGAGATCGCATTGTGGCATCGAGAAGGAATTGCAAGATTAATGATATACTTCGAAGTGGATTTCTGTTTCTTTTAAAAAGTGTAAAGAATAGGATAATTGTTTTGTACATACACACAACTTTGTCGGGTTCAGTAAACCCCCTCCTCTGCTGCGCAACAAGCTTCCGGACAGCAGTGTCCCGCATTTTCACTTATGAAATAGTGAAATAGCAACCCTAATCATTCCAAAAGTTGAACGTGAACTATATTTACACCCATGCTACTAAGGAAAACTTTTTGCAAAAACTAATGGATTGATTTTGATTGATTTTCTATATTTTACTTCGCATTTATTCCACCTTTAGCTAATCGCGAAGATGAGGATGAATAATGATATGATGAATAATGTTGGTCTTACCTAAATCTACATTTCTATGCGACTACATCATACATAATTGATTGAATGTTTTACATGACTTCGCTTTCTTGTCA
The DNA here is from genome assembly GCF_977018435.1 of Lepisma saccharinum. NCBI lineage: Eukaryota > Metazoa > Arthropoda > Insecta > Zygentoma > Lepismatidae > Lepisma > Lepisma saccharinum. Next base: position 32,678,947 of record NC_139257.1, read on the forward strand.
CCTTTGGCTAATTGCGAAATTAAGGATGAGATATAACAAGATGAAATTGATGAAAGGCAATCACTAACACACATGGACCGGACACAACGCAGGCTCCACACAGATGTTCAAGGTCCAGAATCCCATACATTCTAATGGGTTCCGTAACAAGACCGGCGCCTTCTTTCTGGCATAATTTAAATTCGGACCAAGTTACGTATTGTTTCATTTCAATATCGAACTTGGACCGTATTTAAATTGATCCGGAAAAGAGGTTCCGGGAACCGAATTTAAATACTTTAAAGATAAAAAGGTTCTTTGCAGTTCATAATACATTTACGCTTGCCGATTTTGTCTCTCGGACCGGAATTGAATTTATTTACAATTCCTGGACTTTTAACAACTCCACCGACCAGGATTGGCATGTTTAAAACAAAAGAGTTTTAAACAACTTGTTTTAAACGTTTGAAACACATGGCTTTGTTTTTTCACAAATGTTTAAAACGTTTTAAAACAAAGTGTTTTAACATGTTTTATTCAGACTTGTTTAAAACACACTTTAATACTAGATGTTTGATAGTTTGTAGTTATTTGCGTGTTTTGTAACTATGCCTTTTCATTCAATGCGTGTCATTCTGTTTGCTGTGCATAGAAATCTGAACAGTGGATAAAAATGTATATTGAAAGAAGTATATCATGATGAATATCCGTGGGTCATGTTTAAAATACCTGGCTATGTTTTTTTTTTTACAGTATTTAAAATATTTTAAAAATTGAATAGTACATGGATGAAACCGTTTTGTTCCTCAGTTGACACATTGCAAAATGTGCACATTGTTGTCAATATTTAGTTACATTCATGATAAAGTCGCATTAAAAAACATAAACAGTGGTCTCAGTTGGGCCTGGCAACTGTGGATTAGTCAGTTCTCGCACTGCATACATACGAGATTTATGACTAATATAAATGTGTATTTTAAGAAGTTAGTCAAGAATTTGCTTTATAACAGGAACACAGTCCATCCTTGGATGATTAACAGATTCCATATTAATCATTATTCTTAGAAAATAAGTCTTCTTGGCATTATGTTTCAAACGTTTTATTCGTTTGAAACATGTATTTTTCGGTTCTTGTTTAAAACACTGTTTAAAACACTAAAAACATGTTTAAAACACAGAAAAACTGTTTGTTTTGTTGCTTTTAAAAAAACACAAATTTTGCCATCATGCTGGCTGTAAGTCCAGACGCCAGAGCATAGTTAGTCTGCACAATGCAGTCCAAGGGGCATTGCCTGGAAGAAATGTTAATATTTGAGTGGTTCAAGAAAAGTCATCCCACCAGACATAAAAAATGGATATCTATACTTAAGTGTGTGGGAGGGGGTTGATGGTGTGTATGGGGTGTATGAGGTGTTGGTATGTTACATGTATCACTGACTTCTTTTACTAGAATCCTTCGCCAGCACTGGAAAATTTGCGATTATCACACTGATAAACAGATATGGTGTACAGTTCACCATAATCTATCTACATATATAAAAATGTATGTATGTTTTTTCCGGCATAACTCTCGAACGTCTGGAGCGATTTCAACCAAACTTGGTACACATATCACTTGCAATCTGGAAAGACATGTTGTAGGGGTAAGACATCCTGGCATAGCACCCTATAGGGGTGGGAAGGAGGTGACATGTAAAAATAATGAAAAACGATCGATATTAGTGTGGAATCCATAGTTTTCGGGGTTGCTAAGATGAATAGTGACACTCCCAATGCCGTTCAACTCCAAGTTCATTACCTATCGGCATGGGAGGTAAGAAAGGTTGAAAAATAAAATGTCAATTATAACCTAGTTTGGTGTCGAATCCGTAGTTTCGGACGATGACATTTGAGAGAGAAAGAGAGAGAGATTTTCTTTCTCGATCACGATCAACAAGTCATAGGGGCGGTCGATTAAGCAATGCGGAGTGGATTTAAGATCGCAATGCTTCTACCACGGACAACTTTAATAGAAGATTGGGATAAATAAATACCCGGGCAACGCCGGCCAATCAGCTAGTACATATTTGTAGTAAATGCAAGCTCACTTACTTCTACCTGCCCCTGTGCTAGACGAGGTTTGTCTAATCTTGATAATCCTTGCTCATTTTCCGTCCTAACCCTAGTCCTTTCTTCTGTCTTGACCTTCATACAGGTGGTAAATGCTAACCTAGAACTAAGATATTGATTTTTGGCAAACCATATCTATCTACGTCCTTTTTATACCACTGTTATTTCGTGTCTGATAACAGAAGTAACAACATGTTTTGTTGTTTTGTTATCGAATTGAAGTTCTCAACTTCAGCTTATACATGAGAGAGAAAGAAGAACCATACAAGTGTTAAAGAAAAGGCTACAGGCATAAGAATGCAACCATCACAAACCTTGAGAATGGTGGGAAGGAAAAGCAACCAAACAAGTTTTTGTTAGTAACGCTCCACAAAAATCTCAAAGTTAACACTTAATGAACACCATTCTACAAGTCTGAGTCGTTACTAGTGTACAAGGGCAGAGATTCAGATTAGTATAAACTTCGAGAATATACGCTTGGTAAAGTATCATAAGGTTGATCGTATCTTGGAAAAAAGAAATACTGTACGAGGCACTGAGATTTATCCTGTAGCAGAGATGCAAATGGTACAAGCTTTCTTTGCTCGCCTAAGACACTTCATTGGTAGCAAAGCTTGTAAATATGGGAAGAAATGTTTTGTTCCTTTGATATTTATGTGTAACATTATCCCGCACCAGATGAAGGAATAATGAAAATGTGTTAAATCCTACATTTCAAATCTTTTTTACAAATAAAAAGTGATTACGCGTAAACAACGACAGTCTACATTCTACACGTAGGCTATTTTATACACGTAGGCTATTTTATACACGTAGGCTATTTTATACACGTAGATAACGCAATCTATGTAAACAACATGACGAAAATTGATAACTTTGCAAAGGGCGATGTAGAAATAAAACAAAATTATACTGCGTATTAGTTGCTAATGTGGAAGAAGAACCTTTCACACTCTTCCTTGTAATTTCGAACAATTTCGCACCTAGGAAAACGCGACTCACATCTGTTGTTTTTTTTGCATACGATTTATTTTCTTTTGAAGTTGGTAGAAAGGATGAGAGAAAATTTGTTGTAAATAGGTGTCTTGTCAGTTCATTAGGAACAGGTATAGTTGAAAATTTCACTTTCCTTTCATGAAAGCCTTGAAAATTAATTTTAATATACTTTAGATTGTCTACGTAGTCTATGTAAACCACAGCCCAATGTAATCTACGCGTAGATTACGTATAGACAACGCATGTAGACGTAAACTTATAGTGTACGGCACATCATTGGTGATAGATAAGAAGTACAGAACACAAGAGAAATTCATCTAATCATATACCCAGAATCTGCAATTGTCCACCTATGCAAAGACACTGAAACCAGGAACACTCCCTATGAAAGAATAGTTTAAAAGTCAATAACTGAGCATTTTAGGGGCAATCTTAAAGATCATCCTTCAGTGCTGAAGAAAGAAGGGATGGAATGTGGTAAGTCGAAATCTGAGACAATGATGAAGGATATTTAGAGCAGGGATTAGCCAAGGAGAGATGAATAGAGAAGAAATAAGTGAACTTTTGCAATACTTTGGACAAATGTTCATAACAAGTTTTTATGTTATATGCAACGAAAGTTAGGTTTGATCGACTTGAATCACTTTGTAGTTACTACAAAACTGAATAAGCCACCGAGTTTCTTGTGGAATTCTAGCCACGTCATGTGACTTACCTTTCTATTTAAGACAATCAGTTTGACTGTAAGATGGAGGCCATATTGGTAGCATGGCCTAGACAAGCTCCCTTCCTCGATCATCGTAACATGTGTCGGGACATTGGATTGGTGTGTGTCAGCATATCTGTGTTCTATAAAGGTGCTTCCGCATTTTTGACCCACGACACAAAATGACCAATGACGTGAGAATGTTTAAAGTTACAATAGAACTGAGCACACAATCTTGCTTCTCTCTAAATTCTTGCCAATTCAAATGTCACATGATCACTCTTTCATTTAAGATAATGAAAATGAGTCCAAGATGATGGTTTTCTATATGGCCATGTTAGTAGCGTGACCTCTATGGTTTTTCCCAATCGTCTGCATATTTTGGAGCATTGGATTGCCGTGTCTGTGCTTTTGTTCTTTATAGGGGTGGTTCCACAATTTTTACCCACCCTGTGTATACACATATATATACACAAGGTCTTAATATTTAATAATGTATAATAGAATATACATGGAAAAATATACAACCAAGCTGCTAAAAAAATACAACACGTTTCCAACCATGAACCAGAAAAAAGTGCTCCACGCAGGTGTGACAACGATTACACGGTTTCTAATTAAAATATCCGGTAGTGCTGGAAGTCACACATGCCTTTGGTTGTTTGGCAACATCGTCCGGGGGAGGGAAAAACAAGGTAAACTAATTGAATTTCGACCATCACTAGCTTGAAAAAAAAGAGGCGGGTACGAAAAGACGAAAAAAAGCAGGAACTTCAACCACTCTCTGTCCAGAATTAATGTCCGCCTGCTCTGGAAGAATTTGCCCGAGTTCTGTGGCCTCGTGCATGGGGACCCTGTTTGTTTTCCGACCCGCTAACAAGGTTAACGAGATCCAATTAGGGCCTTCTGAATCAGCGCTGAGGAAAAGATTTATAGGAGCTGGCTACGCTGCCCTTCCCTATCTCGACGCTGGCGTGTGGGTGAGGTGAGAACTCTTGTGCGTCGTCAAGCTCGTGTCATGTGAATTAGTGACGTATACTGCAGGAGTTTGTGGCTTGCTTATACTTTCTGTTCTGTGGCTATGTGGCGAGTTCGGAGCGGGAGAAGGTTGTAACGAACGGAATAACGCTGGAAAGTGGTCGACTACGCATCTACAAGTTCTGGGTTTGGATTTCCTTATATATATATATATATATATATATATATATATATATATATATATATATATATATATATATATATAAGGAATGCCGGATTGATGTACCTACAACAATCAAGGCGAGTTAAAAGGAATAAAAGCGATATCATTATAATTGGAACTTGGAATATCTTATGATGCTGAAACCAGGTAAAGTGTAAGAAATTGCTGAAGAAATATTGAAATCTACACTACAAATAGTAGGCATTCAAGAAATTAGATGGAAAGGCTATGGACACAAAGAAAAAAGACTATTCCTTATACTATAGCTGCAATAGCGAAAAAAGAGGTCACCTAGGAACCGGATCTGTAAACTTAGATTGAAGGGCAAATTTCATAATCTCTCTTTAATAAAGTATCTAACATTCTTATTCGTACACACGGATTTTCAAAGAAAATGCTTTAATATCTGAAAGGAAAAACACTCTTTTGAAATTGTTTCTTTACAATTCAATAACTAATATTATTAGGAACATAAAATCTTACCCAAATTCTGTAAACCAATGACAATAATAAATTAAATTCAACTGAAAGAGAAACATGCCATTTTTTGTACAACTTTTCTATTCGTACACATAATAATATAACTAACTAACTCCCTAGCCTTCTTAAACCCGAAGGTTCATGGCTGCAGCAACACAGGCCTTCCATCTGTCCCTATCTTGAGCAAGATCTATATACTCTTTTCCATCCCTACCGATTTCCCTTAGGTCCATCTCAACGTTGTCCCTCCAACTTCGTCTTGGCCTTCCTACAGGTCTCTTTCCATCAGGTTTCCCAACAAGAATCCTGTAAACTCCTCTTTCCTCTCCCATTCGTGCCACATGGCCTGCCCACCTAAGTCTTCTTGATTTAATTATTCTAATAATATCTGGACATGAATACAAATTATGTAGTTCTAAATTATGTAACCTTCTCCACTCACCTGTCTCCTCATCCCTTTTAGGTCCAAAGATTTTCCTAAGGATCTTATTTTCAAATACTCTCAATTTATGTTCCTCTTTCAATGTAAGGGACCAAGTTTCACATCCATATAATACTACAGGCAAAATTACTGTTTTGTATATTTTAACTTTTAGTTTTTTAGATATTAAACGAGAAGACAAACGTTTATGAAGAGAGAAGTAACGTGCATTTCCTGAATAAAGCCTACTTTTTATTTCCTCTTTAATATAATTTTCATTTGTTAGTATTACTCCTAAGTATTTGAATTTGGAAACTGGTTCAAACGAATTGTTATCAATAATTAGATTTTGATTATTACCTAACACTTGGTTTCCGCCTGTAAGCATATATTTAGTTTTCTCTTTGTTATCTTCCAAACCTATCTCTTTAGCAGTTTTGAAAAATATTTTAGCATTATTCTTAATTGTATTCACATCATCCCCCAGTAAGTCTACATCATCTGCATATGCTAACAACTGAGTCACACCATTTAATTTTAGTCCTTCTTTAGTTTCTTTTACCTTCCTAACAGTATATTCTAAGGCAAAATTAAAGAGCAAAGGAGATAATGCATCTCCTTGTTTTAACCCATTATGAATTCTAAATTTGTCAGACATATTAATACCCACACGAAATTTACTTTCTGTTTCACTGGTGCATATTTTTATCATACTAACAAGCTTCTTAGGTATTCCAAACTCTACTAATATATTATATAATTTATCTCTTTTGACCGAATCATATGCTTTTTTAAATCAGTGAATAGCTGATGGACATTTTGATTATATTCCCACTTTTTTTCGTGTCTGTCTGATGTGAAAAATTTGATCTGCAGTTGATCTGTTACGTTTAAATCCACATTGATAATCACCTATAATTTCATTAGAATATGGCGTTAGTCTTGTTAAAAGAATGTTAGATAATATTTTATATGTTGTTGAGAGTAGAGAAATTCCATGGTAATTATTGCAGTTCATTTTATCACCTTTTTTAAACACAGGAACAATTATGGATTCTTTCCACTGTTGAGGGATTTCTTCTTTATTCCATATTAAACAAATTAATTTATGAATTTGACATATTAATGAATTTCCACCATATTTAATTAACTCAGCTGGTATTAAATCAATGCCAGGTGCTTTGTTATTCTTTAGCCTTTTAATAGCATCCTTAACTTCAATCAAGTTAGGTTCTGGAACTAAAGGTTCTGCTGTGTGGACTTCCTTTACTTCTGATTTATCTCCTATATGGACATTTAAAAGGTCATTAAAGTAGTTCTTCCATCTATTTAGAATATCACTTGGGTCGGCTAGAAAATCACCGTCTTTATCTTTTATCAAGTTAACTTTAGGTTGCCACCCCTTTCTAAACTCATTTACACCTTTATATAAATCTCTGATATTTTTATTTTTGCTGTTTGTTTCAATTTCGTTAATTTTGCTTTTCAAGTAATCTATTTTTCTACTTCTAAACGTGCGGTTAACTTCTCGCTTTATTCTATTATAATTGTTTAGATTTTTATTTAACCACCTAAGTCTAGCCTGATTTCTTATTTCTATTAGATTATGACATTCATTATCAAATCATGGCTTACTTTTTATGGTATCCTATACTTTCTTTAGCTGCTGATAGCTGCACATAATAATATAGAAGAAAAAAATTATATTCAGAGCAAATTGACTGACAGTTCTAATACTTTGACTTTAATTACTGCTTGACACATGTTCTTCATAGAATTAACCAGTTTCCGACATGTTTCAGAGCTTATTTTATACCACTCGGCTTCCACAACAGTTTTCAACTCTTGTTTTGACTTGGCGCCTGCTTTATGGACTCGCCTCTTCAAAATTGCCCATAAATGCTCAATGGGATTTAAGTCTGGTGTCTTTGAGCTGGTGTTTGTAGTAGTTTGGGCACATTCCATATTAGCCAATTCATGTTAACTTACGTCTTATGCTTACTGTCATTGTCTTGTTGGAATCTGTAGATAGGCGGCATGTCCATTTTTTGGGCACTCTGCTTTACAATGTTCTTCAATATGTCCAAATAGACATATGCATCCATGATACCATCAATAAATTGGATGGTACCAACACCTTTGGACGACATACAGTCCCAAATCATTAATGACCCACCACCGTGTTTAACTGTTGGAACTGTGTTAATGTGATCATTGTCTTTATTTTATTTTCTCCAGACCCTATTTATCCCATCTGACCCGTATATATTAATCTTGGACTCGTCTGACCATATGACACTATCCCAAAATTTCTGGTCCTTGTGGGTGTGCTTTCTCGAATGAAAGTCTATTCCTGAGATTCACCTTATTTAAATACGGCCTCTTTCGTGGTATTCTGCCATGATATCCATGCTTCCACAAGGCACGTCGGACAGTTTGATCGGACATCATCTTGCCAGCAACATTTTCTACTATCGGTCGTAACTGAGGAACACTTAGTCGGGGGGTTTCTCGCACTCTTTTTAAAATAAAGCGTTCATCACGTTTATTCAACCGTCTCACTTTTGATTTTCGCGGCACATTCTGTGTTGAACCTTCATCTCTAAATTTGTTTACTATGTATTGAACTGTGGAGTGTAATTTATTGATTGTTTGTCCAATTTTTGTTAACGAATAACCTCTAAGAGCCAAATTTATAATAACATCCTTCAGATTGGATCTAAGTTCCTTCACCTTGCCCATTTCGAACACGCTGATAGATAGACGATAGGCCTACAACAATACCTACGCCAGCATTCCGCTTGACGGGGTGCAAACTGCACGAAATCGCCCGAATAGCGGTGGCGCTGTACGCGAGGAAGATTGAAACTCTTGCCTGTACGAATAACAATGTTGCATTAAACAGGGTGTTTTTCTCTTTTTACACAAATTATATGCTCTGTTTATAACCTTCATTAACAGTAATTTCCAGGTACATATGAAAATGATTATATTTACTAGTAGATATGACTTTTTCCCTCGGAAATTCTGTGTACGAATAACAAAGTTACATACTGTATGTGTTCACGCCCCTACGGAAGACGCATCTGACGAAGATAAAAGTCAATTCTATGAAAACGTACAGTTGGTACAAGATCAGACAGCTAGACACGATATAACAATAATACTAGGAGATATGAATGCAAAAGTAGGACGTGAAAATGCATACTTGTCAATAACATGCAACCACTCTCTACACAATGAATGTAATAAGAATGGTGAGTTATAATGTGAATATTAATCTAGTAATAGCATGATGATAATGAGCACAACATTTCAACATAAAAATATTCATAAAGGAATCTGGATCTCACCCGATACGAAAACATCGAACCAGATAGATCATGTGCTTGTTAATTCAACTAAGAGTAGTACGTTCCAAGACGTTAAGACTAGGCGTGGATTCAATTGTGATTCGGACCACTTCTTGGTCCAACTGGGAAAAAAACTAATAGCAGTTAAACACCAACAGATTCAACTACAAAGATGGAACAGGAACAATCTAAGTGACTCTAAAATAAAATAAAAAACTATACAGACAGTGTTTGCAAAGAAAACTAGAAGGAAAAGATGAGTCACAGAATACTAATATAGAATGGCAAAACATTAAGGAATCAATACTTGAGCGCCTAATGAAGTATTCCAACCCCAGAAAAAGAGAACATTCAATGAATGGTTGGACGAAGAATGTAGGTTAGCTATAGATGAGAAGAATAAAGCAAGAATGAAATGCTTAAACTGAAGAACAAGAGCAAACCAAGAAGATTACATACAAAAAAGGAAAAATGCCACAAAGATCTGTAAAAGAAAAAATAAAGAATGGATAAATAATAAGATTAAAGAAATCGAAGAATCAAGTAGGAAAAATGAAACTAGGAAATTTTATAAAGAAATGAAATTTTTAACAAAGGAAAAAATCAATGATTCCAGTATGTAAAGATAAACAAGGAAAATTAATTTGAGAAAAGAAACTAGTATTGGAAAAATGGAAACAATATATTAGCGATATTTTGAACAATGAAGAAACACATAACAATACCAACCTAAGAAATGTAAATCAGAAAAATGATGAAAAGATCGATGTCCCATACCATAATAAAGAAGTTAAAGAATAATAACTACAGGCCCAGACAATATCTCAGCAGAACTAATTAAAATGGGTGGACGAACCTTTAAGAAAAATAATTATGACCTTATACTTAAAATATGGAGAAGTGAACAGATCCCAGATGACTGGCTGGAAGGAATAATTTGCCCTGCATTTAAGAAAGGTGATCGTAAAGACTGTAAGAATTATAGACCAATAACTTTGTTAAATGTAATGTATAAAATATATGCTATCTTATTGTACAGCAGACTAAATGAGTTTGTAGAACATCAAATTGGTGAATACCAAATGGGCTTCAGATCTAACCGATCAACCATATTTATTTATTTATTTATTTACTCAGAGTTTCAGATACAGTCTTATTTGGCCATTTTACACTGAAACAACAAAAGATAAAAACAATAACAAGATGGGATAGATTTACATGTTCTTGGTCAATAATATACAAAAATTACGTCCTGGAAGGAAAATATCTACATTCAGGGGAAGTTTGTTGTAGATTTCTGGGAGCCTGTAAGGAGCGTTGTAGAAGGGATAGCCTAGTGGTTGGGTTGTGGAAGAGTTGCAGGTTGCGCGTTTGCTTTTGGGGTACCCTAAGTGTGAATTCACTGATTAGGAGATCTGTTCTGATTTTGCCATTTATTATCTTGTATAAAAATTTCATGTCAGCTAGATCACGACGAAAGGATGGAGTGTGAATATTCAGAGCAGCCATGGTGTCTGATTTGGATACATGTCGAAAGGAAGGTATTCTATGGCGAACAATTGCAAGAAAGAAACTGAGAACAGAATCTATTCTGGTGAGATTGGTTTTTGACGACACCATTTAACAAGTTCTGTGAGAGCATTTTGAAGAATCATCATGTCATGATGCGATGAGATCTCCTTAAAGAGTTTACAGTCATCCGCAAACAAAAGTATATTGATAGGGAGGGAGGACAGTTTTTCAGGGAGGTCATCCATGTACAAAAGGAATAGGAGCGGCCCTAAGAGACTCCCCTCGGGAACTCCAGACAAAACGGGAAGAAAGTTAGAAGAGGTACCTGAAAGAACAACACGTTGTTCAAGCTCATGGAGGTAGTCCTGGAGTAAAGAGAGAAATTTGCCATGGATGTTAAATCTGGATGATAATTTATGAAGAAGAAATTTATGATACGACAGATGTATGAAAAATGTCACGAATTTAATATCGAGCTACATAATGTGTTCATAGATTATACCCATGCCTTTCACTCTATTAAAAGATCATTAATCCCTGAATGCCTATTACACTTTAACGTTCCAGTAAAACTAGTAAACCTAATCCAGATTACACTGCAGAATACTAGAGCCAAAGTGAAAATTAATAATGATCTTTCTGATCATTTTGAAGTAAAATCCGGAGTGAAACAAGATGACTCTTTGTCAGCACTTCAGCATCGTAACGAATGTGATAATATCCAAACTTTAAATAAGAGGTAATATCTCTACCCGATTAAAACAGCTATCTGACTATGCTGATGATATATTAATAATGGCAAGAACAAAGCAGGCCATGTTACACACATTCATATTGTTGAAAAATGAGGCAATAAAATATGATCTAATAGTGAATGAAAGAAAAACATATGAAATGTGGAAGGAAACCAAATAAAGAAAATAAACTAATAACAGACACAATGAGTCTTGATAATGTTGAATCTTATAAATACTTAGGCTCAATTGTGAATACCAATAATTCAATAGAAGAAGAAATAAGAGAAATTATTATTGCAGGAAACAAAGCTTTTTATGCAAATAAAAAAGTATTACGAAATAATCTCCTCTCAAAATATCAAAACTTAAGTTATATTGGACCAGTGTCAACATATGCTTGTGAAACATGGGTCCTGAAAGATAGCCTAATACAAAAACTACTAATATTTGAAAGGAGAATATTAAGAAAAATATTTGGCCTTTGCAAAATGAGCGATGGCTCTTGGAGAATAAAAACAAATGACGAGCTAGACCAAATGATTAAGCATAAGAATATAATTCGATTCATAAAAGTCCAAAGATTAAGCTGGTTAGGACATATCGAACGATTGTCTAATGAGAGGACAGTCAAAAAGATATATAAATGGAAACCATTTGTCAAGAGGCCAGTAGGTAGACCTAAAGTTAGATGGGAAGATGATGTTAGAAACGATATTAAGATAATGAAGATCTCAAATTGGAAGAAGGATGCCCAGAATAGAATTAAATGGAAGAAAATTGTTGAGCGCCAAGTAAAGATTATATATATATATATATATATATATATATATATATATATATATATATATATATATATATATCTGTATGTGTACCTCACTGCGTGCATAATTTGATTTAATAATCACTCATTCGCAGTGACGGCGAATATAAGGGGGGGCGGTTTTGCCACGGACTATGCTAAACATTATCTACCAAACGAAAGTAAACTGTCCTTGCCCCCCTGTTTTGGCATCTTGACCAGCCCAGTTTTGGAACCCAAAACCGCCACTGCTCATTCGTTACGTTCTTTGTAGATGCTAGGTGGTTTCTGGTTGTTAAGTCCACTTTATGATCAGTTAGGCTATTCGGGACTGGAACCAACGTGCCAAAGATCGAATCCCGAATTCCTCGATTACAAGGCGATACCACAGATTGCGATAACGTTAACACTACACCATTGGGGAGGCCCTTTAGTGGTTGTTCAATTATTATGTATGGAATTGTACTTTTGACCGCTGTTCTTAGTAGGGTGGTATTTGAAGGGGGTGAGAGAAGTACCTCCATCTTGTACATAATTTATAGGAGTTCCTAGTGCTTCAAGATTACTTACTGGAATTTACCCTACTGGAAATTCTTCAAGTACCACAGTGGTTGTTACTTTTCGTAAATCATCAAGGCATTCTTACTTGGAATATTCCACAAACCTGTTTATGCATGATGGGGTAATCCCCCAATTTCTTTGTTTTTTTTAGCTTTGAGTTCCATGAAGCCACTTTTCTCTAATCGCGAAGATGAGGATGAGGATGAGTGATGATATGATGAAATTGTTGAAGGGACATTCACAAAGAACACTCATGACCAGACCGGGGTTAGAACCTGTAATGGGACTGACCTCTGGCGTCGTAGCGCGTTATGATAACCACTCCGCCACGGAAGTAAGCTTTGGAGATTTCGATTGTGCAAAGGTAAAATTGTTATTTTCCTTTGAAGATTTGGGTCTCATGAGGGTTGACTTTTTATTTGGAGATTTCGATAATATGAGGGTAAGGTTGGCATTTTTATTTCTAGATTTGGGTTCTATGAACATAAAGTTGGTATTTTCACTTGAAATATATATTTTTGTTGCCTTATCGGTTGCCTTACCCTCACAGATCGCAGGTGTCTGCCCTGATCACCTACGCACTGCCCCATCCCGACCAGCATCATGAACCGTAAATTTAGCCGTTTCCATGAGCATACGACCAGATAATTTACAACCATGCTGAGACACAAAGCGCTGATTAATTTTCTTCGGCTGAAAGAAGGTAGGGCCGTAAAGAGCACGGTCGAAGCTCACTAAAACATGTCCGGAGACGAATGACTGCACGCCATGTTTGCAAGGTTTCGGCTTGACCAATGGGGAAGAAGGAGAGATTGATGACAGTCACGATGCGGTTGTACCAACCTCTGGAAGGTAATAATTATACCTCAGTCGCACGACCAATGTTATTTATGGCAGGTGTTTCTGGGAGCTAGGTAGGATTTTTTGCGGCTTCATTAGTTGGTGCAAAATTGTTGTCCGGGTCGAGGGTCAAATCGAGTCACGACCCTGGGTTTCTCTCTTCTAGGCTTCGGGAAGAAGTCCCTGGCCGAAGAGGCTCTACTAGAACTGGTAGAGGCTTCAGAAGGCGGAGAGATACGATGTGTAGCGTTTGTAAAGGCTGCTTTAACATATCTGCTAGCATAAATGCTACGTAAATGCAAAAATCTTATAGCAGATAATACTTTACACGGCACCATTTCATGGAACATTTCGGTTAGCGTTTGTGATTACAATGTATAACATATACAGCACGAAAGACACGTCGAGTTACACCATCTATGGTGAGTGCACGGTCTTCTCAATTCAAAGAACTAAAGTATTGTTCCATACGTGTACCGTTTACGTTATAAAGTATGTATTTCAGCAGCGCCATTGTTTTGTACCTAAAACTCTTTTATAGGAAACATTAAACCTCTCGGTTAAATAGTTATCGGCTATTAAAAATTCGAAGTGATACATTCATGCCGCAGCCATTACAACTGTACTCGTGACCTAGAGCTCGCTTCTCATTGGTTATGCTACGGGAAGAGCACCGATCCTATCTTTGAGAAATGTCATGATTAGAGCCAGGATTTATAAGCCCAATCAAACAGTAAAATAAGTAAGTTAATAAGTACAAAAAATGAAAAAAAGCACCAAAATAAGCATAAACAAATACAGGAAAATCTGAAAAAATATTTGTTTATTAGATCTCTTCAAAGCTGTTACAGTATGTAAGGAAAGTCACCCTGAGAATTTATTGTGTGAAGCTCCTGCGTCTGTCAGTGAAGAATGATTTGTACAGTGAAAACGTTCTTTCCACGTAGCATGACATCACAGGCACATGTGAAAAACACCACAGTTCTTTTTCGGTGAATTCCTCTTCAATGTCTGTTTCTTCACCAGAAATATTTTTATAAATTCGACACAGTGTTTTGTAACCGGGATTTTTCAGTAATTCCTGACTGAACTTGTCGGACACAATCTTACCAACACCGTGAGTTTCTGAAGATAACGTTACTGAAATTTCATCAATGAGAGAAAGCGAATGTTGCAATGTATTATTTCGAGCTTTCAATTGTGTTATAATATCAGGTAATTTGGAAAAATGATTATGGATGCACTGTATCTTTTCTTGGATACCGTTTCTCCCGTACGGCTATTTAGAAGCAATGATCTCGTCATCCCGATGCCGTCGTGTGATTGAAATAGGATTGAAATATGACAGATTTGGGTAAAATATGCTATTTTTAACCAAAATCATAAAATAAGCAAGCATAACCGTTTCCTGCAGAAATAAGCATTTATAAGCACCTTCAACCTTAGTTAAATAGCTCATCAAGGTATGTAATACGAAGTATAACCTTTCTTCTTACCATCAGAAGTCTGGAAAGGAATATGCATTTCGCTTATGAATCCGGGCTCTAGTCATGATGTATGCCATCTGGAATGCCATAAGATTTTTCACTTCACACAGTAGCATTTTGGTCATGGCATAAATGTTAAGAAAAATCCTAAGGAAAATGTTTGCGTCTAAAGTGGGCCTAAAAAATGCATTCAAAGGATCTGGAAGAATTTTAATCTATATAAGTCTGAATCATTTGGTCTGCAATATACAGGGGAAAGAAAGGCCAGGAGCAATATTTTCGTTGAAGGAATGATGTTGTTCTAATATTTTAATGCTTTGTTGTAGCTTTTGTTAATAATCATAATTAAGTTTATCTCGCCTCCAAAGAGCGAATACATGCCGTTCCTGTGTACAGCTCAATTTCCCCTCAAACCAAAGACTTAATTCGCACACTGTATTAAATTATTTTAACATCATTTAAGTCTTTTCTTGGAGAATTTTCAGATAATGAACTTCCGAATCGTTTACTGTATTGTTTAAATAGTCTAAGAAATATTAATAAAAGTAACAAAACTAATTATGTAACTTAACAATCCATCGATTTAAAATTATTTTTAATTTTATAAAGGAAACACCAACCTGAATGCGCAAAAAAACTTTGTTTATGAAACGGAGACAAAGAGCCTCGCCGATGGCATAGTGGTAACGCACTCGCGTCTTAATCAAGGGGTCCTGGGTTCGATGCCATGTGGAGGCCCCGTAGGGGCCTCCCCGATGGCGTGGTGGTAGCGTCGTCTCCTTGCAATCAAGGGGTCCCGGGTTCGAAATCCGGTGGAGGCATAGAATGGTTCGGATCCTACTTTAAACTGTAGGTCCAATCCCGATTAGCCTTACTGGGCATAAAATGGACTTAAAACACCACCAAATCATGATTCGGATCCCACTTTAAACTGTCGGTCCAGTCCCGATTAGCTTATCTGTGCATAAAGTGGACTTAAAAAACAATAACGGGGACAAAAAAAAAGTCTTGACTCTCATGCGCGTGTTTTGGCTCACCTGCCCTATCCAACTCACCCGCTACTCGATGTTCCCATTTCTTTCCCAGTGTCGATAATGCACAACGTGGACGCCTTATATGCCTCATTCCGCGACTCCATGGCTGCCAATCAGCAGGCAGCATCTCGTGCCATGTAGCCCGGGAGGATGCTGCATTATGGACCACTCCCTTTATGTTGTCTGATGATTTGGCGCTACGAAAACACTGGTTGCAAGTCATTGAAAATTTCAGGAAGTTGCGGATTTTTCACAACGATCGAAGGATCCGAGTTTCCGAACAGATACCTTGGATCTTTAGCGAATTCTCACTTCCTGGAACCGATATTGGAATATAGAATCCTGGAACCGATCTAGAAGGATCAGATATCTTTTCAGCGATAAGGATCCGCCCATTTGTACTTCGAATTCCGACTGGGATATATGTTATTTTGTGAGTGCCCCTTCATCAATTTCATGGGATTAACCTGAAGAAGCAAAAAACCTAACACAAAATAGAGCGAAACACTAAACTTATAACAAGAAAAAAATATCTTGGAAATGGAAAAACCATTGCGAGAGAGATATTTTTCCTACTATTGTGTGCCTTCTCGATGGCGTAGTGGTAACGTCGTCGCCTTGTAATCAAGGGCTCACGAGTTCGATACCAATGGAGCCACATACTAGTTGGGATTCCACCTTAAACAGTAGGTCCAGTCCTGATTAGCCCATCTGTGCGTATAGTGGACTTCACACGAAAACCCAAAACCCCTCCGATTGTGTAGCGCACTAAGAAGAAAACGATCCCGGTCTCGAATCCCGGCCTGGGCATGGGTATACATTGTGAGTGCCTCTTCATTAATTTCAGCATGTCATCACTCATCGTCTCGATTATCAGAAAGTGACAGAAAAGCGACGCTAAATAACTAAATCAAATCTTGTGATTGTAATTTAATCTCAGAATTGCTTTTTTGGTAATAATTTTGTGACGGAATCTCCACGAAATAGGCTTACACAGCAGGGGCGCCGACTTGTCAAAATTATTGCGGGGGGCTATGATCACTGAAATAAATTAATGAATGACTCACTTTCTCCCTTTTTTAAGTTTTGGCCTCAGTGTTCGGAATCTCGTAAAAGCTAGGGGTGTGCGGGATTCCGAAAAGTCGGGACCGGGATCGGGGAAAAAATTTCTCGTCCCGATCCCGACTTATCGGGATCCTGAGCAGTCGGGAAATACCGAATGCTCTTTTTAAAATGTCGTTATTTCTCGACTTTTTCTGCATTGTCAATTTCTGGAACTTATCGTAAATTGTTAGTATTTAATCCAGAAATCCCTTCAAGTGAAAATGACGTGTAGAATTCGAGATTTTCAGAGCTTCGGGAAATTTCGAACATTTCCTGTCCAGAAAATTTGCCGACCTATTCGGGAAATTGAAACTTTTTCCCGTCCCGATCCCGCCCCGCACACCCCTAATAAAAGCTCATGAATTCCTTATAAATATCAAATTTTTTATTCACAGTTCGAATGCAAAATATTAATTGTCCACGGATGGACATGTCACAAGCATGGGCGTCCGGAAGGGGGGGCAAGGGGGGGCCGTGGCCCCCCCCTGGAAAATGAAAGTCAACCAAAAATTATGTATTTCACACATAAAATTTCATTTTAGCCACAATAATATGTGTTAATTATTGCATGAACACCATAAATTCAAATTTAAGCAATGTTTTTTTAGGGAACAACAGTCTTTTGGGGGAAAATGTGACTTGTTTGCCCCCCCTGGAAAAAAATACCTTCCTTGCCCCTCCCTGGAAAAAATCCTGCGGACGTCCATGGTCACAAGTTTCGTCAACCATAATAGCAAAACAATATGCCAGACTTTTAATATCTGCTACCACAGAGCTCAAAACAGATCTCCCTAATGATCTCGTTCTGAATGTCATGTGAGAGCCATTTGTAGCCCGAATGTCCCATCCACTA
The DNA here is from genome assembly GCF_977018435.1 of Lepisma saccharinum. NCBI lineage: Eukaryota > Metazoa > Arthropoda > Insecta > Zygentoma > Lepismatidae > Lepisma > Lepisma saccharinum. Next base: position 32,697,119 of record NC_139257.1, read on the forward strand.
CCCTAGTTCATGCACATCGTCTTTTGAAACTCTTTTTAGTAAAAATTTTAACAATACTCATGCTGTCTCTGGTCATAGCCTCCCCAAAGTTGATGGTTTAGCGGTCTCAGCCCCCCCAAAGTTGATGGTCTAGAAAATTTTAAATGTGTATTTAAAGTAAAGTTCATGTGACACAATTCAGAGTAAACTTTACAAGAGAAGCAAAATAATACATTAGATCCTCTTAAGCAAAATTATTTGGGGGGCTCTGCCCCCACATAGTTAATATTGGGGAGGCTCGAGCCCCCCAAGCCCCATGGAGTCGGCGCCTATGATGGCATGTGCCTTTCGGCCAAGCTATGATTATCCTGGCGTGAAACTAAACCAGGACGAGAAGGGAGCCAGAAATGTCGGTTTGATTTTCTTCATTCACGACCTGGCAACTCTGCCTCTCCCGTGCAAAGCGAAGGGGGAGGGGCACAGACGTACAATCGCCCGCGATCAGAATTTCCCGAAGGAACGATGCCAAATCGGGTTAGCAGGAGTCTCCCGCCTGCCACGGGGAATTTTGCCCACCAGAAGCGAGGGAGCATGTTTGCGTTAGAGTAATACGTGAAAAAAAAAAGACTCCCTCTCGCCCTGCTTTGATCGCTCAAGATGCGTGGATGCGAACACCTTGGAAACCTGCTGCCGGACCCCGTGGCTACGCGCAGGGAAGCGATGTTCATTTGTTGCCTTCATATAGCGCTGCCAAACAAGGTGTGTGCTGAGGATGCGATCTGAGTTGAGTGATTCCAACGTTCGAACGGGAAAGTACGAACGACAATGGATGATTACAGTCAGGCACGTAGCCAGGGGAGGGGCTCGGGGGGCTGAAGCCCACCCCTAAATCCTACAAGTACCTAATTTAAATAGTGTCCAGTACATAGGCGGAGTTCTGGATGGGACAGGGGTGGCCTTGTCCCCCAATTTAAAAATAACTAAAAAAATAACACATTATTAAGTTCAGTTACTACATTTTTGTCACGAAGCCATACCGCAAATCTTGACGTTTGGCATGATGGCATGTGCGGTAATTGCGCCGCAATAGCGGGTCTTAGACGATTTGATTGATGTGTAGTACAGTTTGAAGAAAGAAAAACGTAAAATGACTTTGTGTTGAGTCAACAGTTACTGCTGAGGCATCAAAAGAACTTTTCAATTTATTTTTTTCTAAAATTTATGAAGCTTACTATTGTACCGTTACTTTTTTAAAGTAATACGAGTATTGTATCAATAAAAAAATAATGAAATGCAAAATGCAATAATCGTACTGTTTTGCTTCTTTTCAAAATGACAACCAATATACGAATTAATATTTGTTTACTTAACCGAGGAAATTTAACATTTTCAAATCTAAGCCTAGAACTCAGTGTTTTTAAGTTGTTGTTTTCTTTAATTTCCGGGGGAAGGTCTCCGGACCCCTTATAAGCTAGGGGATATTCAACGACCCTCAGGTACATTATAAGCTTCTTCCAGAGTATGCCCCCCAAAGCAAAAGCTCAAACTCCGCCCATGGTACAGTGGTCGTTAATTTTACTTAATTATCCGTTGCGCAAGAGCCCATTGAGGGGCCCCGGCCTTACCTACCGACTGCAGGCCTCACTCCAACCTGATCATCCAACAAGTTACGGGGTGACGTGTGGTCAGCACGACGAACCCGCAGTCGTTGTTGTATGTTTTCATGACCGGGTTACGCTACTCGTTCGTAGCTTCCCAATTTCTTCACGATGGCCGGTGACCACTAGTCCCATACACATGCCGAAATCTCAGGAGAAACATTGTTACGCTTCCCCCCAAGTCACTCGAACCTGCGTAGGTCCCGTAGTCAGAGTCCAAAGCATGGGGGATATTAATTCTGCTTCATTACTGCTTTAAAATGGTTAGGTACCAGGGCATAAGGGCATACACATGAAAGTATGCGGGCTATTAACAGAGGCTTAGCCCCTTTAAAAAGTTTGAATTTAAGCCAACTTTATGCTAATCAGGACAGGACCAACGTCCACTTGCAAAGATTTATTTTATTTCTTTTTGTGCGAGCCATAGGCTGTACGCACTACATATTTTTGATTTTTCTACAATATTTTGTTACATTTAGTTTTCTTTTAAGCTGTCTCTTGCTTTGTCCCCTATATACACATTCTTCCCCTCCCTCAACAGTTCTTCTTCCAGTCTTTCTCCTCACTTCTCTTTTCCTGCACTATCACCAAAACACGCCTACATTTTGCTTTACACACACTTACACTATAAAGATGGCTCGTCTGGAGGATGATCACTCATTTCGCTGCCTTCTCTAATAGCTTTCCCCCGCCGTTCTCTTACTTCTCCCAGGTATTTCCCCACTTGCTGCCCCGCTTCCTTTATCTTTATTCTGTCGTCTACCACTTCTATCACCTCCCTGCCTGTTAAGTTTTTCATCCATTTGTCCCTTAGGTCACGTGTAGAAGGGCAGTTCAGTAGGATATGCTTGTCCGTCTCCTCCCCCTCGCACAAAGGACATATCGTTTCCCCTGATTCGTTTATCTTTCTTAGTTGTTTCCATCCCCCTAGTCTGAACCATGCCAGCGTGCTTCTTTCATTTTTTCCCACAATCTGGATATATTTCGCTTTCCCCCATTCTCTTACTCTTAACTGTTCCCTGATTGAGGTCTTTGTTTGGCAGTCTGCTATTATTTCTTGTCTGTCTATGTCGAGTAACCTGTTTCTGATTTGATTTTCTGATGAGATGCCCCCCCTTCCTCCCTCTTCCCATACCCAACCCATTCCGCTATTATATAATATATTTTTCACTTCCAGACCCCAGCTGGAAACGTTTTCCTCCCTTGTCTGTATTTCCAAACATTGTCCCCTCAGCGTAGTTTGGCCCTCTTGTGATAATCGCATCCAATATTTAACAACCCTCATCCGTGCTTGTACCGTGTCTCTGTTCAGTCCCAATTCCTTGAGAATCCCACAGTTGGCCGTGCCTCTGCTTACGCCCATTACTCTCTTATAAAATTCTGTTTGTATGCCAATTATTGTGTTGTCCCCCCTTAACCCCCACAGTTCTATTCCATAGTTTAATGTACCTAATACTATTGATGAATAGAGGTTTTGAATGACCGGGAAAGGCATTTGAGGTGCCTTGTTTATTGTCCTTATGATTTGTTCCATGGCGGAGTGGTTAGCACAGCGTGCTACGACGCTATGGGGGTTCGAATCCCCGGCCTGGGCATGCTTGTTCTTCGTGAATGTCCCTTCATGAATGTCATCATATCATCGCTCATCCTCATCTTCGGGATTGGCAGAAAATCGAAGTAACATAAAACCAAATCAATCAAGGACTGCACCTACTGTTTGAAGTGGGATCCACCGGGTATCGATCCCGGGAACCTTTGATTACAAGGCGACGACGTTACCACTACGCCATCGAAGAGGTCTCGTGTTGGAGTTGAAGATGGTGAATATCCCAGGCTTAAAATTTCTAAATTCGAACCAAGGCGAAAAAATGGTTTCCTCGGAGAATATGCCTACACTATCGTCGTTACCTTTTATTATTATTTATCAATAATATTCATCATTAACGTTATTTTAAGGCCATTCAAAAAAGTCAGTTTCTTAAAGTTTATTTTGTGCTCCGATAGACCAATCGGGACTAGAGCTACTGGAGCCGACTTGCGGAGGTACCTTTTCAAAAATATCCGCTGTAGCATACAAAGTAAATATTATATAGGGTGTTCCGTATAGGACGCCGAATTAGAAAATTAAATAAAAATAGGGAAAATATCATGAAAATAGTGATATTTCACATATATGTAAGCAGTAACATATCCCATTTACGTGTGAAAGACAATGTCTACCCCTACTGAGTCTGCATGCATTTATACGCTTCACAAAATTATTGATAACCCTCTCGCAGATGTCTGTCCCGATGCATCCAATCACCCGTATGATTTCCCTCTTCAGTTCCAAAAGGGTTCGTGGTTTGTTAGCGTACAAGTGTGATTTCACAAACCTCCATAAGAAGAAATCACAGGTGTAAGATCACATGACCTTGCCGGCCAATCCTGGTCACCGTGCAAAGAGATTACTCGTTGCGGGAATTTTCATGGAGTTCAATTTCGTAACCACAACAAACGAGTCAAAACAATTGAGGCTACATTAATCGGCATGACAACAGATACCAACATTGGTAAGAACAGGTCTGCCAACCTCGAAACAAAAGAATAGCACTCGATTCAAATTCGGCGTCCTATACGGAACACCCTTTATTTCCCCGCATATAATTGATTGATTTGGTTTATTTTACATCGCTTTTCTGCCTCTTTCGGCTAATCGCGAAGAGTGATGAGTGATGGTATGATAAAATTGATTAACAATACTCACAAAGAACACCCATGCTCAAAGCTGTGTTCGAACGTCGTAGCGCGTTGTGCTAACCACTCTGCCTCGAAAGTCGTCAGGTGCATGTAATTATGCACGAAATCTGAACTGAAGAGCATCCAATGAGCATATGCGAAGAAAGAAAAGTCCGTTAATAACCTTCTACTGCAACCCGTTGCAATTGTGCTTCAATAAATCGTGCTTTGTAATGAGCTGTCATCGGTATTATGAGGTTCGGGTTCAATGCATTGGGCAGAATAATCTCGTTGGGAATGAAGCTAGAAAAAAAAAGTTCATGAAAAAAAAGAGTGTGCAACAGCTCCAATGCAATGATAGAATAAAGCGCAGAGTGGATGATAAAGCAGTGTACGTGCTGCCATCTGGTGTATGGATCTAAACTCTCCATGCTTTTCTTCTGGTCTTGACTGCCTGTTGCCTCACTGAATATATTTTATATCCATCCAGGAGGCCGTGTTTTCCATTCTTGTAGCTATGGATCAACTTAAAATGCCACCCCATATAATATGGCCGACCATTCTTGTTGTGGCCGCGGTGGCTCAGTCGGTCCCATGCTCAAGGTCCCGGGTTCGATCCCCGGCCGGTTCAAATCCGGGAACTTTTCTAACGTTGGAAGCGGCCCCGGCGCCCACCCAGCGTCGAATAACATGGGTACCTGGGGGAAACCCTGGGGGGTAAAGGCGGTCAGGGGCGTGATGCTGATCACATCACCCCCACTCATGACCGGATCAAGAAAGTGGGGGGCGTTACCCCCACACCCCCTATACGCCTTCATGGCGTGGTGCTCTTTACTTCCTTTACTTTTGATCATTCTTGTTACCAAACTACTTAATTCAATTCTTAATATTGAGAACGGAATATCTGCTGGAAAGTTATACTTTTTTGTATCCCCAGTTCAGCAAGCCACCAATAGAGCTCGAACACGTTTCTTAAAATCACTGTTAAAACACAATTAGATGCTTATAATTGTTAAAGCATAAAGAAAAATATTTTCTCCAACAAAGAATAAAAAACATGATATTACTGTTGATTCACTCGTAAGCAGCGAACGTGAGTATTTAACAAGTTTTATTTCAAGTTGATTAACACTCTACACATGAATTCCTTCTACTACTTTGAAAATTATTACGCCATACGAACTAGTCAAATTAACTAAATAACTATTTATTTTCCTGTAATTTACGGTTATTACAAGCATAAGAAAACAGTTTTTCGTTGAGACGTTTCAGGAGAACGCACGCTTCCTTCATCAGACAATTATTTTCATTTTGACTAAAGATGCAGATACGTCACAACGAAAAACTGTTTTCTTATGCTTGTAATAACCGTAAACTACAGGAAAATAATTCTACAATGCAAGCAATGTGTACATACAAGAAAAACTAGAACAAAATAACTTCTGGATCTACAAGCCGCAAAGATCCGCAGTGCGGGGGGGGGGGGGAGGCGGAGACGAGTGAACCTTTAGGGGGCCCTCAGCCATTGACATAGTAGAGGGTTCGTATATGCGTATGTAAAAAAACAAACTTAGTTACTCAGGGCTACAGGAACGAATACAATATATACAGGTAGTCTAAAGGTGAAGTTAAAGTTCTCTGCACACATAGCACCGTATCATGAAGACACATGTAGGGAACATATTTTCGATGTCGGCCATCTTGGAGATGATGTGATCAGCACCACGCTGCGGCCACTTTTACCCCCCCCCCCCCAAGGTAACATTTGATTTGAGGCTGAATGGGCCGTAGAGCCGCTTTATGCGGGGTCAAAGCCGGAAAAATTCTTAGATCACCCACCCCAGATTTCCGGCGTGGCAGTTATACTAGACTCAAATCAGGCTAGAATTTCACGAGAAATGCAGGGGTGAAGATTTCTTCAATCTATCTTTAACCAGGAAAATGTTATGACTGCATGATTGTAACAAAAGTATCATTTTCCTCGTGTGAGAATTTGAATTTTGAATTTGAATTTAAAATTTAGGGTGCGTCAGCACTAAGGCTATTTTGCACCCGTCACATTATACGGGGTCCAGCCCCTTATCGTTACAAATCACAACTCTAACGTTGCAGAACTAAAATCATAAAATATTAAAATCTTCTGACTTTCGTTAAAAGCTGAGGCTGTAAAGGAGCACTCAACACACATAAGGACAAAAGAACAGGACAATACAAACAAAATTATACTGGCCATGGGGCCAGTCGCCAGAGCCTCGTTACTCTTCAGTCCAGGGTGTAATAACGTGGAAGTGAGGTTGACAGTTGGGTGTACTAGCCACGTGTGAGAAAACAGTTTACTATATATGTATATATTACATAACCCGGGGGGCCTTTGGTAATATTTTGCGGCGGGGGCAAGACTTGTAGATCCGGCACTACTTATCACATTTACCTCACATTACAAAGACCACCTATTCTTATTGTGACATTTACTTCGAAAGTCAAACAGTATTTACAAATCATATTTTAAAAATATCAGCACACGTCATAAAACTGCATATTTTCCCTGCATTGCTATGCGCAGCACAGTTTATATTACAACATTAATACGTATGTTCACTTCAAAATATTTGTTTGTTACTGAGAATAAAATATGAATATGATAGAAAATTTATACATGTGATATTGTTATAAGCTATCGTAATTAGCAGATTCTGCAAATGAAAAAAATATTTCCCCTGGCCGTGTATATGTCACTGTGTGAAACTATGTTGGTTCGAAGCAGGCATTGTTCTCTGCTAATTGACGTCATTTTTTTCAATTCATTGTCATCACAATGTGTAATACAGACCGAATTAAAATGGTGGTGGACAATTCGCCTACTGTTTCTTTCGCCGTTGGGTGTACAGTGCTCCTCAATTCTGATTGGTAGTTGAATGAAATTCAGGAAGGATTGTTTAAACCTGAAGTAAGGGAGATAACGTTTTATCCTGAATTGAGGATGTGCATGACAAAGTGCATTTAGTCTGTATGATTATGAATGGTGGAATCCTTATCAAATCTACTTACTCGATTCTTTTGTTCCCCTCTTTTGCCCGCACGTAATGTCCTTCTAATGATAAGAATTGTCTACCAAGAGAAAATAAACTTTCCTTTCTCCTCCAGTTTTGGCACCCAATCGCCGATACTGAGTACAACAGTACACAACACTTCTAGTCTGTGTGATAAAGGGGCCTGTGTGGAAAATGAAAACAATGCACAATGCGAACTTGAACAAAAAATTGAACGCTGAAGCAGTACAGTGCTGCCACCTATCCTGCGGATGTAATCTCTCGCTGCAGAAACAATCGTGCTCGGTTGTACTGTTCCTACGATAACCGAACTCCCACGATAAAGAGATCATTACGTGCCGTAATGCAGCTCACCTACTACCGAACAGACCCCTGGACGAATTCTTCCGAAGCAATTTACGATTATGAACGTGTCAGGTGCACGGCACGAACAAGAGGTTAAGAAAGAAGCTGAAGAATGGAGTCGACCCTCCCATCATGTTACTAATTAGTCGGCACAGCGAGAGCTTTCGCTTTGAGGAGACGCCCAATAGGAACCCAGTAGCTCATTCCCAAGGATGATGGGGCAACCTAATTGAGTACAACCTGGACGAAAGCCTTCCATGCTCTCTGGGCAATATTTTTTTCTGCAATGGAAAGCCGCTGAGAAGGGTTATATAAATCATTGAAAATTGGTCCAATACGTGAACCCTGGGGTTAAACATCTGTAGCAAGAGAGATGTATGTTAAGACCCCTCGTGTGCGTGAAAACAGAAGGCATCAACATTCATTTTTTTTCAGTCATTCCGAACAGTCATCACAACAGCGTGTAACTGTACTGAGACAAGAAATATTAAGTTACCTAAACAGATGTGAAAATGTCAATTGCTACGAAATGGCTAAAGCTTCATCACGCTTGTAAGGAAAAGTAGATAGATGTCCGTCAACAATAGTTTGACCCAACAGAGTCCAATAATGTAACAAGAAAGGTGACTCAGAATTGCTACCTCCTTATTGTTTTGCCTTCTTTTCGGATAGGTTTGTTTATTTGATGACTTTGGAGTGAGTTAGATGCCTGCGAGAGAGGTCATCAAAAGGGTTGGTTATTCCGACAATCCTAGCTTTAAAATTCTAACACTTGGAAGTAGACATAAATAACTTATGATTTATGTCTAAGATGCGCATTTCATACTCTACTGATTACAGATGCAGTAATCTTATTGATGATGCTTATCACATTACTTAGGGGAGTTGTGTGAAACGAACGAAACACAATGAAAAATGCTATTATGCGTAAACCAAAAAAGCGTATCGAAGGAAAGGGGTTAGAAATTCATTTTACTTCCCCTTAATAGGGAAAAGTACACAAATTTCGACCAAATTTTCTTTATTTCACACAAAATCTACTGCACTACACATGACAAGTAAATATTGATCTAAACACGACAAACTAAATACATACAAGTAATCAACAGGAATATCAGTCAAACAATATGAGTAAAATGTATTTCCCCAAAACAATACGAAACTAGTCATTTTAAAAAGGGGCTCCAATCACCCACTGCGAAGATTACATAGATATAGGTAGTAGTTACAAGTAATGAAACCAAATAACAGGTAATATATAATAATTAGAAATGCACAACACCATAAGCATTTGGTATTAACTACAAGAGGAAACTGGAAATACAAAAATTAGGAGGCCTCACTGCGAGCTGAAAATATGAAATCTGAAAATAGTCTACGTAAGTATGATATGCTTTTAAGACCCCTGCCTAGCTGTTGAAGCAATTTTTGCAGGTGAAGAGTTGATTTTTTGCTGCGTCACAAACACAATGCTCATGAAACCAAACATAAAATTTTGTACATCCAACCCACTTGAAACGGATGGGCGAAATTTGGGTCTTCTTGACACCGTCCAATGAGGACTCTCCAGAGTCAGAGCACAACTGTGAACCGCCAACAAAAAAACTGTATAATACAGCACATTTCTCACTAATTAGCCATACTGATCGGTAACAGTATAGAAGCCACCATTTTCTGCAGCTTTTATAAAACTTCGAAACCTCTAAAAAAAAAAACTTCCAGTGGGAAAGAAGCTTCAAAAGCCCAATGGCCACACACAATGCAATATACACTCTTCAATATGTCACAGTTGACTGCTTTCGCACTAATTCTAACGTTAAAACCTATTGCGGTTATTGGCAACTAAAACCAGCTGAAAAACTTTGGTGGGCGAAATTAGGCTACTAGGCGAAATTTGGTTACTTCCCCCTACCAGGAAATAATAATACAAACAACATACACATGAAAAAATGGGCAATATTTGAATTGCAAAGCTGATATATTCCTAGCATACAGCACTAACTGAAATAATTTTTCTCTAATAAATTTCAATTAGGCACTGTGACACAGGATATCCGTATTCCGTATATATTTACTGATGTAAAGATTTTCTCTTCTAAAAAAATCAGCAAAGCTATATAGATAAAAATAGTTGACAGGAATTGCCTATTGTTTTCCAATCTCGCTCCATTTTTACAAAAAGCTTGTCGCAGAATGTTCAATAGGACAGGTTACGTCGTTGATCCAATAAAATTTCGTTACTGCTTATTGTTTCCTCTCCTACGTTGTTTGAATAACTGTGAGGCGGATGAATATCTTCGTTACGTAAGAAGTACTATTTTCACAAAGGTAAAGCTGTGCCGGGTCTTTCGCTTTCTCTTGCACTACAGTCCTCGTTCAGGCTTTGCTCAGATACACGACTAACTTCCAATTTACTTTATTTTAAGATTTTTCCCCCAGTCTCTAATTGCCATATTCTTGTGTGTGTCTTTCTCTTTGTCCTCATCTACCTCGCTTCCTTCTTTCACCTGTTCTTTCCTCTCTGCTTCTGTCCCTTTCTCCCTCTTTCCCTGCTTCTTTCCCTCTCTGCTTCTGTCCCATTCTCCCTGTTTCCCTCCTTCTTTCCCTCTCTGCTTCTGTTCCTTTCTCCCTGTTTTCCTGCTTCTTTCCCTGTCTGCTTCTGTCCCATTCTCCCTGTTTCCCTCCTTCTTTCCCTCTCTGCTTCTGTCCCATTCTCCCTGTTTCCCTGCTTCTTTCCCTCTCTGTATCTGTCCCTTTCTCAATGTTTCTTTCCCTTTCTCAATGTTTCTTTCCCTCTCTGCTTCTGTCCCTTTCTCCCTCTTTCCCTGCTTCTTCTCCTCTCTCCCTGCTTCTTTCCTTTATCTCTATGTCTCTTTCTTTTCTCTCCTTTTTTCTCCAGAAATCTCTCCACTCTCTCTTTCTCATTATTCCTCTTACTTCTCTCTCTCTCTCCACTCTCTCTTTCTCATTATTCCTCTTACTTCTCTCTCTCTCTCTCTCTCTCTCTCTCTCTCTCTCTCTCTCTCTCTCTCTCTCTGTGTAATGGTGTGTGTGTGTCTCTACAACTACAGTCGCCAGCCTCCGTGTGGTTAGCAGACCACGCTACGACGCTAGGTGTCCATGGTTCGAATCCCGGCGTGCGCATAGGTCCCATTTGTGAGCATTCCTTCATCAAATTCATAATATCATCACTCACCCTAATCGTTGCGATTATCCAGAAGTGGCAGAAAAGCGACACTAAATAACAAAAATGAAATCTCTCTCTATGTTCCTCTATCTTGCCTATTTGTCTTAGTTCTTCCTCTATATCTATCCCTTTTCTTGTCCTACATTTATCTCTATTTATTTTTGTTCCTGTCTCTCTCACCTTCTTACGTTTGGTTCTATCTCATTCTTTCTGTTTCTCTCTCGCCCTATATTTCCTTGTTCTCTTTGCCTCTATTTCTCTGTATCCTTGCCGTGGCGAAGTGGTTAGTATAGCGTGATACGATGGCAAGGCCCCAGGTTTGAATCCCGGCCTGGACATGGATGTTCTTTCTGATTCCCTTCGTGAATTACGTCACATCGCAATTAACCAAAAGTGTCAAAAAAAGCGAAGTAAAATAAACCAAATCAATCTTTATCCTTGTCTCTCTCGCATTTATCCACTTCCCTCATTCTCCTTGTCCCTCTTCCCGTCTCTTGTCATCTTTCTGTCTTTATCTCCATCTAAATAAGCAATTACTGATCTTCCAGTATATTTAAGAATCGTTCATGTACCTTAACAGCACGAATTTCCCGATATGGCTGAAAATTCACCCCTTGGAACCGGTTCAGATCAGAACACTTTAAAGTCTACTGATAAAAGAAAACTCAGGAATCGAAACACTGTGTTCTTTTTCTTCTTCTTTCGGGTCGTTTCTTTATTCCACAGACACTCTAGCTGTCAACAGATCGTTTAAACAAAGGACTTTATTTGCATTCCCGCGTCAGAAGAAGCCGACCAGCCTATTAAACAGTGTCGTGGGATTTAGACAAGCGACTTCGAAAAGCCAGAATTAAAAACGCTACCGGTGTTGTTTGAAATGCACAGACGCACGAGACGGCGCGGATACAATTAAAAAGCTATCTTCTTGCATAACACGAAGGCGGGAACTCACAAAACCTTGATTCTGTTTCTTCTTTTTCTAATCCCTTCGCGCCGGTCTCGGCATAATCGCTCTCTCCCATCTCAACGCCGTTTGAATATTCGACAGCGCGTATGCTAATGAACACCCTCTAGCGGTGGAAGGCAAAAACTTGCCGTGTGGCGCGACAATATGGAGATAAAAATCAAATTATCGGACACAAAATGGCGGACTCGCCCAGCTCGAGGTGCGTCATTAGCTCTAAAACGATATCATATTTCAGAACTGTTGCTTTCTGGATTTAAGGTATGTCTGTTACTGAAAGGAAAATGTCCGACTAGAAAATCAAGCATAACACTGACAACTTTTATTTTCTTTACTCATGATTAAGGTATGTTAATCTTTGTGTGAGCATTGTTGGAACTGCTGAGTACTCAACTCAAGACCATAATAATATGTAATAACAACAGATGCGTCTCGTGAACGCATTGTGGAAAAAGAACACCTTGCTCTGCGACCACATTCATGAGCATTTCTACATTCTAATTTCTTCATACAGGAGAAGTGTTTATTTTACACGAGAGCGCTGAACTAAGCTTATATTACATTTCTTGGATCTGAAGTGATAGAAAGTAATAATTCTTTTCCCACAATTGGTGCATGTGTCACTTCAGATCCAAGAAATGTAATATAAGCTTAGTTGAGCGCTCTCGTGTAAAATAAATACTTCTCCTATATGAAGAAATGAGAATGTAGAAATGCTCATGCATGTCGTCGCAGAGCAAGCTGTCCTTTTTCCCTCAATTGACGCATGCGCAGCATGCACCGAATGCGTTCACGAGATGCCTCTGAATATAATATAATAACAATAAATACGAGGGGAAGTCAGTAAATAGGTCACAAACTGATGTGGGATAGCTGAAAACACTAGTGAGTAGTTTCTAAAAGTATCTGTAGGTGGCAGCACAATCCAGTTTGATTATATTCATTTAAAGGTCTTTTCCACTCTTGCGGCGTCCGGTCCTAGTTCTGGCAAGGGAAGTGGGGAGCGGGGATTACGCCGCAGACCAACTAAACAGCAGTGGCGCCAAGAGACACGACGCGGCGAAAAAAAGTACTACGTGAACCTCTTGCTACTGGCTGATGCGTTTCTTATCGCGGTGGATTGGTCGCTTCCCCGATCCCCACTTTTCTTGCCAGCTTATAGGGCGCCCGCCGAAAGACTGGAAAAAAGAGCTTTAGCAGTCGCTACATAACAGACGCACGCACGCATGGGCAGCTCAGTTTCAAAATGGCGACCGTGCTCGAGGAGTGTATGTGGAGATGGTACGGGTAGAGGAGATAATTCGGGTTGACAGACGAGTGACGATAGACAGAACAGCAACTACAGTAGGGTGTTCTCATGGTTTAACCTACAGCATAGGCCCATAGGCGTGTGCAGACTCTCTGATTAGGGGGGAGGCAAAAGCATTGATGAAAGTTCAGTCGGGAAAGAAAACCTAATTTTATCTCGCTGTTTAAGTTTTATTGCATCGATATATACCGGGTGGTCCAAAAGTCCCGGAACGGTCACATATCGTGAGAAATACACTTCGAATCGGAAAACGAAAAAATACGTGTTGAATAAGTGAAAGAAAGCTATTCAATGATATCACACTTGATTCCCCATCCCCGACCCCTGGGGGTTGGGCGGGGAGCAACTGTGAAATTTTAAATGTAAACCCCATTTTTATTGTAGAATCGGAAAGAGGACTTCATTCCGAGTCCAACGAGCTATCAACCATCCTCCCATGGCGATTTTAAATTTTTGCACGTCAAGACCTTTCAATATAGTATATGGAAAGGGGGGGGGGGTCTACAATCACATGCAGATTCCGAATCTGCTACCGCTTTCACTCTAGCTCCATTAGGGGCAGACATACGTCCCTTTGAAATTTTTTTGGGTTTTATGAAATTTTCCCTTTTTTTTTTCGAAAATTTAAAATCGCCATATTGTTATGGGGCGGATGAATTGATTATGTGTGTATATACCGGGTGGTCCAAAATTCCTAATTGAGCTAGAAGGATCGTTGATAGCTCGTTGGACTCGGAATGAAGTCCTATTTCCGATTCTACAATACAAAATGGAGGTTTCCATTTAAAGTTTCACATTTGCCCCCCGCCCCACCCCTAGGGGGCGGGAGTGGCGAATCAAGTGTGATATCATTGAGTAGCTTTCTTTCACTTATTCAACACGTATTTTTTTCGTTTTCCGATTCGATGTATATTTCTCACGATATGTGACCGTTCCGGAACTTTTGGATCACGCGGTTATATACACATACATACATACATAATCAATTCATCCGCCCCATAACAAACCACAGCAAAAATCATACAAATTGTCTCTTAAATGTACGCGCTCCTTTTCTCCAAACAATTGTGCTTTTAAAATAAAACCGTTTAGCAGGAGTGTTTCTCTCCCTGCTAATTTTCAATGCATAACAGAAAACAAATTGCGAGCGAAGCGAACAAGAAAATTATCATTTCCAAACTTGTGCAGAACGCAAACAATATTGATTTAATAAGGAGCAAAATTTTCACGGAGCGCCATGGCATTCTCTTTTCCAATTTTTTGCATTCAATTCGTTTGGCGTCCAGGGCCAACTTCCGTCAACACCTAGCTACGGCTCTAAACCTGACAAGGCTGCAAGGAAAGCAGAATATTTTACGAAATGTATTTTTATTTGTATAAAATTTGAAATCGAAGAGGCAATTGTAGCTCTGTGCCTCACTGCAGGTGCTCTTGGCCATCTGGAAGAAATAATGCAAGAAAGACGTTAAAACTAATTCCATCTTGAGTATCCTTTTGTCAGGCTACTCTTAGATTCTGCTAGTCTTGCTTTCCTTTACTTCCATGTTTGCCCCCCTGAAAATTGATTCCCGTCCACGTTTGTGGGTCAAAGCCCTTGCCCCCTGTGGTTGCGCCACTGCACCCACTTTCCCCGTAGTTGCTTTGAACTTTCATAGGCTTGAAGATACTTCATTTGCTTTAAGAGTATAATATTGTTTAATAACGGCGAGAAGATTCCTCTACCCTACATTTCTAGGTGAAAATATAATAATATAGGGGCATGGACGTCTGGAAGGGGGATAAGAAAGGCGACATCTCTTCCTTAGAAAACGAATGTCAACCTAAAAGTACATTTACACACGTATAATTTGATTTCAGTCATAATAATTTATAATTAATTATTATAATGGGGATGCAGGAATGCGATAATTACAAATTAAAGGGGTGTTTTTGAGGGGGCAACACTATTATCGGGATAATATACCCCATGGAAAATACCTTGCTTGTCCCTCCGTGAAAAAAATCTGCAGATGTTCATGATAAGGGGAGGGGGCATCTGCCCCCCCTTGTCCCCCCGTGCGCACGCCTAAGCGATAGCCCCCCCCCCCTTCCTAGTTTCCACCCTCTAACAGGGCCTGAACCTCCGTTAAACTGTGATTGGTGGAATTATCGAAGTGTCATAATTTTAGTACAGACATATTTTATCGCAAGGAAAACTTTACAATGAAACCCAATACATGAAAAAGAGTAAAGAATAGCGATTATAGTAATACTAATACCTTAGAGACAGAAAACTATAGAAACCTAATATCTATACATTAATTCCACAATACAATTATTGCCCCGTGCACGTTGCCATGTGTATCGCCTCCTAATGACGTCACATATAAAACTTTACCACGTGGCGCGTTCAAACGTACCGACACGCGATTTATTCCGTAATAAATTAGCAACAATTCCTTCTTAAGAGTTCATTAAAAGGCCTTTTATAATCCAGCAGGTTGGAACAAGCGAACGACATGCCACCCTCGGTAATATATGAAGTGGATATTCCAGAAGGAAGTTTTACGTGTCGTGCGCTGGAGTGACACAAGTCATTACTGGATAGTAAAAACAGTCCTATTTCCTAATGCGGATTATTTATAATCTAGTTTCGGAAACTGGAAGTGTTTTTATGGGCTTGAACTACATTCCAAGTTCCCTTGCTGAAGGTAGTAGCTTCTTGGAGGGGGAGGTGAGTTTGGGAAACTAATGATGGCTATTAATATCGTAATATTCGTCGATTAGTACCCCGTTATACCCGTCCACTAATGAACATTAGCCCATTGACATTTATCCAAGTTGTTGTTTGTGAAATATTACCTGAGAACTACTTTTATGAATGTTCTTTTGTGCGTGTGTGTGTGTACGTTTGATAGATTAGTTGCTTCGGGGAATTGCGTTAGAATACACATCTTTACACAATGGAACCAAATCGGTTTTGGGAAACGTTCCTTGGGGCGTCGGGGAAAAAATATTCCAAAATCCCCCATAAAATTATGAAAAAACAACCTGGTAACTTTTGAATTAATCTGAAAGTTCCCCAAACAGTGGAAATTTTCCTAAAGAATGTATGAAGAGTGTGTAAATTAGTTCCCATCAGGCAAACAAAGCGGCAGCACAAATGCGAAAGTGTGTAAAATCTGCCACAAGTGTGTAAGCCCAGCTCATGAAATTTCAACATGAATACTGGACCAGAAATCTACGCATATCGCAAAGTAAGAGGGTCCCCGAAATAAGGTGCGCTGTCAGGTACCCAGACTTAAAAATTTAGCAAACCATAGTGTGTGTGTTAGGGAGGAGGTTATAAAACAACCAGCACATTTCCCCTCTATCAGTACAACGAGCAGGATGCGAATTAACAGGGGATTTACCCATACCTAACAATGCTTGACAACAGAGGTGAATTTTTATCCGTACAAGGATAATTTTGTCTCCTTCCCATAACAATATCATAGTTACATTTATAGCTCAAATATTTCCCAAAATGTTCACAAAGAAAGTAACATCTCGTACTTTCAAACATTATAAGTGCAATCACTCGCATTACATAGAACCAGTGGCGTGCCCAATGCGGGTTGGCGAGGTTTAACCCCCCACCCTTTTGGCCTAGTATTCCTAAAAAAAAGAACATCAAAGATTGTAAAATGAAGGCTGGCTACTAAAAAAGTGTACGTAACTCCCCCTCCCCCCTTTCGAAAATTCTGGGTACGCAACTGCATGGAACTGTTGGTTAGCGCAAAGGATTTGTAACAAAATCTCGGGTCCGTTGTAGATTTGATCTCAGTAAAAAGAAATCTGTTCAACTATTCTTACTAATAGAAACAACAACGACAATAACGTGCACGTATTTGTCCCAATTTCCTTTCACCCCTCTTCACCCAAAGCAAGAAGTTATTTCATACACTGGCCACGCGGGGCATGCATAAGTAATACCAAGCAAATTGTCCATTACCATGTTTATTCCGTTCGTTTTACATAATGAGAGCTTAAAGGTTTTAAACAAAACACCAGACGAGCTGCTGACAATCTCTGCACCAGAATACGTAAAAATCCATTTCTTGAAAACACGTAGGTTGCAAGAACAAAAAATTATGAAATATATCTATGGACAATTTGCAAAGAAATACTTGTGCATCCCACTGTACCGTGAACTCAAAAAGTGAAGATATGATATTTTCATCATCCCCTATCCTACCATCATGAGTGAATAAATACGAATGAATGAGTGATAGAATGATCAAAAGTGAATTTCTCGTAAAATATTCCTTCTTTACAGCATGAAGCTTCGTTGTTACGAATTTAAGCCATAGCAAACTACTTCAATAAATGTAAATCTGTACATTAAATAAAATTAAGATATTACAAAGTGCATATGTATTTATTAGCACACAGAAAATAAGCACTTTTCTGCTTTAATTTATTTATTGTATATTTAACTGCTAATTTGATATGCTTAAATATCTCATATGTGACTCTTGGCGCCATCTATTAGTGAGTAAAGAAGCCAGCAAGCGCTGAAAACCAATGTTGCCAGGTAATAGCGTGGAGATAGCTTTAAAACGTTTCCACAAATTACTCCACACAAAAGATGTAAGTTAGTCAACAGATTATAGAAAATCTGACGAAAGAACAAAAAAGGGCAATTAAGAAAGCATTTGGAAGGGCAAGGCGATAATCAATTCCGAAGGAAAGTGGCTCTCATCAGCGGTTCTTTTTGTCTGTTAATTCCCATCCTCAGTGGAGGCAGAGGGAAGGCGGGGACAACATTGAAATTAAGTATAAGCGGTTAACTTTAACAAAGGCGTCGGCGAGTGTAAGCACAAGAGGTAATTTCGAGGATGGAGCTGTTTTTGTGAATAAGCCGGCGTCTTTTTAATTCTAGACCAATTTGTCTTCCCTTGTTCATCAAATTGTGTGAAGTCAGCGACGATCGTTTAAGTGTAAGTTACAAATAGCATGTTGCTTGTGAAAAATGCTTATGTATACGGCAAAGTGTGTGTGTGTGTGTGTGTGTGTGTGTAAAACTCCCCTCGTCAGACAGCACCATCAAGTATTCTTCCACAGTGTGTTCAGGCAAAGACGGGTACATACAGGAGAGTCAATCACGCATATGCAGCAGACATTGGCCGACAACAAATGACGTCACCTAAGTGTATCACATAGTAGACACTCATGAATTTTGATACAAAGCGCTGGCATATTTAAGACTATTCGACTTGACAGCCTCCTGTGAAGTATTCTAGCACAGAAAATGACTGTAAATCATTTCCAAAAGACTTTAAACTTCGTAGTTAATGACAAGGTGAATTTATATTTTGAATATCGATATTCTTATATGATATACGGGGACTGCACCATATGTGCGAATTAAGCATGAGCGTTTGCCAGAAATTTTTCAAGGGTGGGTAGCAGACCCTGACAATTTTGAACAGTAGAATAATTACAAGAATAATTATTGTTATAAACAACCTGATCAACTATTGTATTATTCCGGTGCTAATTTATTATTATTATTATTATTATTATTATTATTATTATTATTATTATTGATCTGCTTGTTCCATCGGGCGAATATCTGCCAGAACTGTTTTCCTTATTACGTTTTATACAGTTAACCAGGCACGTATCCAGAGGGGGGGCTTAGGGGGCTCGAGCCCCCCCCCCCCCCCCCGAAAGTTTTAGGTTTACACTAGATAAAATGAGGTTTTTGGTTTCTTGTGGTGTGAAATAAAATAATGTGACAATAATTTAAGGAGAGAAATAATTATCGAGGCAAGACGGAGAATGTTCTGTAACCCTGTTATTGATAATAGCACGTATCCAAGATGGGGCACAGGGGGCTCGACCCTCTCCCCAGGAAATTTTTCAGTTTACGTTAGATAAAATTAGGTTTTTGGCTTCTTGAATAATGTGAAAATAATTTAAGGAGAGAAATAATTATCGAGGCAAGACTGAGAATGTTTTATACCCCTATTATTGTTAATAGTACGTATCCAAGGTGGGGATGAGGTGGCTCGAGCCCCCCTTCAGGAAATGTTTCTGTTTACACTAGATAAAATTAGGATTTTGGCTTCTTGAATAATGTGATGATAATTTGGGAGAAATAATTATCGAGACAAGACTGAGAATGTTCTATAACCTTGTTATTGTTAATAGCACGTACCCAAAGTGGGGATGAGGTGGCTCGAGACCCCCCCCCCCACCAGGAGAGTTTTTTTTTCACTAGATAAAATTAGGTTTTTGGCTTTTTGAATAATGTGACGATGATTTAAGGAGATACACAATTATCGAGGCAAGACGGAGAATGTTCTATAACCCAGTTGTTGATAATATTGCACGTAAACTTTTCTTGCGCTTTCGGTGTTGTCGCAGCGCACTTGAGCACTATGTAGAAACTTGTCAGCATTTGGAAGCTGCACAACAAAGCTGGCGCCACACGTAGGGCGATTCGTTGTAATTTCTAATCTATGGAAGGCGGGAGAGGCTACGTTCTTCAATGAGAGAAGGAGTCAACTACTGGCAATATTAACGAATCGTTTTATCTGCGGAACGTTCTAGAATATAATGAGGATATAAATAAGTGGATTCAATTTTTCGGTTGATCTGTGCAAAGAATCGGTTAATGAGATTTCAGAGGCAAGTGTGACAATTCATACAGTCGATTAGTGATCAGTCAGCGTCCTCTGGTTGCTTTATAAGATATAGTGATTCGAAAATGAAGACATTGACGACAGTAGAATTTCCGGGGCCTCAATGTAGTGCTAGTTCGGGTCGAGGGCGGAAGAAATCAAGCCCCCCCCTCTCTCTCTCTCTCTCTCTCTCTCTCTAAAGTGAATATTTCAGCAGTACCGGATATTGGAGTGGTTTATTAAAACAGAAATAATCTGCATAGATCAACTGAAAAGCAAAAGTTTTGAGTGATGATTTAGTTTTGCCAGAACTAAATTTCATATATGCAGTCCGAGAATTTCATTGTATACAAAAAATACTTTTCTTTAACCCTACTGGGTTCAAAATACATCCAAACACTTAACTACCATAAAGAGACAGCCGAAAATTTTATGAATGTCGAGAAGAGAAAGCAAGATGTTGCATATATAGACATTTTAGGCGAAAATTGCAGGCTCTACCAGGACCCGAATCAGGGCTTTACCAACTGAGCCATATAGCCATCCTTGACTTCAACCGATTTTTCGTTAAAATGTCTACATAGCACATGTCCTGCGTATATCAAATCGTAAGGTGTTGCCTGTATAGTGAACAAGCACAGAAAATATAGGAGAGAAGAAAACTGAGGAGCATTCCCACCGGTTGAGGAGAATTTTTTTCTTCTGTGGTCAACAAGAGCTACTACTTCGAGGTGACAATGACAGTGGCCTAATAAGGAAGATTTCACACCATGTCGCCTGAGGATTTCACAAGTCGAAATTAGGTTTGTGCGGCCTTTTGTGTCGCTACGGTGTGAAACGTTGCTGTTGATTGGCCCATTCCAATCGACATGTATCGCGTGTCCCTTCGGTCTGAAACCTTCCTAAGTCTTGAAAATCCAAGTCACAAGGATGGAAAATTAGGTCCTTGTTAAGGTTAGGTGTGAAGGCAGGCAGACGACAGCACCCTAAAGGATCATATCCAAACCTCCAGGAAGAACGCATTTTACTTCAATCTCCAATACGGAATGATAATAAATTCTGGTGAGTTGATATTAAAAAAAGTGTCCGAGATAAAGAGTGGCGTGCCCAGGATTCTCGGAAGGGAGAGGGGTTACGCATACTATTTTTGGTGGTCAGTCCTGATTTTGCCATTTTTTTCCTGTCTTTGACGTTCCTTTTTTTTTAAAAAAAAAAAAGGAATACTGGGTCAAATAGGGTTATGACCTCACCAACCCTCCCTTGGGCACGTCACTAGAGATAAATGAGTAAGCATTTGATCATACTGGGAGACGAAACATTAGATGTGTTGGGAACGGAAGGGTTTTCATTGTGCATTAATTGTTTCCTGATCCAGCTATATTCGAGAAGACTTCCTTTGTTTCGTGTCGATATATGACAAGACTCCGGAAGCTGTGACAGGCATTTTTGAACACTTGTGAGTGCTAAGGCCTGAATCTGAACAATTTGGTGGGTTTCGGCTTTTATAAGAGCTGCAAACATGGGAGGACAAGACACGTTAGTGGTGTTCAGGCTCGAATCAGAGATACATATTCGAGAGCTGTCTGCGTCCAGTTGGCAGGCCACAATTTGAATCTCGTGCATGTGTAACAGCTTCGTAAAAACACTCAAAGACACCATAGATGTTTTTATGCTGAGATGGTTCCGGCACACAATGTTAATGCATGGAAACAAAGGAGTCTAGTGGTAGAAAAATGTTCCGTTTTCACGTTCTGATTAAAATGACAACCTTACAGTGGAGACGATTTAAGGGATAGTTGCTCCCCATTTTATTGCCTCAACATTCTGGCCTCTTAATGTTAAGCCTTGTCTACCAAGAGAAAGTAAACTTTCCTTGCACAGACCTCCGCCCCCCCCCCCCCCCCCCCCGTTTTGGAACCCAATTGCCACCACTGGTCTTAAACATACAATTGTGAAGTTCTTACTATACCCCTTAAAAAATGGTGTTGAGCCCCCCCCGAAAGGAATTCCTGGATACGTGCCTGCAGTTAACATACCGAAATGCGTAGCTAGTGGTTCAATTTGTTATTTACATCTCGTTATCTCGTTCATGAAAAAATATTTGAAAGTTGAAATCAGATTGTAGTCATAAAGTTTACTTTGTGTGACGTCTCATAAAAGAATCTCAATTTTGGGAATTTTAAAAACTGGGGAAACCATTTATTCTTTGGATTAAGTCGTAGAATATAAAAACATTAAGCTCTGGCCGGGTTTCTGCATTTTACATTCAGTTTTTCGAATAAATACACTTCTTACTTTCGTTATATTGTTGGCATACTAATCAACTTTATTTCTGTTGTTGAGTATAGCAATAGTCTATATTGATTTTCTTGTTTTGCGAAATATTACAGCAACTATCGCTCTTGTTCTACAACAAATTCAACTGCTTTCATAAAATAAATATTTACAATAAATTAATATAATATTTGTTGAATCACGTTATGTGTCTCAACAACAGTTGTCGTTCCGACTGTTGAATCTACTATTTCACCACCGAAATTTCCAGGTTGAAGTCCTGGCCTGTTTGCAGCTCTCCTATCTTTTATTGATCTAATAATCATTTATCGAATTCACGCTGATTGTAGCGATTAACGAGAATAGGCAAAAACCCGACGCAAAATTATAGAGAATCAAAATACAAAGAAGATTCATATAAATAAGCACTGTTTACACTAACATCTGAGAAGATAATATGAAAAAATGATTGTAGAAAAACAAAACTAACTTAGGTTACCCAAATTCAATTGTCCTTATTCTCCTATTGTTTCTTCGCCCTCTCGAACTCTATAACAATTATATATATATATATATATATATATATATATATATATATATATATATATATATATACGATGAGACATTAGTTATTTGAAGTATAAAATACAATTTAAATAAAATAAGGAATTAGTTAAATTATAATTTTCTTCCAAAACTGAATACTAACTCTTAAAATTACACACTCACGACGACAATAATCAATTTTGATTTTAATATTACTCTGGTTGCCGCTCTCATAGTGTTGATATTAAGGCAAGTCATTTTAAAACATGTATTTGTATAGAAATTCAGATAGCTTAAACATATCTTCTCCGAGCTTGATTTAAATTCAAATGTGGCAAATGAATTTTCTTCAGCTTAAGTATATGAAAATAGCCATCACACACACAACTGATATAAAATTTGTCGATATCGATATTGTAAACATTCGATATTAAATTAAAACTCTCTCATGAACCTGAATTGTTCATTCACCTCTTAAATTAATTATTAATGTAACCATAGCTCTGACTAATTTTGCATTAGGGAAAAAACTGCAATTACATCTTTCTCTTCATACAAACAATAACAAAATGGCAGTTTTGTACATTCAATTATAGATTATTATATACAGGGTGTCCGAGACGAAACACCCTAATTTGAACTGTCTGTAATACGACATGTATTCGATGCATAAAGAAGATTGATACAACAATGGATACACATAGTTATGAAGTTTTGTTTGTGCAATCACACCATTTCTACATGTGCCCCACGAGTGGCACGGAGGATGTCTAATCGATACTCGATTTCACACCAGGTAGCCTGTAGCATCTGTGGCGTAACTGTCTCAAGAGCAGCTCTAATCTTCTCACGAAGCTGTTCCACAGTTGTCACTTTGATAGAGTACACCTTGTCCTTAACATACCCCCACAGGAAGAAATCCAGGGGAGTAATGTCAGTAATTCTGCAAACAAGCACACGGTTTGTGCTTTTTCAGCATTCGTTGTCATTTTCCTTTTTTTCGGTTTCCAGCACCTGCAATGAAAATGATCTTGCTATTACATTACATAATTAAAATGCCCAAAGCTAATCTACCAAATACCACCTAACAAAATTGTCTTGGTTGTTTATTATGTTCAGTATAAGCGTTTCAAATTAGGGCGTTTCGTCTCGGACACGCTGATTTCAGAAATTTGCAACAGTGGAATGGTTGGCAATTATACGAAATAATCATTGACTGATATCAACAAACTATCCATAAGTTTCCTAAGCGTTCAATTATTTCACATAGGATATAATATCTCATTTCTCTCAACATTTAACTTCGCCACACTGCCATCTTTGGCTAATCGCGACGATAGGGGTGAATGATGATTAGATGGAATTTTTTGAAAGGATACTCTCGAAGAATCGCCTATGTCTGGACTCGAACCCGTGACTTGCGTTGGCAAAATCGAGGTGGCTAACTCAATATCACACACATACAATTTCTCGCTTAATGAGGGTATGTGTCCCTCCGAAAGAGGTTTAGTAGTTAACTTCAGAAATGGAAAATACCAACATTAAGCACCGTTTCATATTTACCCATAAAAGCAGCGTTGAGGAGTCAAACAGGCTCGAAAAGGCAAATAAATACGAGGAAATCTCCCACAGGGACAGAAGAAGGAACGCTCACCAATCCAACTGTGTTTATGGTAATGCCAAGTCTCGGACGAAATTACATCTGCGCCAACAATCAGCGAATCGCGTGACCATCTTGTAGGAGTGACGTGGACTAGGGGCTCTCCACCGACTTCCATGTTCCCTGACCCCTCGTCAACCCTCCCTTCCCTAGATCTTAGGTCATTCCGGCTGCTCCTTTCATTAAATTCACTATGGAACACCTAACCGATCAGTCAGTCCGATGGCAACAGCTGTTTCATTAGAGTTCTTGTTTTGCTATTCTTTTGTCTTGCTTCAATTTCCCTTCTAACCTTTCTTATGGGGACCGCATCAGTCATCGCTCTAGGTGCAGAACTATAAAAGTTAATTTCAATGTCAATTTACTTACTGATAGCCTAACGTCATCTGTTTGTAATCAACGAATCCCAGTCAAAGTGCACATTTCATTATTTGGGATGTGACCTACACAAGTACACTTTCAATCAGAGGCTCTTGTGGTCTCTGGTTCGATACCCGTGGAGGCACATACTGGTTCGGATCCCACTTTAAACTGTAGGTCCAGTCCCGCTTAAACTTACTGTGCATAAAGTGGACATAAAACACCAAACCAACCAACGAGGTGCTTGTGATTTTTAAATCAAAAGTCTGGAGCCTCTCGAGTCCATTACAAAACACTGGAGCCTTCTGAGTAAATTATCAAAATTGTTGAGTCTTTTCAGACTATTGTAGAAAGTATTGAGATCCAACTCGGAAGCTATCTCAATCAATTTGCAAATTTGTAGAGCTTTCTCAGTCAATTATTAAACGTGTGGATACTTCTCAGTCAAATATCAAAGCCCTTGGACTTTATGAGTCAATTATCAAAATTGTAGAGCCTTCTTCAGTCAATTGCCGAAACTCTGCAGCAAATATCGAAAGTGTGCTCAGTAAAATATCAAAACTTTGGAGTTTTCTCAATCAGAAGGGTGGAGACTTCAGTCAATTTTAAAGACTTGGCGGGATATTGTAGAAATCTGACTCTGTCCGATCCATTTTTAAATATTAAAAAAGTTGAATCTTTCTTATTTCAATTGTAGGAAATCTGATGCATCCAAATAACTGCTGAAAATTCTAGAACTTTCGAATCACACACAGAACCCAAATCGTGTCAATTTTGATTTCAATAACACGTTAACGTGCATAAACTGCGAATGATACACCTTTTAGTGTGTCAAAATACACATAGAAATGTATTAAAGGGTATTTTTATGAGATGAAGTTCCGTGTGATGCACTAAAATGCATCAATTTGGAAGATCAGACAAGATCAATTAAAATATAACAAAATTACACATTTAGCTGTGTCAATTGATGCATTAAAAGTTAAAGTTTGTTATCTTCGAAATGATCTTGTCTGATCTTCCAAATTGATGCATTTTAGTGCATCACACGGAACTTCATCTCATAAAAATACCCTTTAATACATTTCTATGTGTATTTTGACACACTAAAAGGTGTATCATTCGCAGTTTATGCACGTTAACGTGTTATTGAAATCAAAATATATGTGTCAATTGACACGTTTTGGGTTCTGTGTGCAGTTGTGAGATATCTGCAACTTCTCAACAATTTATTTATATTTGGTCGTTCAGGAACCGAAGTAAACAGATATATATTGTATACGATACTGAACTTCAGACAAGTATAATATTTAGTTAGTGTTGAGGCAGCGAACCAAAGATATAGATTGAACCTTCCTCAAACACAAATAGTAAGTATGTGTATCTTTCAAGACATGCAAATGGCAATCTTCTAAGCACTACATCTCTTGACGAAAACATGGGGGACGCTGAAGAAAGTACATTATCAGATATTAAAATTAAAATTCGTAATTTCAAATAATTATTAATATTATTTTCTCACCTATGGAAAGTAATATAATACATAAAACTGTTTTTTTTTCTTTTTGAGGCAAAAATGTCATCAAATTGGCTATAGTTATACTGTAAATCAAACTTACGTTCTGATCAGCTGAGAGATACTGTGACTAAGGTTTAAAGTAAGATTCGATATATTGAACCCTTTGATTACAAAGAATCAATGAATTAACATTTTTGGGTACGTCGGTACTTGAGGCCATTTTGCACCCTCCAATATATTCGGGGAAATGTCCCCTTACCTAAAATTCTGACATTTGATTTTTGGCTATCGCGACGATGAGGATGAGTAATTATTTGATGAAATTGATGAAGAAACACTCAGAAATAATAACCATGTTCAAGCCGGGATTCGAATCCGGGACCCGTGATGTTGTAGCGCGCTGTTCTAACCACTCCGACCCGGAGGTTGGTACAGGGAATCGATTACGTGTTTCTTCTTCTTTGTTTTCATCAGATCATCAACCACCGCCAATGGAGATGTAGAAGCCAAATAATCAGTATACCTTTGGTTGCACGTGCCTCTAATCCGAGATATTTTTTTATGACTGTGAAAGAAAATAACTCTGAGGCAGTAAGGAAAGTGAAAGTGTGAGAAGGTTTTAGGGAAAAAAGAGGTGATTAGTTTCTGGCAGTTTTGGCGGCTTGGGCACTTAAAAAATGTTTCCCCCGCAAGTGGAAACACCTGCGTCGTTAAAGCGTGAAGCAATTTTGACGTAAATCACATGGCAGGACGAGATGGTAGCTTCGCTTGACAGAGAATAACAATGTCAGAGCCTGGAGGGAAAGGCATGCCCAAGCAACTTTAGAATTTTTGACCAATAATTAATTATGCATAAATCGTCTAGTTCTGCTTGCTGGAATTTAAATAAATGCATTGTAGCCTTTAATAAATTAAGTAATCTTGACTCAATTACTTAAGTAACTCTAAACAAAAAGGGCTAAAAGTGTAATTTGTGCATCGCCTAGTTAAACAACATTAGAACACGAGTCTCTCATTTACTTGGTATATTGCAAGTATAGTTCAAATCACAAACCCTGACACCTTCTGTAAACAAAACCACCTGCATGCAGAAAGCATTGCAAACTCATAGAAGTAAAATAATCCACACGAAAATCCAGTGTTGTTACAGGATTCATTACGTAAGGTAAAACAATGGCAAATTTGTAGTATGGGATACGCTGCCACAAATGACGTCTCACTTTAAACCCAATGCTCTTTCTTTTTTTACTTATTGCTTCACCTTTATGGTTAACTCTTTGCACCAGTAATCATTTCCCATAAATTTGGCTTCTTTCTTTGAATATATTTTACTTGCATTTTTTAGACAAAATGATATAACATGGTAATGTATATTTCTAATGATGATATAGATAGGAGTGTATTTGAAATTTGTTTGTACATTTTATGTAAATTGTATCTTATGTAAATAAACTATATAATGGGCATAAACAGCCATATGCATTGCTGTAAGTCCAATAAATATATTGATGATGATCAAAACAAGACAAAGTGTTCGTAAATTTATTGCGGTTGGAAACTTTGACAAGCATCCTAATAACGATTTTTGTTCCGCCAAATATAGTGCACTTCGTAACATAACTTGGTGACATGGCAAGACAAGATAAGTGTGAACATTTTGTAGTAATATAACTTTCAATGAGCTTAGAGATTTGTGTACATAATGATATTTTATAACATTGGTTATTTTCTAAAAATAATCATCTGAACAGCAAGGAAGTAGTGCAACTTAGTAATATTGCCTGACTTAGCCTTAGAAAAATAACATGCCGAGTTCTATGCGTGAGGGAAAGTCTCCGTGTTCTCCGAGCTTGTTTTCAAAACACCAGCAAGGACAGTCTTTGAAAAGGGGTGAGAAACAGATTCTACTCAATATTTATGTAACGTTCTGTCAGTAGTATCCTGAGAAACCAGTAAATGAAGTGGTTAAGTTGGTATCCCAGTGCAGTGGTGTGTCAGTGTCTGCAGTTTTAATGGTTATGAAAGAGAAAATGACAGGGAGAGTAACAATGTATGCGGCTGCATATTCGTCTGATGTTTTGAGAACGGGTTCTCACATTCAGAGGCTCTTATATAAAATGAATAGGTGCGGCGAACTATGAGTGTAACAGCAGATGATTGCGGTCATGGATCAGCTGACGCGGAGTGATACATCGAATCGGTGAGACTGTTTGTTTACAGAAGGTCTCAGGGATGGTGATTTAGACCTTAGAGTCCTGCATGGTATCACTTTCGCTCTGCCGTGCATGTAAAATATTGGTAGTTTCAGCCCACAACCATCTATTTCATTGTCATATAGCACTGTGCATTGGTAAGATAGACTAAACTACATGGAGATGATGACTATATTCACTTAACCTTTAAACAGCTAATGAGTCATATATGACCCATAGAAAGTATAGGCGAAAATAGCCATGGTGCCGATTACAACATTCACGTGCTTTTAGGACCTTCATACTTGTATGTGTGGTTGTAAACGCTGACAGATGTTGAGATAAGACTTTGAAATGTCATGTGGAAGAAAACCCACCCCCTCCCCCTTTCTCTAATATGCAAATTAGCTATTTTTAGCCAAAATGCAGAATTGTACATATTACGTCATATTTCAGCCTGTATGAGAACTAAGGACTTGAAACAAGTTTCACTTTGTTGCAAAAAGGTCTACTCTTTGAAAACAATGCAAAAGTTTGCTCCCTTTTTCCAAAATAACGGGAGAAGAGGAAGCGAACGCCAGATTTTTTCATTGAAATTCGGGGACTTGGCCCCACCCAACCCCGTTTTTCTCACTTGCGCTTTCTGAATTGTACACGGTCGCGTGCTCCGATGTTTTTGCTTTCAAACAAAAGTTATCCGAAATAGATTGCTCAAATAGTCTCAGAGATATAACGTTTTTCTGAAATAAGTGTAAAAATTTAAAAATCGCGCGCAAAGGCCGCGGTGAGAGAGCGGTTACTTTCGAAAACCGGCTCGGCAGTTTAATTAAGTTTTAATTTCAGTGCCTCTTTCACCTCACGATCCATATTTGAGGTCCCACTACAACAGAAAAATTACGGTTACTCTTGTTCTACTGGGCTTCGAGTGTATACCGCTCGTTTTGCCCATTCGAGCGTTATTTGCTCGAGCGAAGATGCTCTCAATTCCGTGCGCTATCTAGCGCCGTCCGTGCGAACTATTTAGCACCCGAGCAAAATGCTCTCATCGCAGCACTCTAATTCCAAACTAACCTTTCTTCTGTGTATTGTGATTATCTTTCATGGCTTTTGTATGTTCTGGGTTAGACGCAACGACGATGATGAATCATGTAATAAATGATGAAACAAACATCCATACTTTTAAAAAATCGAACTTCAAACCCCTGATTGTTATGAGTATGTCTGGATCCAGTGAAACAACTAGTGTTCTTCTGATTGGCTGTTTTGGTTTATTTTAATTCGAAAAGAGGTTGACATTTGGGTGCCTTCAGAAAGGACCGGCCCTTACACCACAAATCATATTAAGAGACTTGTTATGATGGACTTCAAAACGGACTATGACAACTAAGGTATTGCCACCAAGCAGTGCCACAAATAGGACAGAAAAGAATTAAAACGAAAAAGTAAATCAACAGACTTTGAATTAGTAGTAGTAGTAGTAGTAGAATAGTAGTAGTAGTATACTACTACTACTAGTAGTAGTAGTAGTAGTAGTAGTAGCAGCAGTAGTAGTAGTAGTAGTAGTAGTAGTAGTAGTAGTAGTAGTATAGTAGTAGTAGTAGTAATAGTATACTAGTAGTAGTAGTAGTAATAGTAGTATACTACTAGTAGTAGTATATTAGTAGTAGTAGTAGTAGTAGTCTAGTAGAAACAATACGCCGAAGTTAGTTTTAAGATTTTTATGCAAAAATACTTTGATCAAACCTATGATACCCGGTTAGCATATTTTATCTCAATATGGAAAAGGCTTCGTAAAATGACACAGAAAGTTGTGAAAAGTATTGTAGAAAACAATTATTTCCTTGTGCATATAGATACACGAATAGGTACATTCACATTATGTAAGAAAAATGCATTCCCTGAGACCAACTTTCCTAACGGAAGCTTAGTTTTTTTACCATTTTGACCATTGATCAATTTTTACTACACTCTAAATTATTGTATTTATTTTTAAAAATTGTTTGTGCAGTATATTAATGTAAAGTAAAATGTTATGTTGATTGTGGTACTATTTTCTATTGTGCCTATTATGTCCAGTTATCCAGTGTTATACATGTATTTACACTGTAATTTGATAAAGTTCTGCATCATGGCACTCGAATAAAACATTGTCATTTTTATTATGTCTGTATTTCCAGCCACCACAGACTCTTTAACATACAACTCTAAGCCACTCTAAGCGAACATTGGTTAGGAGTATGCAAATCGACAAACGGCTGCAATTAAGCAATTCGAAGAAAATTGAAGACCCATTATACCGATGTTATCTCCTGAACAAAACCTAATTTCACATTCTAACCTATTGATACATGTAAATAAATTCATGAATATAATAATGTTCGTTTTAGTAATAAGTTTCAACATTCAAGACAATAGATTGAAATTGGTTGTTTCAAATACCAACATAATTTTCTTCGATGTATATCCAGAAGTTCATTTTTGAAAAGTCAAAATAATATTCTTTAGCTTTAAGAAACTCTCTGAGACAACAATCACTTGCTTATTAATCTTCGTCTTCAGTTTCTTTGTTGCGAATCGATCAGACTAACCCTCGAGACATACATTCTGAACAAAAATAATTGTACATGAAGTATATTTCTCATTGTTATTATGAGCAATTACTTCATTATCTAAGACAGCTACTCCATCCCTCTCTTTACAGTCTATTGGCCAACGAAATAGTTGGTGAATTGACGCTACAGGTCCAAACAAAAACGCTAAATACTTTTGCTGAGATAATAATGGCAGACCACGAGAAAAATCACAGCCGCCATCTTGCTACGAAGCTCGGATACACAAAATGTCTGCCCAAAGCGAAATTCCGCAACATCGCCCTTGATCAAAACAAGAAGGAAAAAAATCCTTGCTATAATGAAGATATCAGTGATTAATACACGTCACTTTTATCGATGGTAGCAAAGGATATCGAGATACAACGAGCCAGAGGGGCTAAACTGACCTTGCAAGTAAACAACGTTGCATTATAATGATCAGTCCAATCTAACTCCCGTAACTAGCGCCAAGCGTTAACACGAAATACTTGCAAGGCGAGAAATCCTCTTCCTTTTTCAAAGAAGAAGAAGCTTGTGACAAAAAGTGAGTAGCCTGTGCGATCCGATCAGTGCTTGGGAACATCTGGGTCCAATATTTCTTGTTCTTCTTTTTAATATTGGTTAATATGCCTTCATGCTGGACCTTAACGAATAATCTTTTCCTCATTCATTATTCCTGTCGAAGTACCATTCTCAATTAGCTAAATTTATGGTTGTGTTAAACAGCTACCCTCGTGCAATGTTTTACTTAATCTGATAAATGAGCGCTTGCCCTTGTACATGATAAAAACTTGCACCAGTTATAGACGAAAGCTATGTTTTCCGAGCTTCCTGGACGTTATCAGTAATTTGCCCCAATATGTACGTTGATTACAACCTGGAATCTTATGGTACATTATATTACCGCCTTCAAAACAGACTAATATAAACAATTCACGCCTTGAACATAGCTTTAGCTAACAAAAAATACACTAGATTTTGTTGTCAAGATCTAAAGAGCGTCTTTTAGCATTTCTTAAACCAGTTTTTCTCTCTTCTCAAGATTACACACATTTCTCGTATAGTCCTTAATTTTTCTTTGTGCAACTTCTTCCCCTTTTATCATAGCTTTTATGAGACCTAGAATCCTTGTTCGATCCTGTACAGATACCAGCTTCAACATCACAATTCAGTTTCTTATCGATATTATCGGACCCTTTGTTCTGATTGGTCAGCTTTTTTGGCTCTCAAATTTACACAGCTATGCTATCTTCTTACCGGATTTTTTTTAGGGTAACTTCTCATGAAAGACGTTGTATTTTTCCTGGAATAAAAACAACTACATGTAGTGAATAGCTACCTAATTAATTTGAGGATAGTTAATTTGTCTCAAAAACTCTCATGGTAAAATTTATTTTTTGAGGGATCCAAAAGTTAGCCTAATTTAAAGCATGTTTTACGAAATATCAGTTTTTCTCTAAAAGATAATGTACTTTATTGTAATCATAGGCGTGCGCACGAGGGGGCAAAATCATGGACGTCCGCACTTTTTTTTCACGGATGGACAAGCAAGATATTTTTTTCATGGGGCATATTAGCCCGATAATAATATTGCCCCCTCAATAAACCACCACTTGAATTTGAAATTATCGCATTAATGTAAATTACTATGACTGAAATCAAATTATAAGTGTTAAATATGTACTTTTAGGTTGGCATTCGATTTCTAAGGAGGAGATGTGGCCATCCTTGCTCCCCCCTTTCCCTTCCATGTCCCTACATTATTATACTTTCACCTAGAAATTTTTTGTAGAGGAATCTTATCACCGGTATTAAACGACATTATACTCTTAAAGAAAATCAAGCGATTAAAGTTCAAAGCAACTACGGGGAAAGGGGGTGTAGTGGCGCAACCACAGGGGGCAATGGGCATTGCCATACCCCAACCTTGGACGGAAATAAATTCTAGGGGACAAACATTGAGGTAAAAGGAAGTAAGACTAGTAGACTCTAAGAGTAACAGGACAAAAGGATACTCAAGATGGAATTAGTTTTCACGTCTTTCTTCCAGAGGGCCAAGAGCACCTGCAGGACGGCAGAATGGGGCATTTGCCCTCCCCCCCCCCTAGATATCAAATTTTATACAAATAAAAATTCAATTCGGAAAATTTTCTTGCTCGCTTCGCTCGCAACAGCTACTCTTCTTACAGTCTTGTAAAGTTCACAGCCATAATTAGGGGGCGGCGGGAGTTAGCCCTGGATGCCGAACGATCTAAATAAAAAAAAAATGTAAAAGAGAATGCCATGGCGCCCCATGACATTTTTTGTGTCATATTAAATGAATATTGTTTTCAGTTTGCAAAAATTTGGATAAAAAAAATTCTTGCTCGCTTCGCTTGTTATTTTATTGTTTCCTGTAATGCATTGTAAATTGCCAGTTCTAATATTATATACGATACCCACCAATGCAATGAAACTAAACAGTGAGATGAAATGAGGTTTTTCTTTCCCAACTGAACTAGCTCCCCCCCCCTAATCAGAGGGCTGCGCACGCCTATGATTGTAATATTTTGAATATGTTCGTTAAGAATGCTATTAATTGAAATATTGTAGCTAAGAACACAATGTGTTGCCATGAAAAGCTTCTACTTTGTTTATTTTGCACTAGGACAAACACAATTACATACAGTAAAACTTCGTTAATCCGGACCCCGATAAGCCGGCAAGAAGGAAAAAAAGCAGAATGCAAGGTTTTACATGTGGCTAGAAGTCAACAATCGCACATCATCATAATATGGGTATTGCGTATGTACGTACTGCATTATATGTACATTTTGCTTTACATTTTATTGTACTGTATAGCGTATTTAGGCCTATGCCCTTTCAATACACCATAATAAACATGTTTTGTTGCTATAAACGGAGTTTTACTGCACTTTCTACTGTTCTTTTGGGTTATTTCAGTTAATCCGGATTTTCGTTAAACCGGTCAACTTATCCCCCCATTAGTCCGAATTAACGAGGTTTTACTGTATTTAGATTTGTCCATGTTTAATTGATTGATTTGTTTTATTTTATTAC
Organism: Lepisma saccharinum; assembly: GCF_977018435.1. Classification (NCBI taxonomy): domain Eukaryota; kingdom Metazoa; phylum Arthropoda; class Insecta; order Zygentoma; family Lepismatidae; genus Lepisma; species Lepisma saccharinum. The sequence goes on from NC_139257.1 coordinate 32,731,181, forward strand.
ACTTTCCTGACACGTTTGGTAAATCGTGAAGATGAGGATGGGTGATGTCACTGATGATATAAATTATACATAAAGGGACACTTTCACAAAACACCCATGCCCAAGCTGGGATTCGAACCCGAGACCCTTGGCATCGTAGCGCGCTGTGCTAACCACTCCACCACGAAGTTCGGCAGATTTTGTCCAGGATACGAACCTAGGACAACTGAGATGACGACAGAAGCACACGAAGAAAACGGTTGCATCCGGATTGTATATTTACAGGCACGCTGTTAACATTTTACGGTATAAAATTGTAGATTTTGCAGTAACTTCCAAGTGAGCATTGGTTTACGCTCTCATCTTGTAATCAAGGAGTCCTGGGTTCGAACCACGGTGGCAGCACGTTTCACAGTGATTCGGTTCCTATCTTAAACTGCAGGTATAATCCTGATTTTCCTATCTGATCATTAAGTAGACTTCAAGGGAGAATTTACACCAAAGCGACAAGCTGCATGCGAGAAGCGACACGGAGAATTCACACAGAAGCTGCAAGCGACAAGCAACACTGCCCATTCAGTCTAAAGCAAAACTTTCACCGCGCATGCGCGAACAAGAGCACGAGGCGATCGATGCACGGTATTGAGAAAACGGGCCAGTCAGAGCGACACGTGTAGCTTGTCGTGTCGCTTATGTTCGAAAGGCTGAATTGATTACTGAAGGTTCACTTCCAACCGACACGTGTCGCTTGTCGCTTCGGTGAGAGATCTCCCTAAAGATGCGAACTGCCTCTTGAATTTCTTGCGAAACCGGAAATCGCCTTCTCATTCAACTAGCTTCCACGCTTTCATAGTTCCTTAGATTTGGACACTGAATCAAATATTGATTGACCCAAAGCACATTGCTCCAAGTGATAAAACGATATCGTGATATCGACTGCAGACCAATCGAGATGCTAAGAAAGGAATTTGCAATCGAAAACGCAGCGGGAGCATGATTACAAGCTGCTCATGGTCGAATCTGATTAAGTTGTTATTGAATTATTTATGACGCACGCTCGTCGTTGTTAACAGCCAATTGAAGGATGTCTACACCTGGAATCAAATGCTAATTGTGGGAGACAACGGCACGATTCAGGTTAATAATGGCTGTCTTGAAATCAGAAAAGCAGATGAATGAGCTGAAACAAAAAATGCATAAAGTCTGCAGCTCAGATCAAATGTTTGACTACATCATCGCAGTACGGTGTATTAAAGCACAACTCAACTCATTTGCGTAATTCAAAATACTTTGGCGTTACCTTTACAAATGATATCCGAAAAATGCATCAAATTGTAAATTTGATTCTTTTCAAAGGCCAAAAAACTCAATTTAGTGCATCAATTGGTGCGTTCGAGGTGCATAAAATTGATTTAATGGATTTAGTTTTGTGTGTGGGAAATAACAGTTACCATCTGTGAAGAAAATCCCGCTCTGGAAACGCCATTCCGGTTCGCAAATATGTGGAACCTTCCCGTTCCGTCTCGTCACTGTTGTAATCGGAACCAAAAACCAGACAACAGCATGTTAACAAAAGTACCCATTTCGAGACCTGCATATACGTAGTACAAGCAACATGAACATTCCGTCACCTCACAGACTTTTGCAGCTTATAGAAGATATTAAGGCCGTACTAAAGCTGATTTGAGGTAATTTTTCTATAGCAGATGGCAGCACCGTTTGTCATGGCAACCGAGGGCCATGTTGCCAGATCTACGCGTAATCAAGGTAGATGCATACAGGTTGATCGATTAGGGTATTCGTTGATGGGATATGACGTCACGATGGTTAGTAGATTTATTTTATAAAAAAAGTAAGTAGATGCGGAGAAATGTAATTGATTATCATGAAATTTTAGTTGTGTGTTCTTATTATAAAAAAGGACCAAATTATCAGCAATGAAAGACAGTAATAGTCGAAATATTAATATAAAATCCATTGTATTGTACTTATTAATTTTAATATTTCGAAACAACTTTTCTTTACATTTGCTGCTCCATGCTTTGTTTTTATCTTCGAATCCACGACAAACGGCATTTTTCCCTGAAAGTCTGCAAAAAAGCTTCACAGAATTAGAGTTACCCATCGCAATTACGATAAACGAAACACATGACCTGTGCATAGATAATTACATAGATATCCGCTTGTCTGAATAATGATTGATTGATTTGGTTTATTTTACTTCACTTTTCTGTCACTTCTGGCTAATCGCGAAGATGAGTGATGATATGATGAAATTGATGAAGGAACACTCACAAGCAACAACCATGCCCAAGCTGATTCGAACCTCCTGGTGTCGTGGCGCGCTGTGCTAACCACATCCCCAGGCTTGCCTGAATAATTTGATTAGTATAGTCATTTTGGTTTTCATATATGATACATTGCAGTTGGCCCAAGTCTCCACAAGACCGAGAATCATGCTCAAGAAGTGTAAGTATGAGTAAATATCTAGCACAATCATTTATTATTATTTCTTTATATTTCATGCAGTTGATGTACTGGACCGCATAGTTACTCTATTTTGTTATTAACTTTTAGACATCTCGCTCAAGAAAAGAGCTTTAAAAGTTATGGGTACGATTTACCCCGTTCAATCACTTCCCGATCCATCGCTTCTCGAAAAGTGGGCGTGGTTTGTCCCGATCCATCGCTCCTGATAACGAAATTGTTTTTTTTTTCCGTGTCAGGTGTTCCCGATCCATGGCTACCGAAAATAAGGAAATGAACACTCACAAAATGTATACATTCGTAACGGAGGTGCCCACTTTGAGCAAGACGTGCAATGTTCTATAATTGTATTGTTCATTGATTCCATTCACATGAAGATGAATGAAGTATTATTTCTTGTACACAAATGTGAATGTTAGCAACATTTGTACCTTGTTGGATAGCAGATGACACAAGGAAGTAATTTAAGTAATTTGTACGCTTCGTGTCATACCATTTTTGTTATTAATACGTTGCCAAGTAAACTAAGAGTGAATTTTTTTATCATCACTTGTAAGTTTAGACCCACTCGTTATTTACATGTGATTGTTATTTGGGAAAAACGGTTTTTTTTCAACGAACCACTTATTTGTTAGCTATCATAAAACGCTGAAATAAGTTCCATACAATGAGCAGTTTTTTTCTCAATTCAACTTTTTATGTGGAAAATTGTCATTTTTTAAAAAAAAACAATAGAACTTCGATTATCTCGAAAACTACTAATTTTCGGACGGGGTATCATATGGTCAAATTTATTGCAAATTGTGTCTACTTTAACCCCTCTCAGGGAATACATCTAATTACAAGTCATCCTGTATAAAAATCTGTGCCACACGCCCAAACAAAACTAACAAACGTTGTTACACACATAAATATGTAAGGAAAAGTAAATAAACAAGTGAGAATTTCGCAATAATAAATCCAAATAATAAATAATAAACAAATGGAAAAAATGTTTGATAACCTAACCTAACCCAATAATTTTGGCATTTCTTTCAGAATACTCATCAAACTGAAGAAACTGTTCTCCATCTGATGTCTTCCCGGGGACTTGATGTCTCTCACTGAATTCACTGTCAACGGAATTCCTAGGGATGTTGCACGAGCTCTATACATGCTCGACTTCAAGCTTGATAGAGACGGCATGCTGGTGACAAACTCCACACCTCTATCTCACCTGCATACAACTGACGCTTCTGGGGCAATGGACCCGGACACCTGACCCGGATAAAACACTTTCGTTATCAGGAGCGATGGATGGTGACAAACCACGCCCACTTTTCCGGAAGCGATGAAACGGGAAGACACCAACATAACAATCTTAATTTTTGGATCTTTGAAACCAGTGGAACCATTTATTCTTTGCATTATATGGTGAATAAAACAATAAACAAACTGGTTCCTGTGTTTTGCACTCAAATTTTTGGATCTAACGCGGTTTTTGTTGTTGTTGTTGTTGTTGTTGTTGTTGGAATACTAACTAACTGAACTTTATTTGTTAACAATAAAAATAAAAAGCTTTCTGCATCGTCGCCTTGTAAAAAGGGGGTCCCTGGTTCGATACCCGGTGCAAGCACATTGCACAGTGGTTCGAATCCTAGTTTAAACTGTAGATTAAGTCCCGCCCGATTAGCCGATCTGTGCATAAAGTGGACTTAAAACCAGAATTGATCACCCATCCTCATCTCCGCGATTAACCAAAAAGTGGCTGAAAAGCGAAGTAAAGCAAACCAAATCAGTCAACCAATTTTGTCCAGATTTTTCACTAAGGGACATGCTGCTAAGTAAAAAACAGAGTAGCACATTCTGTTTTACCCCCATTTCTTAAAATTTTCCCCATTCCTGTGACCAAAAGAATCCCTCAAGGTGACATTCGGGTAAAATAAGTAATTTTGTGTGGATGATGCTTAATAACATGGAACCACTGGCCCCGGGCAAGGGGTGAAAATGCCCCATTACCAAAAATGGCAGATGCCTTTATATAAATCGCCTACGAAACCAGGAAGATCGGACGAAATTAAGAGCGAAACCACAGATTGCACGCCGCCTCGGGAAATACCTTACCCAGAACACCGTGCGGCCTAGAGGGCTGCGTGCGCCGAAACAATAATTCTACTAATCGTTGTGGAAGAGGATGTAAAACAGCTTTAAATACAGGCGCAAAGGCAGACTTCACGATTCAATGTTATTCATTTGAGGTTCTATCGATTCTTTTTTCGTTAGGGAACGGCTTAGGAATGATTTAAAAAGGGGGGGGGCTAGTCCCCTCAGGCTTGTTCTACGCGTGAGGTCGTAAGGCCTATCACATATCCATTCTTCTTCCTGAAGCTTTGCTAATCGGTCTGGATTCCTGACCTACACTACTTGAGCTACGTCGGGTGGACCCTTCCTAACTCCAGGCAGAATGTTCTCTGCCTACCTGGCTCTGTGTTACCAATCAATCCAATATGGAGGGAATTGTCAGACGTAGTTGAGTTTTTGTTCAAAGTCCACTTTATGCACAGAAAGGCTAATCGGGGCTAGACCTACAGTTTGAAGTGGGATCGGAACCACTATTTGCCTCCATCGGGTGTCAGGTATATATATAGGCTCTGTCCGAAAGGTACAAAGTACATACTTGAAGTTTGGTCTTGAGGGAAGTGACGTCACCTAGTATAGTTCGAAAGCGTCAAGTTCACGAGGTATCGAGACCACAGGGTAGAGCCAGTGATGTGCCGTAGACTATAAGTTTACGTCTACATGCGTTGTCTACACGTAATCTACGCGTAGATTACATTGGGTTGTAGTTTACATAGCCTACGTAGACAATCTAAAGTGCATTAAAATTAATTTTCAAGGGTTTCATGAAATGAAAGTGATATTTTCAACTATATTGGTTCCTAACGAAATGAAAAGAACCCTATATACAACAAAAATTTCTCTTCTCTTCTATTATCAACTATGGAAGAAGATAAATAGTATGCAAAAAAACAACAACAGATGGCAGTCGTGAGGCAAGAGTAGTCTTTTCCCCATAAAGCACTAGAATATTTCCTATATTAGGTTTCTTCGTAGGTGAGAAATTGTTCGAATTTAAAAGAAAGAGTATGAGAAGTTCTCCACACACATCAGCAACTGATACGAAGTATAATTTTCTTTTAATTCCACGGCGCTCTTTGCTAAGTTATCACCTTTCGCCATGTTGTTTACATAGATCACGTAATCTACATGTAGAACATAGTCTACGTGTAGAATGTAGACTATCGTTGTTTACGCGTAGACGCACATCACTGGGTAGAGCACACGAAGTTGGAGGCTCTGTCACGTGACAAGTGGACTTGTTCATTTGTTTGAAATCGCGGAGGTAGAAAGCCAGCAAGTTGTTTGTTGCAGTTCTTTTAATGTGTGGAAATGTATGTATTACAACATTTACAAATGCTATGTGATTTCTGTGGTGAAAAACAAGTGTTTAAAACGAGGAAAAGCAACGTGTCCTCGGTTATATCTACTGATCGTATTTGGCGCTGCAGTCGAAGTGCATTTCGATAGATCTTCACTTCCAGTCCACGACTTCAAGACCGCACTGCAAGAGCATACTCGGAGGATACTCGCTTCAAGTATGGTCTTGCACCTTTCGGACACGGCCATAATATCAGTGAATTTAAGATACCCACCTCTGTGGCAGAGTGTTTAGCACGCTGTGCCACGACGCCAGGGGTCCGGGTTCGAATTCTGGCCCGAGCATGGATCTTCTTTGTGAGTGTTCATCACTCATTCTCATCTTCGCGATTAGCCAAAAGTGAAAGAAAATCGACGTAAAACAACCTAATTAAATCATTCATAGTCGAAATACTTAGTCAAAGATGAATATTACACGTTATTCTTTCAAAACTATTTGCACCCAACAAGCATTCAACCCACTTTTTTTTCTTTATCGAAAGGTTCGGGTCACCCGAAAAAAAATGGCTACGCTGCTGCCACCACCACCCGCTCACACCCTTCTCCTCGCAGATTCAAAGCAAACTGAAGAAGAATTCGTGACGGTAAGCTCCCTTCTTCGGAAGATGAAGAACAAGACTCCAGGCGCCTTCCATGGCACCTGGTGCTCAGTCCGGACAGTAATTAGGATCTTCCACGGTTTCAGTCAAACTTGCAACGGCAGAATTTTTACCCCACACGACGTCATGGAACGAGAGAATGCGCTGGTTACCGCTTTCATTGTCAGTAAATATGTGTGCTTCCTGAAAAGTAATGAGTGCTAATATAATAGGTAGTATTTAACCAAATGCATTTAAGCATTGTAAGCAAGTGTTACAAATTTAAAAATATTACGCGTACATCCCACGCTTAATTCTGCAGGGCGAAATGTAACGCATTCAAATGTTAATCCACCCACGTGGCTAGTTTATTGCAAGAGCGGCTAGAGAGCCATAGCAACTTGAGAAATATACTAACACCACCAACCCTAACCTATCCACGTATTGCTGTTATTGAAAACTGCCTTCTAAGAGTAAGACAATGGGGGAAAGCAAAATATATCCAGGTTGTGGAAAAAAATTAAAGAGGCGCGCTGGTATGGTTCAGATTAGGGGGATGGAAACAACTAAGAAAGAGAAACGAAGCAGGGGAAACTATATGTCCTTTGTGCGATGAGGAGGAGACGGACAAGCATATCCTACTGAACTGCCCTTCTACACGTGACCTAAGGGACAAATGGATGGAAAACTTAACAGGGTGGGAGGTGATAGAAGTGGTAGACGACAGAATAATGATAAAGGAAGCGGGGCAGCAAGTGGGGAAATACCTGGGAGAAGTAAGAGAACGGTGGGGGAAAGCTATTAGAGAAGGCAGCGAAATGAGTGATCATGCTCCAGACGAGCCATCTTTATAGTGTAAGTGTGTGTAATGTAAAATGTATGTGTTTTTGGTGAGAGTGCAGGAAAAGAGAAGTGGGGAGCGGAGGGAGGAAGAAAGACTGGAAGAAGAACTGTCGAGGGAGGGGAAGAATGTGTATATAGGGGACAAAGTAAGAGACAGCTTAAAAGAAAACTAAATGTAACAAAATATTGTAGAAAAATCAAAACTATGTAGTGCGTACAGCCTATGGCTCGCACAAAAAGAAAAATCTATCCACGTAGGCATATAAGGAAGAAATAGGCATGCAAATAGGTTAGGCAGGTTGAGTTTTGTTTATTTAAGCTATTATATGCATACGTGGATAGGTTAGGAAGGTCAGGTTTGGTGCCGTTAGCATATATTTCCCAAGTTGCTATTAAGGCTGTCCCTAGACACTCATATTGGTTGCGGGCGTAGTATTGAAAAATACCAACAGATGGTGTGGTAACACACAGGTAAGCAATGTACTTGCCGCTCCGGCCAGATAGAACACCGATCGTTGCTCTCTCTCCTAGCTAGTGCCACGCTGCAGCATGTGACTGTAACCTGCAGTGTAAGAAATGGGAGAATGATTACGGTCTAAGCTTTTAGTGCTGTGATCAATGTTTCAGCTAGTCTTGGCCCAAGCAATCAACTAAAAGCTGTGGCGTACGCATAGGGGGTCTGATGGGCTACAGCCCCTCCGGAAATTGAGAAAATCAACATGGAGAATACGCCACTGGAGTCGACTCGCGAACTTACCGACCTCCGTGACGGAGTAGTTATCACAGAGCGCTACGACGCCAGGGGTCGGATTTGGTAATTGATTAGTACCAATGCGCCTGCAGGATTTCTTATCAGAGGGAGCAGGGTCATAGAAACTTATTATTATTATTATTATATTACTGCTTTTGCTGTTGCTATTATTTTTGTTATTATTGATTGATTGATTGATTTAGTTTATTTTACTTCGCGTTTTGTGCCTCTTGTCTAATTTGCGAAGATGGGGATGAGTGATGAAATTGATGAATGGACATTCACAAACAACCAAGCCCGAGCGGGATTCGAACCCGGGACCCTTGGCGTCGCAGCGCAATGTGCTAACCACTCGGCCACAGGGTCCGGCTTTTGTTATTATTACTATTACTACTACCAGTGTCGTATGATGAGTCTAAGACCTGGACTAGCTATGGAGAAAGGGAGAAGTCTAGGCTCATTCTTGACGTCTTCAAGGAAGCCACTTTGCCATCCCAACGGTAGTCAGGTTGCAAACTTCTAAGAATTCAGGTTGCCAACTCCTAAGAATCCAGGTTGCCAACTCCTAAGAATCCAGGTTGCCAACTCCTAAGAATTCAGGTTGCCAACTCCTAAGAAGTCAGGTTGCCAACTCCTAAGAATTCAGGTTGCCAACTCCTAAGAATCCAGGTTGCCAACTCCTAAGAATTCAGGTTGCCAACTCCTAAGAATTCAGGTTGCCAACTCCTAAGAATTCAGGCTGCCAACTCCTAAGAATTCAGGTTGCCAACTTCAGAATCGCCATTATCTTCTCTTTGAAATCAGGTTTATTCACAGTTTCTAATCGATTTTTCTTCAGTATTTTACTTTCTAGGCTTCAGGCTTCGCAGATAGCCTAAATAGCCTGGCATATACGATCCTGGCTACTACTACTAGCTACTAAAAGTTACATACATTTGTAATTTGCATATTCTGTATTATATGTAATTTGCATAACTGTATATTGACAAAAAGCTGTTTTTTATAGTTAAATAATCAGTGTAAAATATACAGTAAGCTACTTCAAATAATAATGACGTAATGATAGTTGCTGTAGCTTACGGCCTCAAAGAAAACCGTTACAAAATATAGCTACAATTTCACCATTCGAATTACGTTAGCTCTTTCCAGAAATCTCAGGGGGGCAAGTGAACTCCCCTGGCCCCTCCCTGCAGGCGCCCTTGATTAGTACTGTAGACGGTAGGAGCGCAAGCGACGCACGAGCCTTGCCTAATGCCCATGTAAGTTCGACGTCAAACGTCCAGCGCGACAGGGAGGTCATGCACCGCTCAAGGAAGCGTCGCCGGATTAGGCAAGGTGAGTGAGTGAATGTGCCTTCTGTTTACAATCCTTACCTCCAGTAACATCAATAAATCTAATGTGGAGAGATTATCGGTTGTGTAAGTTACTATTTGCCTCATCCCGGTATGGTCTCTACTCTCCCGGAGGATACGTGGTTAGTAGAGCTACGGGATGGGACGATCCAGCGTCGTCTTGTCCTATGGGGCTATTCACCAGATGTTTCCATTTCTGTGCTTCCTTGGCGCGGGCGGGAACTTTACTTCCTGTTTTCAATATAATAACATGGAGTTCAAAGATGTAAAGGCAGTGTCTTAAGAAAAGGCGGCAATCATTGTGTGGCTTTTGGTTACAACACGAGGTGGGGAGCAAATATTTTTCTTCGGGTATATACATATGGTTTTCAGACAGATCCGATGGAAAAATCAGTAAATTCAGGCAGTAAAGCGAAAAGATTGGACACAAACAAGAGGGAATAGGCTCTGTAGTAGACACTACATTACCGGAGTAATTCAAATGAAAATGTTTTACGTGTTTCAAAAATCATAATCGTCTAACGCACGTGTTGACTATATTTAAAAATTGAAACTTTTTATAATCATCCAGAATTCCAAAAAATAGAATTTAATGTAATCAATGTAAACTTTATTAGTAAAATGAAATATTTTCTTGAACGACACTTGAAAAAGTTAATAATAAAATACAATAGGCCTAACTGTACATTTCAGTATTGTAGCTGACTGTTGTGCTGGATATGCACTCGAATAGCATTAATAAATAAATAATAATAATAAATTTAGAATAAAATGTGTTTATTTCATTAGTTTGGTAATTATTTTTTGTATAACATTTATAACAGTTGTAATTATTATTATTATTTCTACTATTCTACTTTTATTACTGGCCTTTACCATCTACAAAAATTTCCGACGACGCTCTCTCTAAGCAATATCATAAAATTAATCTAAAATTAAAAGAGCTGTGTTTGAATACACAATGTCGAAAATTATACATATTACTGTTGCAAAATTCAAGTATTTCAATGTTTATAATTTATGTAAGCTGTATTTCAACCTGCAGAAGTCTTAACACGAAACTGTTGGTAGAAGATCAACATTGTCTTCGAAGAGAACACTATTTTTCCGTAAATCTTCATCCAAAGGACCAAGGTAATTGCCAATATTTTCTAGGTACCTTTGTTTTTACTCAAAAATGTGATCCATTTTCCATCCGATCTTTTATAAGAAAATAAGCTCGGTGACGATCTGTATTCCACTTGTTTACATTGGAAAACTGCCCAAACCGGAATTTCTTTCCCCGCCAACTATAATCGAATTACCTTATCGCGTACTATGACGTCACATGAAAGCACGTAAGAAAATAAATATCATTCGCACTAAAGGACGAATCACACGGAACTGGATTTCCCATAGGAATGCCCTAGTTAGCACTGCACTGGCTACCTTGCTGGAAATGATGGCTGCCAGGCTGACTGCTAAACTGGTTTTGATAACTAGATCGTGTAATTGCAACTTGCTTCTCTGCTTGATTCTGTGGAACAGTCAATCAGAACGAAAGTTTTATCATGTGAAGATAATCTGTGTTTCAAAGGGATGAGATTTGTACATCAAATGTGATTAGTCGATGATGAATATCCATATTATTACCAGTGTATTAAATGTTTGATATAGTTAGTTGAACAATATATTTTTTTTATGAATGAATCCTGCGAATCTCATGCATGAATTTTCATACCCGAGTTAATTGAAAACCTTGTTAAGTACACGCTAATTACCATTTCCTTTCGTGCCAATTTCTAGCCAATACTTTTCTTTTCATTCTTTTAATTTTAATTTTTAATAACAGTAGTAGCTATTCTTTTCAAATAGTTCGTCCATATTCTTAGCTTCTCTGCTCTGCGCAATGGCTTGTGGGAACAAAAGTGTAATGACAAGCAGGGGTGCCCACAGGGGGTCACTTGCGTCATAGGGAATATTTGGGGGGGGGGAACAAAATTTTATAGTTTAGCTACCATATTTTCACACAACAATGGGGGATCATTTCGTTTGATTGACTTGTTATTTACTTTTAGTTATGCTTATATGCTGTTTAGCATCTACTTCATGATTTAACAACATCCACAAGAACACTATTTCCTGTAACAAACATGAAAGTGAGCCGTGCATTTTCCTTTTGTAATCCCTTAATTTCAACTTCAATGAAAGGTTTCGAATGTCATGCGCCTTTCGATTGTTTTTATCTCGGCTAGAGTGCGCGTCAAATCTCCTGCATATGGCCTTGAACGGCTGAACAGCACCAGCGAATCACAGACGTGCGGCGTTGACTAGTTCCGTGACAAGACGTTTCGCTCAACCACGCTGTCTTTTCCGTGTGAGATCTCGACTATGGATGGCCAGATCCGGATCCTAAAATTTTTCGGATCCGGTTCCAAACGGATCCAGATCCGTTTTTCCATTCCGCATGAGCGGTCCTTTGGAAAGTAAGAATGTGTTTATAACATATTGTTACCTGCTAATATATATATATATGTGTGTGTGTGTGTGTGTGTGTGTGTGTGCGTGTGTGTGTGTGTGCGTGTGTGCGTGTGTGTGTGTGCGCGCGCGTGCGCGATTTGTAATTAATGCACTTACAAGGGAGGTCTAAGTCTCCCCCTCCAATGTCCATGAAACTTGGCAGGTGTATAGAGGGGCCCAAAGGAAGAAATACGTGTTTCTGTGTTTCAGCAAAAAAACGGTTTTAGGGGGCAAAACCCCATCAAATGTCAAAATGAAGACAAATTGACGCGGGGATCTGACCCCTGTGTCCCATCTCCGATTTCCATGAAATTTGGCAGCTGTATGGAGGGGCCCAAAGGAAGAAGTGCGTGTTTTTGTGTTTCAGCTAAAAAATGGTTTTAGGGGGCACCCCCCCCCCTCGAATGTTAAGATGAGGAGAAATTGAAGTGGGAATCTGACCACGTAAATATGGCATAGGAAGAAACAGGGGGCATAGGGCGCCTCTATGCACCTGCCAAATTTTATGGAAATCGGAGGGGGACACAGGGGTCAAATGCCCACTTAAATTTGTCCTCATTTTTACATTTGAGAGGGGGGTTGCCCCCTAAAACAGTTTTTTTAGCCGAAACAAAAAAATCACGTATTTCTTCCTTTGGGTCCCTTTATACACCTGCCAAGTTTCATGGAAATCGGAGGGGGACAAAGGGGTCAAATGCCCACTTAAATTTGTCCTCATTTTGATATTTGAAGGGGGTTTGCCCCTAAAACCGTTGTTTAGCTGAAACAAAAAACACCTATTTCTTCTTTTGAACCCGTTTATACACCTGCCAAGTTTCATGGAAATCGGAGGGGGACACAGGAGTCAAATACCCACTTAAATTTGTCCTCATCTTGACATTTGAGGTGGTTTTGCCCCCTAAAACAGTTTTTTTATCTGAAAGAGAAAAACACGTATTTCTTCCTTTGGGCTCCTCTATACACCTGCCAATTTTCATGGAAATCGGAGGGGGACACAGGGGTCAAATGCCCACTTAAATTTGTCCTCATTTTGACATTTGAGGGGGGGTTGCCCCTAGAACAGTTTTTTAACCGAAACAAAAAAAACATATTTCTTCTTTTGGACCCGTTTATACACCTGCCAAGTTTCATAGAAATCGGAGGGGGACACAGGGGTCAGATCCTCACTTTAATTTGTCATCATCTTGACATTTGAGGGGGTTTTGCCCCCTAAAACAGTTTTTTAGCTGAAACAAAAAAACACCTACTACTTCCTTTGGGCCCCTCTATACACCTGCCAATTTTCATGGAAATCGGAGGGGGACACAGGGGTCAAATGCTCACTTAAATTTGTCCTCATTTTGACATTTGAGGGGGGGGGTTGCCCCCTAGAACAGTTTTTTAGCCGAAACAAAAAGCACCTATTTCTTCCTTTGTGCTCCTCTATACACCTGCCAAGTTTCATGGAAATCGGAGGGGGACACTTAGATAACCTCCCTTGTTAGTCTTACACTTTGTAATTATATAACACTGCATATATTATAATGTTTTATTTTAATTTTTAAAACTATAACTGTAGAACAATTGTATAATTTTTGTATAACATTTCCATCTTGTTAAATGTGTTAAAGGTTTCATCCTGGAATGGAATGTCTCATATTTATGTGTGTTTCCATTTCCAATACATTCGAATGAATGCGATGCCGATGCGTAGCAAAGTATTTTAGGAACACTTGAAAAAAAATATCTTGTAGGACTAACTAATGAAAAATTTCTTTGTAATCGAAGATCATAATACCTTTTAAGGTGTGGTAATATTATAATGTGATTGAGATACGAAACTTTCGGACCCGGATCCGGATTTGGTATTTTCGGATCCGGATCTGGAACATTCGGATCCAGATCCGTTTGGCCATCCCTAATCTCGACATGGCACCGCTGCAGTGCGCTGCAATTGGCTATTACCATATGCAGGAGATCTGACGCGCACTCTAGTGTTATACCATGTCTGGTGTTTCGTTGTGGTAGTGTCGAGTCGGCTCGGAACTTCCGACATGTGGACTTTAGTTTTAGTGTTGCATGATTTCAGGCACTTATTGTTTCTTGTAAGTAAGTGTTCCTGTGCAACGACTGACTTCGGGGGAGGGGGAGGACTTTCTGCCCCCCAAAATACACCGAGAGGGACAGATATTATGTATATGTACATATATAAAATATTGTTTATGCCAATGCGTTTGCTGCCCGGTAGGACCCTGATTGTCTCCCTGGAATGGATGGTATCACCATAGAGCTGAGTTCACCGCGATCTTTTTAAGGTGTAAAGAAAATGAAGGCACTTACTAAAACTATAACGTTATATTAATAATAAATATGTACACATGACACGTAATTACACTGTCCTGCACTCCTGCCTCAGTAAACTGTTTATATGAAATTGGAAGCCGGTGTTACAATAACACGTCACTAGTTCTTCACTGAATGATATCAGCACTGTAATGTTCCTGTGAAACTGAACTCAATATCACTGCACTTCACTGACATGACGAATGAAACGTAGCCACGTTAGGCTTACGTTTTTGATGAATATCCGCAACGCGGTGACTTTCGGCTGTTGCCGGAGTGACTTCTGCACGAACACTGGCGGAATTAAGCTACCGCGCAAAGATGGCGGCAACTAGCACCGCACCCGATATGAACTGACCAATGGAAGTGCAGGTTTTTTAAAGCACTGGATATACACAAAATAAGCAATTGGTTATATAAAAAACAAATGCATTAGCAAAATGAGCAAGAGAAAAGTTCTGTTATTTGCGAATACAAGAATATATAAAAAGATATATCGTGGTTAGTTTCTAGAGATAATTCTCCAACATAAAATATTCTTTATGCCAGCCTTGCTTCTCCCAAAAATGTATTTCAAGTTGCCGCCTTTGGTGTAAAGTTCACGAATTTCAAAATTTAATTTTAAAAAAAAAATCAAATTATCGACATTCAAACAAAAATTCATTACTGTGTTTTTATCCAAACTATATTTGTGTGTGTGTGGAGGGGGGGATGTGATGAACAATTCTATGGGGGGATTTTGATGATCGACTTTTGGAGGGATGCGTCCACGGCCTTGCGGGCGGCACCCCTGATGACAAGTATCGTGTGAGTAGATAACTAGCAGCTGAGGCAGAACCACACAACTAGTCCAAGCCCAAGTGGAAAATCCAGCACGAAATCTGGCCTCCTATGGCTCTGTCCGAAAGGTACAAAGTACGGACTTGAAGTATGGTCTTGTGCGGAAGTGACGTCACAGTTCGAAAGCGCCAAGAACAGAAGCACGCAAGTGCACAGCTCGCAGTGCAGATGGTTGGTGACTAGGTCACGTGGTTTCCGCACTCGTTGTTCATTTGTTTAAAATCCCGGAGGTAGAAAGCTCGCGACACATGTAGATATACGTTATGGGCCAGCAAGTTGTTGGTTATAGTTCTAATGTGTGGAAATGTATGTGTACGAACATTTGAAAATGCTATGTGATTTTTATCTGAAATATAAGTGTTAAAACGCGAGGAAAACAACGAGTACTAAGTTTTATCTACTGATCGTATTTGGCGCTGCAGTCGAAGTGCAATTCGACTTTCACTTCCAGTCCACGACTTGAAGACCGCTCTCCAAGACCATACTCGGAGGATGCTCGCTTCAAATACGGTCTTGCACCTTTCGACACGGCCTATGATTCAGGCATTAATTCCTTTTGCAGTTGTTCCACAACCCTCTCCAAGTTGGTTGTCTCTGCTCCCCTTCTCTATCTAATCTTCCATAAAAATGCAGATTCACCGAGAGAGCTTGAGATAGCACGGTCCAGTGGCAAATCCCAGTCATGTGAATCGCACCAAGAAGACGAGGCCCCACCCAGACACACTTCTTGCTCTCAACAACAGGATTCGTTGTTCAACCGCGGCGGAAAAAATCCTCCCTCCGACCGGCACCTTGATTGTGCCCCGGAAGTGACGATTCAAAAGAGGGTGTGGCTCGAAGGGAAAGGGAAATGAGACACGGAGATTGCATCCGATCCCTCGCCGCTGCCCCGTCAGAGTGCATCCGACCAGTGTTGCCATATGAAGAAAACTTCCCCTTTCTGGAGGTAAATTTGAACCAAAATTTAATCGAAAAGGGAAATTCTATAAAAATACCAAAATTTTAGGGAATTTTGAAGATATCGCACTCAATTTTTGTTCAGGTTATATTTGGCGCAGTGGTAGCGTCGTCGCCTTTTAATCAAGGGGTCCCGGGTTCGATACCCAGTGGAGGCACATAGTGGTTCGGATCCTACTTTAAACTGTAGGTCCAGTCCCGATGAGCCATACTGTGCATAAAGCGGACTTAAACACCAATTTTATCAATCAATCAACCAGCATGAGTGATGAGTTAAATGAGTGATGGAACAAACATAATTAACTGCATATTCATGCATGACCAGGTTTCGAACCTGGGACATCTGGTCTGGTATTAAGAAGTATGGATGTAAGCATAAGACGTTTTTCATATGTACGTACGAAAATGGGCCAAAAGAAAGCATTACTGCTACTGCTACTAGTACTACTAAGACTAGTACTTCTACTTAGCCTATTATTACTTGTTTTACTTTTTTACTATTAGGCCTACTCGTTTTATTGGCGTTGTTGTTATATCTTTAGATGAAGGGAAATTTTAATTGTTAAAGTAAAGTAAAAAAGTAAAGTGCTCCCCCGTTCTTTACACCACGCCATGAAGTTAGGACCCCACACTTTCTTGATCACGGCCGAAGGTGGGTGATGTGCTCAGCACCACGCCCCTGGCCGCCAATACCTCCAAGAGCTTCCTTCAGGTACCCACTTTATACAACGCTGGGTGGGCGCCGGAGCCGCTTGAAGAGGTGGAAAAGATCCCGGTTCTTCCCCGCTCGGGATCGAACCTGGGTCTCTCGCATGGTAGTCAGACGCCCTATGGACTTCTTTTATATACAAAAGAGCAAGAGCCCTACGCGGCAGCCTTCCCCACACAACAAATTGAGGACTAGAAGTGGTAAACGTTGTAAGTGCCAAAAGCGAAAGTGTTGGGAAATCGCATCGTTCCGCACATCAGCCCGTAAGAATGTGCACACTAGTGACCTCTTTACACGCCCTTTGAACTGCTTAGAGGGCTACCAGCCACATTTCACGTTTACCACATTATAAAGCATGGCACATTTCACAGTTTAACGTGGAAAACGGTGTTTGAATTATTGTGGTACTTACAGAGTTTACCAATTTTAGTCTTCAATTCATACATGTCAATTTATTTCATTTCTCATTTTCATAAGGACAGACGAACACAAACCACTTTTCCACAGAGGTCGACAACGACTGAGCTACCGCGGCTGAATAATTTTACTCATTGAAAAGGGAAATATCACCATCAGAATTTGGCAACACTGCGATCCGACGGGATGCGAAACAAACGACCGCACAGTGTATCTCGCGAGCGATTTGCCTTCTTCGTCACGGGAAATTGTCTGGTCCGGGAAAACGTTGCTGTGCGGGACGAATTGCTTTAGCCGCGGTCAGCTTTCAAATTTCGTCACACGGCGGCGCTGACCACCAGTCGCGCAACAAGCAACTTGAATGATAATTGTCCTCGGTTTTCAATTAACAGTTTACCAGTGGATTTCGAGATAAATATCACTGCATGTAGAGTCAGTTTGTTGAAATCGAAAACAGGTAAGAAGTTTTGCACTGTTTGGCACACTCCCGTTCAAATAAAGTGGCACTCTTTATTAGGTTGCCAGACACGTATATAGAAATATGTTTCGGGGGGGGGGGGGGGTCCGAACCAAGTGAGTCAAAATATTTATAATAATTATTATTATTATAATGTTTGAACAAAAATTAATATTGTGTTAAATTAATTAAAATATTCAAATTAATCAATATTATATATTTTTTACATGAATAGGTAAAAGGACGGTATAGGAATAGTTATATAACAGAACGTATTCATTATCTAGTTTACGAGCAGTTAAGGCCGGTAAAATTTGTAAAAAAAAAGATTGCCCTGGCAAGGAAATTAATGTCAAATAGATAAATAATTGAATATTTATTAAATATAAAAAAGACTGTTAGATCCAGTTGACGAAAATTAAAGATCCTGGATAAATTTTATGAATGTTACGTTGTAAGTAGTAATAAATCCACATTGCCACTGTCATTCAAAATAGTATGATAGCCCGGAAGTTCAGGCATTTATTTTCGTTAAAATAGGCAGGCAAAAAGGCATTTATAATGTGGAAAATAGGCACTAAAAATGAAAAAAGGCAAAATAAGCAAAAAAAAAGGCACATTTGGAAGTCGCTTACTTTTATCTATAATTTCTGGCAAAATGTTAAAATCTACATTGGGAAGAGCATTTCAATTTTCACCAAATTCACGCACGTAACCATGTAACTTACCACTTAATGGCACACTAATTTTCGGCAAGATGACAACTACACGATCCTTTTCCTCCAAAGTGCAGAACTAAACTAAAGATGGAGAACTTGATTTTGGAATGCATGCAAAGGCCCTTGGGCATTAGTGCTGTTTCTTGTCAATAACGTCCTGACACGGACGCTTGACGTGATGACGTAATTGTGCAGATGTTCTGCAACAGGTTTTCAGCAGTCAATCATGAACAAGGAAATGTTAACCGAAAGCCAATATCCTAACTCAGCATGAAATACTTTTCTCTCACACTTTTCTCCTTCAGCAATGTTGAAACATGCGTGAGTTCAATATTACTTAAATAAAGCGAAAATTATTCACATAATAAACGGAAGGAAAATAAATGCCAACAACGTTTTTTGGGAGAAAAATAATTTATATACACACTTTTTTTTTAAAAAAATGGTCCAATTTCATTGAAAAAGGCAAAAAAAGGCATTACAATTAAAAGTAGGCAGTGGGGTCCCAAATAGGCAAAATAGGCAAAATGAAAAGGCTTCTAAAACATTCGAAACAACATAAAAAACGTATATCCGGAAAAATTTTATCAATATATCCAGTAGATAAAAAGAGGCATTTTGCCAAACTTCCGGGCTCTAATGATTACCATATAATCCAGGAGAGTATATTCTAGGCTAGCTAGGCTATCTGCGAAGCCTCAAGTCTAGAGAATAAAATTCAGGAGAAAAATCGATCAGAAATTGTAAATAAAATTATTCATATCAGTGAGATGATGATGCCGATTCTGGAGTTGGCAACGTGATTCCTTATGAGTTGGCAACGTGATTTTTTATGAGTTGGCAACCTCATTTCTTATGGGTTGGCAACCTGATTTCTTATGGGTTGGCAACCTGATTTCTTACGGGTTGGCAACCTGATTTCTTATGGGTTGGCAACCTGATTTCCTATGAGTTGGCAACCTGATTTCTTATGACTTGGGAACCTGATTTCTTATGAGTTGGCAACCTGATTTCTTATGAGTTGGCAACGTGGTTTTTTATGGGTTGGCAACCTGATTTCCTATGAGTTGGCAACCTGATTTCTTATGACTTGGGAACCTGATTTCTTATGAGTTGGCAACCTGATTTCTTATGAGTAAACAGGGCGGAAAAATCAAACGTCGTATAATGAGGATAACGGATTCAGTGTTCGAGAATTAGAAAACGAAATCAGGATTGCAAAAGCTGGTTTCGGGTCCAGGCAAGGGAGGGGCGAAGTGGGCGGCCGCCCGGGGCCTCGCCCCTGAAGAGATGTTATAATTTGAATCAATACATCAAATAAGGGGAGTACCATACAGACAGAAGGGTCCTAAGTCTATGACAGTCCGAAAAAAGTAAAAATTATTGTCGCATTTCTTACGTAAAACATTTACGCAAGTGGACACGATAATCGGACATTTTTACCCATTTATTTATTATTTTCTTGAATAGAAACACTTTGTCTTGTATGTTCTTCTCTCTTGACTTTGCACTCACGATGTTAACATGTTACCTAACAATAAAGCACCTCCAACCAGGACCGGATTAAGACGAAGTTGGGCCTAATGCTGCATCAATTGATAGCATTCACTTGAAATATTCGGTGAACAATAAACACAACGACGTTATAGTTACGTCACAGCGCAAAGAATAACAGTAACTGTATATTAAGTAACGCTGTGTCTAGGTGTCCGAAATTGGGGCTCCATATTTCATTCTACGATTTATTTTCAGGTTAATATACCAAAGGAAAACTGTTCAGCTTTCGGAAAATTCTCGTCTGTTTTCATCTGGGCCTATTTCAGGAATGGGCCTAATGCTGCTGCATCAATAGCACCTGCCTTAATCCGGCCCTGCCTCCAACTGCCACGAAGCAAGTGTGACGCATCTAAATGTTTGCGTTGTTTTCAACTCAAGCAGGGCATGGAAAAACACATTTTTAGGATGGTGAAATAATTAAATATCATTTTCGCCAGTAATTTATTATTATTATATAAATATGATAATGTGCTGACGTGTCCCTAAAGACTTTGTATCGATTCACATCGAGATTTCAAATTTACAGAACGCATTCTAAAATCGCCCAAGGCCTCGCGATATTTTGCTACACCACTGCATCCAAGAATCGAGAATCAGGTAACGGATCCAGAATTCCAGAAACATTAACTCTCTAGCCTTCTTAAACCCGAAGGTTTATGGCTGCAGCAACACAAGCTTTCGATCTGTCCCTCTTCTGGGCAAGATCATTGATTGATTGATTGATTTAGTTTATTTTACTTCGCGTTTTGTGCCTCTTGGCTAATTTGCGAAGATGGGGATGAGTGAAGAAATGATGAAATTGATGAATGGACATTCACAAACAACCAAGCCCGACCGGGATTCGAACCCGGGATGTGCTAACCATCTGGGCAAGATCAACCCACACTGCTAATCATAGAGTGAATGAAAGAAAGCCAAAAACGAACATGGTTGCCTAATTTCTCAGCTATTTTCAGAATGCTCTGCCAAGTTATTCAAATCTTCTGAAGGAGGGGGTTTTCTATTTCAGGAGGGGATCCTCACCCACGACCACCCCCTGAATTCATCATTGAAACACGGGGCCTCCCCCATGGCGCAGTGGTAGCGTCATTGCCTTGTAATCAAGGCGTTCCGGGTTCGATACCCGGTGGAGGCACAAGTGGTTCGGATTCCACTTAAAACTGTAGGTCCAGTCCCGATTAGCCTTACTGTGCATAAAGTGGACTTAAAACAGCAACTCAAACCAAAGTCATCATTGAAACACGGGAGAGATCATCAGCGCGCAGGACCATGTGAGTGCATCTCATTATGTTAATGACGTCGGAAGGCAAGCGTGGCGAAATGGCTTATAAATTGCAATCCTCCCTGCTTAAAAGCAAGCGATCGGTATTTAACAGTTCACCGATCGGTTCCAATCGCCGCGCAGAGCATCGGAGGATCGTATAAGGCGCAAGAGAGCAATAAAATCGACATTGAAAACAGCTCGGAGGGCAGAAGCTGGAGAATTTTATGATACAATAATCTCTGGAGCCATAGCATTCCTTCCGATACATGGTGGCCGATCGTAAAATGCCGCCCGTGTTATTGTTCGCTCTTGTAGCAAGAGGTACTGGGCCTGAACAAATTGCCCCGTGTCTGCTTGCATTGTTTCCTACCTTCCTCTCCACGTTGGGGGGGGGAGGGGAAGTCTGCGAGCTATGCAATTCCCTTCATTACCCCTGTATTATTATGGGATAGATTTATAAAAGTCTCTCTAAGTTTTAAACTTCTGCATCTTTTGGAAAAATTCAAATTCTAGAAGCAAGAATGAGTAAAAATCAACATTTTAAGCAACGTCCGACAATTAATAATCCAGGGGAGAAGCGGGGGCAAAGGCCCGATTGTCAAAATTTGCCCAGACCACGAGGTAGCACACGGCTGAAATTAATGCGTCATTTCTTGAAAACTATACACTACATTTCAGTTCTGTCTTCTTTGTTCACTAAAGTGTAAATCACCAACCCTGAGGCCCTCTGTAAACAAACCGTCTCACCGATTCGATGTATCACTGAACACGGAGACCTTCCCGCACGCATACAACTCGCCATGTTGAAAGTGGCTCTACTTCCTTGCTGTTCGCATGATTCTTTCTAGAAAATAACCTATGTTATAAAATATCATTATGTACACAAATCTCTAAGCTCATTGAAAGTTACAATGCATATTACTACAAAATGTTCACACTTATCTTGCCTTGCCATGTCACCAAGTTATTTTACGAAGTGCACTATATTTGGCGGAACAAAAATCGTTATTAGGATGCTTGTCAAAGTTTCCAACCGCAATAAATTTAGGAACTTCTTGTCTTGTTTTGATCATCATCATCAATATATTTATTGGACTTACAGCATTGCATATGGCTGTTTATGCCCATTATATATTTTATTTACATAAGATACAATTTACATAAAATCTACAAACACATTTCAAATACACTCCTATCTATATCAAACCTTAGAAATATACATTACCATGTTATATCATTTAGTCTAAAAAAATGCAAGTAAAATATATTCAATTCGCATGCAAGAAAGAAGCCAAATTTATGGGAAATGATTACTGGTGCAAAGAGTTAACCATAAAGGTGAAGCAATAAGTACAAAAGAAAGAGCATTGGGTTTAAAGTGAGACGTCATTTGCGGCAGCGTATCCCATACTACAAATTGGCCGTTGTTTTACCTTACGTAATGAATCCTGTAACAACGCTGGATTTTCGTGTGGATTATTTTACTTCTATGAGTTTGCAATGCTCTCTGCATGCACGTGGTTTTGTAGAAGGTCTCAGGGTTGGTGATTTGAACTTTAGTATACATCTAAAAGTATTATAGTATACTCGAATTACAAAACAATACATCCATTGTTACTATTATTAACAAGCGGCGTTTTGGTCTCGAATAATTAGCATTCGTCTCCCCGAAGGGCAAGTCGCGCTCTCATCTCTATCCGGATAACGGATATTCTGATTATCCGAAATATCCGGATATGTGGAATATCCGAATGTGTTAATTATCCGTACAGTTTTGTCGTTTATCCGTTTTACGAGCTCTCCGCATATTCTTCTATTCGTCATGTTAGTACGGATTCTCCGCATTTTTTATAAATGTTGCTTAAAATAGATCTCTGCATAACTAATTTCAGTATAAATGCACAAAGTTCCACCATAACAAAAACAAGTAAGTGAGATATCGTTTAGAATATAGCATTCTCAGTTTTGGTGTTCGTATGCAACCACGCAGCACATACTTACGATTGCTTGTAATTACTCTGAGCAAAATATGATTTATTTATTTGGTGTTTTAAGTCCACTTTATGCACAGTAAGGCTAATCGGGACTGGATCTACAGTTTTAAGTGGGATCCGAACCACTATGTGCCACCACACCCTTTGATTACAAGGCGACGACGCTACCACTGCGCCATCAGGGAGGCCCTAGCAAAATATGAGATTTATCCACAAGAAATCAGATGTTTGCTTGATATTATAAAGAAGTGGCAAAGTGAAATACATTTGGTTTATCAAATTTTTCGCAGTCTGGAAGAAGTCCAAGAATTCTGACATCAAGTAAGAGTCTCGTCATGATTTTTTTAAGGACGTCTCGGTCCCAGTACATCCATAGGGAAATTTGTGTAAGCAGTCTTGGTATCGAGAGGAGACGTGGTAATCGTATGTGTGAGATAGTCGAACAACGACCACCTACTCTTCGTTGTAACATGTATTCCCTCCCACTATCATTTGATTACAAAAAACGACAGCACTGGCCAACATTCAGGGTAATATTCGTAGTACGAAGAAATAGCATTGATTTTAGTCCATAGGCCCAGGCAGATATCGGTACCATCCAAGGTGGCAAAACTTCAATGGTACTGAAATATTTGTTGCACCAATATAAGTAAAGTAATATATGATAACCTTTGCAAATGAGTAGCTTTTTCATTTTTCTTGGAGGTTACATGTCTTCGCATAAGTTGCATTAGTCACGTATCAATTGCGAACATGAAAGTTCACAACTTACACAAAAGAAACATTTTCTGTGGAATAATGCATCGCGTTTTCCTTCACGTAACTATTTTACCGAAGTTTGTGTATATTATTATTATTATTTGTATAAAGACAAACAGTAAGTTTCACTGAGAATTATGAACTCCTTTGACCTGACAACCAGACAAAGATTGTATATGTCTTCAACAAATTGAGTCTGATCTTGTAGCCGAAGGCTTTATTATTGCCTGTATGGATGGTCGAAAATACAACAGAGCAGTTCGGCTACATAAACTGGTGTGTGATACATTCAAGCGATTAACATGGAAAGGCTCTGTCATGGTTGGAAGATATTCTTGCAAAAGATATGATTCACTTGGGTAAGGCACTGAAGATCATTGAAGGTCTTGGACAGGAACTGTCACAAGCGTCCTTGATGTGCTATCATCATTTGGAGTCTATCGTGAGTTTCTCAAAAGTGGGAGCGGAGTCTGTCACGCTTCTGGATGTCTTATTTAGATATCTTTCTAGGCTTGATACAAGCATCTAGAGAGGGAGATTGAATACTACATTTATCACCCATTCGAGCAAAGATACCATGGCGCTTTGCATATGGCACGCTACTTCCCATACTACTATCACAGAGGTATCTTTGCCGAACTCCTTTGGACCAAACAATTAAAGAAACTGTGAACATAGACACCTAGCCACCAGGAGGAAAACAGATATTTCATTTGATGGAAGGGTCAGATAAGACGGAGCAGATGTGATCTCATGGATAAAACTTGGCTGAACCCTGTGTCTCCTGATGAAGTATACTATACATCGCGTTTTATCCATGCCACCATGCAGAGATTGTCTCTTCATGCACGTTCTATAAGCAAGCAATATGGAAGTGTTGCATGCAAGCAAACCCTACGGTGAATATGGATGGACGAATGGTGGAGACGACAACCTTGTCATTCAGTGGATGCGCCAAACTGCACTTGGCTGTCCAATGGAGTCAAGTGCACATACATGTACAATTTACAAACTTGCAAAAACCAGAAACAGCAGGAGGATGGAGGATCTGGTGTTCAACTCGAGGACTTAGACGATAATACATTTGAGCAGTATGATGATTGATTCCTGTAACGTTTAATTGCAGTTATTGTCCTAATTTCTTTTGTAATAACGATCTGAACATACAATACTGTAAAGGTTGACAATTAACAATAAGATTTTTGTAGGTAGCTTTCATCGTAATCATTATTTACTTACCTAACCGGTGAACGGCAACCTGTTTAATGCAGTCCACTAAACTTAAAACTAATTACGTTAGTTACTACTATTGCATTCCA
The DNA here is from genome assembly GCF_977018435.1 of Lepisma saccharinum. Lineage (NCBI taxonomy): Eukaryota > Metazoa > Arthropoda > Insecta > Zygentoma > Lepismatidae > Lepisma > Lepisma saccharinum. The sequence continues at coordinate 32,756,461 of NC_139257.1, forward strand.
CATTAAAAAGTTGAATCATGTTTTGCTAAAAGAAGGTAATGTGGAATAATTTTGTAGCTCATTTTGCCTTGAACTAAGTACTTTCTAAAAAGTAGTCATTTTTATCAGTCTGAAAAAAGCTTTTCACGGGATCGGGAAAAAAGTTGTATAACCCCCAGTAAGCTACCACTCTGCTGTTATCACATCAGAAAATTTCCCTCACACATGGACCATTACAAAAATCATTACTAGAACATCCTGCAGGATGAAAAGTGAAATTTTGAAGCTAATGGACTATTTGAAGGTTTACAATGTTACGCCTATAAGTAGTTCTAAAGAATTTGGTGATATGAGAAATATTGACAACATTTAATGAAGAAACTATCTATATATTACTCCATGGCTACTGAAACAAATATGTAGAATAACGCAAGATTGTAAAATGTAAAAGATGCCTCTAAAGCAAACAAAGTACTAAAACATAATGGCAGCGCCATCTATTGTCCGCTTTGTCGACGCTTCACCTCGTTTTTTATTTGATCGAGGTCGAGCAGGCGGCGTGTCGGGTGAAAAGCGTGACTTGTCTGGGTGAGACAAGCCGGCTGAGCAGCCAAGACACACCCTGAGCAAACTAATTGCGTGAAGGTCCTCTTCAGACCGCAGGCCAGCTCCAAGCTATCAATGGAATCGTGTCCGCGCTTCAAACCTACTTGACTTGGTACGGCGCTCCTTATCGGCAGGTCAATTTAAGCATCAGTTGCGTACGCAAGGGGGGGGTAGCCGGGTTTAAACCACCCCCCTTGAACTTTTGAAAAATTATGGAAATTGCTGTAGATAAAAATTAAAAATGGCTAATTTATTACAGTCAAAGACCTGCGACAGTAATAATAATAATAATAATAATAATAATTTGAATTATTATTCCCATGCAGCATGAATAAAAACACAACATTCCAAACACAATGTAAGGGGGCGCAAAGTTCAATTTGGAATTTTCTTGCAAAAAGTCGCGCAGTGACTCTCGCGAGAATTGTGAAAATTCCTTGCTTCGTCGCAGTGTGCCGACCTTATTGTAAAACTTTCTTTCCGGTACTGATTTTGCATCCCCTTCTGAACTCTCAAGTGATGCTGAGTCTACATCCACATCATTAAATACTGTTGAAGAAGTGCTTTGTGAATCACCTAGAAGTGATAAATGTGTTGGAATGTCTATAAAATTACTTTTGAACGAAAACATAGACTCAGTGGAATTTAGCAACATGTATTCTCGCGCCTCATCATCATCCTGGGCTAGATCCATAAATGTAAATTTCCCCGTGCATATAGCACCGTGCCATGAAGGCACATGTAGTGGTGTGGTGGGCCCCACACATTCTCGATCTCGGCCATTTTGTACGTGAGGTGATCAGCACCATGCTCCGGCAGCCTTTATCCCCAAGGGTTGCTCTCAGGTACCTATTGATATGAGGCTGGATAAATTCTAACCAATTCCGGGAATCGAACCCGGATCTCCCGCGAGGTTGTCAGACTAGACCACCGCGGCTCCTTGGATGAGTTTCATATTTTGATTATTTCAATAAATTTAATATATTTGCTTGTTTTTATGGATTTTCTTCACACTTAAAATGTCTCACCTATTATATACAAATAACCGTTGACTAGACAATTATTTCGTAACATAGAAACAAAAAAAAATGTAGTTTTGTTCTATTGCTTTCATAAATATATTTATGTAGATCTCTACTACTTCATAATAGTAGTGATATAAGTAGTAACAGCAGCTGCATTAGTAGTAATTAAACTAATTAATTAATTATAAATATTATTAATTAATTAATTAAAGTATAATAAAACGATGGTAATGTGAATTTGTAGAAAGTTTACGAAATAACACCCCCCCCCCTTGATGAAATCCTGCGTACGCTACTGTTAAGCATGTATTGCTGGGATTGTCAGTGTTGGTTACTTGGAATATTGTTACACGACATAGGATTATAATTATTATTAGCGACGCCGTAAAATAATTTCGTTTCGGTTGACTCAAGGGTAGACGAAATATTTTATTTTTCTCTTTCTCTATATCAGGAGCGTATATTGTAGGCTAGCTAGGCCATCTGGGAAGCCTGAAGTCTAGAGAATAAAATACAATAGAAAAATCGATCAAAAATTGTAAATAAATTTATTCATATCGGTGAGATGATGATGGTGATTCTGAAGTTGGCTACCTGATTTCTTATGAGTTGGCAACCTGATTTCCTATGAGTTGGCAACCTGATTTCCTATGAATTGGCAACCTGATTTCCTATGAGTTGGCAACCTGATTTCCTATGAGTTGGCAACCTGATTTTTTATGAGTTGGCAACCTGATTTCCTATGAGTTGGCAACCTGATTTGCTATGAGTTGGCAACCTGATTTTCTATGAGTTGGCAACCTGATTTCTTAGGAGTTGGTAAACGTATTTCTATTCATAGCCTAGGACCACGTGACATAGTGAGATAGCCAAGATCTTGGACTCAGTATACGACACTGCTATATGTATGTATATATATATATATATATATATATATATATATATATATATATATATATATCCCTATCTTACACTCTTTCTTTTTCTCCCTTCTCCTTTATCTTTCTTTTCCCCTCTCTGTCGTTTTCATCTTTTGTTTTCCTTCTCTTCCCTTCTTACTGTTTCTCTATCTTTTCCTTACTTTCTTGCTATCATTCTTCCTTTTCTCTCTCTGTTCAGGTCTCAATTTCGCTGTCTCTTTTACTGGCTCATTCTTTTTTATCTCTTTCTCATGCTCGTTATCCCTGAGATTGGTGCCAGAAGGGTGCGAGGGGTGGTTCTCCGCACCTCCTTCAGCCTCAATAATGAAATTGATAGCAAGTACTACTGTACATTATGGTACATATTACAATAGTGATCTCCATTTCCGACGGCGATACACGTGTCCAAAGTCAAGTCCAGATTAGCCTCTGTTTTATTCTTGCATTACGGAAAAGGTGGAAATCGGTAGGAGCAAGGTCCGGACTATAGGGTGGATGATCAAAAAAATTTCCAGCCGAATTGATCCAGCAATTCTTGAGTTGCACCAGCAGTGTGAGGACGCGCATTGTTGTGCAGAAGCACAATTCCTCAAGAAAGCATTCCTTTCTTTTTCTTCGAGTTTCACAATAAGGATTTGCATTGATCGTAGTGCCCTTTGGCGGAAATGCGCGAGCGGGCTTTTGTTTGAATGCAGTGACCACCTGGCTTAATGAACTGGCGGCAGAAGAGTATAACATGGGAATTCTGATACGACAAATGTTTAAATGTAGGAGGTGATTATGTAGAGAAGTGAAGGAAGCTTCAGGTATGTAACAGAATTGTCTTTTTTTCAAATAAATATTGTGTTTTTCATTTTGTATAACCAAACGGTCTTTATTTTCTGGATGACCCTCGTATAAGGTTTGTACACTATTAGTACATAATGTATTCACATTAAAACTTCGTTATGTATGATAAACAATCTTGTAAGCATAAAACTAAGCCTGCTAAATGCAAGAAATGCTACTACTGTTAATTATTACAATAATGAATTGAATCGCTATGTATTTTAAATCCTGTATATATCACACGTCAGAGGTATTGAATCAAATTTTGATCACTAGGATCAAAAAGGAGAGACATTTCACAATTCATTTGCTCACTTATTAACTTTCATAATTGTTTCATATACGAGCATATTCTTATTTATCTTAATTGGCTATTTACAACATTTTATTCACTCCTTCTGTAATTTTTATACTCTTCCTTTATGTATTTTGCATTTACTATAATATATATAATCACTCTTCTCCGCTCCTAGTTTCTACAATGAACTCTGCTCTTCTTTATATGGCGTGCTGCCATCTATCGTCGCTTTCGGGAAACAGTTCTTCCTTGTGTTTTTCATTGTGTCGTCGGAACTGGCACGTGACGGCCATGATTTCAAATTTTGGTGTTACCCATGGAGTGTGAGTGTGTGTGTGTGTGTGGGGTTCTTCCTCTACTACAAATGATTCTAGAAATATCCCATGTAATTTGAGTAAAAATAAGCTCATTGTGCCAAAATTAGACTCTTTCGACTTTGAAACGTCATTTTCAAGGTTCTCCGTGTTAAAATTACTAAGACCAACTGTAATATTTAACGTAATGTAATCTTAACGTGTTCGGGGATTCAAACAAAAGGGTTCATGTGTCTTAAATACAGACGAATGAAAATCTTGCCGCTGCGGAATATATGTGCTTGTAGCAATTTTTCATACAGATCCAGATTCACAGATGATGGTCACGGGGGGGGGGGGGGGGGGCCTGGGAAGGAGCAAGTAAGTCAAAATGCTAGTACATAAAAAATACAATTGTGAAAGATATCCTTAACGACATTTCTGCACCCCACCCCCTCAAATGCTATAATTGGATCAATCGAATGGTATTATCGCTAGCATAAAGTTTGTGAAATGACATTGGGAAAATATTTCAGGCTATTGTCATATTTATTATGCGAATGCATATTTGTGTTAGAATTTCGTTTTTCTTGTCTATTAGACCACCTCCTACCTGCCTCGTCGCCATCATTTTGTGAGACAAAGAAGACATACAACAATATTAGTTTCTTACCATATTGACAGAAAACGAATTAGACATTTGTACGATACATATAATTGTTATATCGTAGTTGCTTTATGACAATAACATCTGGGTAAATTTCTTATCTCCGGAAAAAGGCTGGAATTGCTAGTTCATTTAATTTCAAAATTCGTACTTACGTATTCTGCATTGAGAAACATTGTTGAAGGTGGCATTTCGCTCATTTCACGGAAATATGCTCTATTTGCGACATATCGAGTAAGTTTTCTTCCTATCTTTTTGCCCTCGGTAACACGCAAAATGGCGGTCACAGTTTCACTACCGTACTCGGCATGCAGTGTTTCCACCCCACTCCAACCAAAAATACCTACGTAGCGCGACAAACCATTGACGCATAGCACCACGAACCATTCATACATAGCACCACGAACTATTTCCGGTAAGGTTAGGTTAGGTTGGGTCACGTTTAGGTTAGAATAGTTAAAAATAGGTTTAGAAGAAATAGCGTAGCCCCACACACCATTCTTGCATAGCCCCACGAACCATTGACACATAGCCCCACAAACCATTTGCGGAAACGTACCTTCTTCAGTTACAAAACACGTGTTTGGAAACACGGAACGGCATTGACCGTGATTACGTCATCACACACAGGCAACATCTGGATGGAATGAAATGGATGCAACAGCTTTTGTGCATCGGTCACACATTTATATTGAAAAATACATGATTTACCGGCAAAATTCAATGAACGATGCGAGAAAACACTTCCCCGAACTTACACAAGTATAAAGAAACTGCATTCGATAAGTAATTTCTCCTGTAAATTTGAAGAAACCAGTTTTCCGGAGATAAGAAATTTACCTAAAATCTGAAATATGCGAGTTTATTCGCCATTGTGAAAGCGGTTTAGACTACCACCTTCTACAAGAATATATCACCCCCATTTTTTCGTTTGAAGACATCGCTAAAGCTATGAATTCACGTCATGGGGTCTTATACCTTCTCTAAGTACTTATGCTGTAATAACACTTACATTATAGCCGACGCTGTATGTCTTCACTTTTTCTTCGAATTCTTCTGTCTTATTTTTGCTCCCTTCAATTCTAATTATTGATATCTGATAGCATCAGGAGCTTCACAATACAGGCTCGGTGTAAAACTTCTTTTTATCTCAGTTTTTTCTTTTTCAATACGTGCCTCTTTCTTTCGAACAAAACGCAATCAAGTTATCTTTAAACCAGCGCACAGAATGTCGACGTGAAACCACATTCTTCTTCTTCTTCATTTTTGCAGCGTTCATTCTGTGGCTGTTAGACGAAGCACAGACTATTCCTATAAATTGCGGTGAAGAAGCTGACGAACAACTGTACAAGTGTCTCATTAACTTTCACAATTACGACCTTTTTTCTTTAAAAGTCCATGGTGAGTAAAGTAGAGCAATAAATTATAGGGGATACGAGCTATTAAGCTGTCACACTTCTCCACTGATAATAAAGTAGGTTTATTACAATGTTTCTATAAGGAGTGTATCTGGGGGGGGAGGGGATGCACGTGTGTATAGGTATAAGGTACAGCGTATATCGTTGGGATCTCTTTCATTTCAGGGGAATGAAATGTGTGGGAGATCTGGCCACACTGTTACCGATTATATTACTGTTCCAAACTTGAACATAATCTGTAGAGAAGAGTGAGAGACAGTGGCGTGCCAAAGAGGAATTGATGTAGTTTATAAATTCCAGCCTTTGGAACATTTTTTTTTTAAAAAAAAAAAAAAGTATATATTCTCTGCATCAAGAGCGATAATAATTCATTTTTAATTGTTGTAGGATTAAAGTATCAAACATTTTCATATACCAGTAGGCTTATATGATCAGCTATTGTACCAGGTGGTTATAATTAAAGTGACGGTGTTCAGAGTGGTACAGCACGGGCTGTAATGAGAGTAGCAGTCTGAAACTTCGTAGATATGCTAATGAAGCAATGCGCTCGCGAATTATGCCAAAAAAAAAAATAGTTCCAATTCTCGCCACCAGGGTAAAAAACGGCGCTGTAAGCAGTCAAAACGTGGAATTTTCCATAACTCTGACGTCAAAATCGGTGAAATTGCCTAACCATTGTGTGAGCTCCCTGGTTGTTCTTGGTGACGCTTGTTGCTTTTTCCTTTAGTAATGTTCATGTAATTCGAATAGTGAAATTGTAGGGATATTTTATTACAAAGAGTATTGTTTTCTGCGATTTATAGTGTTTTTCCTGTAACTATACCAAGTTTTGACTGCTTACAGCGCCATTTTTTACCCTGGTGGCGAGAATTGGAACTATTTTTTTTTTTTTCATAATTCGCGAGCGCATTGCTTCATTAGCATATCTACGAAGTTTCAGACTGCTACTCTCATTACAGCCCGTGCTGTACCACTCTGAACACCGTCACTTTAATTATAACCACCTGATACTATCTGGTTGCTGTATAAATTTCAGTTTAATACCAATAAAGTAATCGTGGTTATCATATTGGTGATTTGCAGCCCTTATTTTCATTCAAGACCCGCATAAAATACGCATCATATTAGAAAATTATTGTAACAAAATGTGTAGCTGGCAGATACATTTCACATGGTTTGGTGCCGGCCCCCGTGGCGAAGTGGTTAGCATAGCGCGTTACGACGACAGAGGTCCCTGGTTCGAATCCCGGCCAGGGCATGGGTCTTTGTGAGTATCTCTTCATCAATTTCATTGTATCATCAGTCATCGCCATCTTCGCGATTAGCCAAAAGTGGCACAAAGGCGAAGTAAAATAAACCAATTCAATCAATCGCATGGTTTTTTTTACATCCACTTCGCTCTTACGGTGGATGAAGAATAGATTAATTCTATGAGAATCAATCATAGCTGTGCCCCTCTCCCACTCCCAGTCTTCATCTAGTAGTAGTAATAATAATAAAACGTGAGAGCAAGTTCGTATTACATTGTCATCAAACGAAACAGATTTTCACTTCAAGACCTGCCATTTATTGATATTTGAAATCATAGGCGTAACTTGGTTGGAGCAAGGAGGCACTTGCCCCCCCCCCCCAAAAAAAAGAAATTTGTTTTTTTATTAAAATTTACAAGTTAATGGTCGTTAAACTCCTCGCGCATGAGAAGCAAAGAAATGAATAATTCTTATGGTTCCGCAAATTCAACAGTTGTCGTATTTAGTAAAGTAGTCCAGAACGTTATTTTTATGAGATAAAACTTTATTTCATTATGCCCCCAACCAAAGTTAAGCCCCAAGTTCGATTCTGTCACCTCCCCCCCCCCCCACCCGCCACCCCAAAGCAAAGTTGAGTTTCAAGATACGCCGACTCTCGGATAAGCTCTGTGCACTGTAATTGTACACTTTCTTCAATACAAATGTGTCCAAAGGTAATGTAAATACTAACTCTGTCTAATCTTCCTGCAGAACAATGATTTGATGTTTAAATCTCTCTTATCTGCTTTAGATCATTGTTGAGTTACTAGAAAATTCCATGCTTTCAGTACGGCGTCACGAATCTGCAACACATTACGTCATGAGCCTTTTGTTTTTACAGGAAATAAACTTCCCTCGTTTGTATCGGATGATACATTTCGTGAAACTAACAGACAGTGTCCGTGTACAACGTCTTGTTCCAAGCTTCCTGGCACCGCATTTCGTGTACACTGGGACTTCCGATTGTAAATTTGACGGCTGGTTGGAGAGCCTATCGCAACTGCACGTATCAACGCTTCGATTGCCACCAAGGGGATGAGCTCATAACTGCCACAAGCCCTGTAACAATGCGATCCATTCTTGCAGAGGATAACAACTTTAAAACGAGTCTTTTGTTTCGGCCAAAGTGCTTGACGCCTTCGGAGCAAATTGGTGCTTGCCGCCATTTTGGTGGTGTTGACTTCCACGGAATGGACTGTGTTGTAATGGGAACTGCATTCTTTTGTCTTTGGTGTGGCGATGCGTGGGTGTTTTACACGCACTCTCACTATGTTTCTTACCTTTGATTATGTCAATTTAGGTAGATTTAGCTTCAGAAAATATGATGACGCTGTCAAGAATTGCATAGCATGACAATATAGGGATTTTACGACTATGACTCTCAGCAGAACAGCAACAAAACATCCGCACAGCAGGGGCGCCGAAACCGGGCGGGGGGCAGGGGAGCCCTGGCCCCTCCAGTTCTCGTTCGCCCCCCCCCCCTATAAGAGGCCCAATGTATAACATTCAACATTATTTGAATAAGTATAGTAATATACAATGGATATCAAATTAATACTACTAGTAGTACTAAGCTGTAATTTCTTGTGGAACAAGTATACTGAAGATTTAATATTCCATTACCTCTCGCAAGACAACCAAGATTTCTGTATGAAAAGTAGTGAAGTAAAGTAATTTGCCCACTGTTTCACATGCAAAGTCTAAGAATTGAAATATTAGCAAGTTACATAAGATATTTTACCCTAAACCAGGATAATCCCTCTAAATAATATTTATAAATTTCATTCATGTTTGATTATCTTATTTCACTTTGCAATTTAGTCTTCTTTTTGCTGGAGCTTCCAACAAAATACTCCCCCGGCACTTAGTCTTATGGATTCCATTATACCAGCTTTATCCATAGCCTATTTTTTAAAATACTTTAGGTAAAAAAGTAATTAAAATAATTAAAAAAACAGTAATCTCTGCTTAAATTGCTACATGATTTTGCAAAGTACGTATGTATGCAGCAGTAAATTCCTTCAAGACATTATTGAAAACCGTCGTTCAACTTATAGGCTACTTCGTTGAATATTTCTTTATTCATGCCTACTAATTGACTACAGGCTTTAACTTGTTGAATAATGAAAATCACTTTTATTTTCCTTTTCATCTACTAACTATTTTTTATACACTGTCCTCGTCATTTCTACAAATTTTTATCACATCCTTACTTTCAATAAATCGATATTTATCATTGAACAATTTACTTGTATTCTTTTAATTTGTGCTGCCATCTATTTTTCTTTTCCAAAACTTCATTCTTTTCATCTCGTGTTATTGAAATATCTGGTTTGTAGCCTTTTGGAAACAAATAGCCACGATTATACAGCGTGTCCATAAATTATTCATCCGATAACAGATCAAAATATCTTTACTGTATAAATAAAAGTTTCTTGGAAACAACAGACTCAAAGACTTTCTACTGAACATGGTTCTCAATATTAATAAAACTCTACATGGACACCCTTAGTGGCTTTCGCAATATCAAGTCTATTGATGAATTCACTATACGTGTTGCGGATCATATCCACGGTGATTGATGCCACAGTTTCCTCGATCCTGCACAATTCCGTAGCTTTCTTGCTTTAGACGATGTTATTCACGTACCCCCTTTAACGACTCTGAACAGTTACAGGAGATTTTCTTTCCCACAACCACAACACACACGTTGCCTTCACCTGCACCGTGGCCATTTTACTATTTTGTCGCAATGCTCGATGGTAGGTACCCAGTCAGGGGCGCCGACTTGTCAAAATTATTGGGTGGGCTCTGATCACTGAAATAAATTAATGAATGACTCACTCTCTCCCTTTTTTAAGTTTTGGCCTCAGTGTTCGGAATCTCATAAAAGCCCACGAATTCCTCAAAAATATCCAAATTTTCATTCACAGTTCTAATGCAGAATATTAATTGTTCACGGATGGATATGTCACAAGTTTCGTCAACCATAATAGCAAAATATTCCCGACTTTTAATATCTGTTACCACGGAGCCCAAAACAGATCTCCCTAATATATCAATGATCTCGTTCTGAATGTCATGTTAGAGCCATTTGTAGCCCGAACGTCCCATCCACTACCCTAGTTCATGCACATCGTCTCTTGAAACTCTTTTTACTAAAAATTTGAACAATACTCATAAATACATACTTAGTATATAGTAATAAGTCATGTGTTTTGCTGTCTCTGGTCATAGCCCCCCCAAAGTTGATGGTTTAGCGGTCTCAGCCCCCCAAATTGATGGTCTAGATCATTTCAAATGTGTATTTAAAGTTAAGTTCATGTGGCACAATTCAGAGTAAACTTTACAAGAGAAGCAAAATAATACATTAGATCCTCTTAAGCAAAATTATTAGGGGGGCGCTGCCCCACATCGTTAACATTGGGGGGGCTCGAGCCCCCCCAAGCCCCATGGAGTCGGCGCCTATGTACCCAGTGTTGCCAAGTACATGGGAGATTTTTTTTTTTAAAATGGTCATGTTAATACTAACGACTTTCACTCCACTTGTAGATTTAGATTTAGATTTATTTCATCCATGAATCACATTTGCATTTTCATGCTGTGATATTGGACATGTCAGTCAAACATTACAATATACTAATACAATGAAATATAATAATGTAATATACAATGAAATGATACCTTAGCCTATTACAGTTTGGAGGTGTGTACTCGTATTAGTTATACTGTCTATACATAAAAGTAACACCAGTAAGACATGTTAAAGTTACAATATAAGTATACTGTTCTGTAATGGATTAAAACATTAATATTGAGAGATAATATAAAGGTAAGACTAATAACATTGTAAAATTATACTAAAATTGCACTCATGTAATATAACAGGTACAACTTGTGAGACTGGATCCAGCACTCTTGTGGATGAATCCATGAACCTCCAATCCATCAACCCAAAGTGAGTTGATGGATTAGACATTCAAAAATTCACTCACTGAGTAAAAGCAATGGTACAACATGTGATTTCTTAATTTCCTTTTGAATTTGGCTATTGGTTCAATAGTTTTTATGTGATCTGGTAACTTGTTGTATAGGATGCCTGTGATGCCTGTGAATTTTGGACCTTTTTCAAATAGTGTTGTGTTATGCATTGGAACTGCAAGATTGGAGTTATTCCTCGTGTTGTAATGATGCACTTCCTTGTTGCATTTGGAGAACTTTGTCAGATCCATTTTTACATGCCATAATAAATTAAGTATATTGTTACCCTGCCCCGTGTCAGGGCAACAGTGTTTTTTTTTTCTTATTGAAATATTTATTAATATGTTAATTAATTGGGTAATCAAGTGTATAAACATATATATGTGTGATTAGTGTAAATCAATTTATTATGCAATTTTAGGTTCGTATTATTCCATGTATAAATACCATGTAGCTCTCTGTTCTTGCTTCGTGTTTCGAACGTTCAAAAGAAAGGCGGGCTTAAAAATTTTGAAAGAAGGGCCGTTGGCAACAGACGCCAACAAAACGTATATAAACTCCCAGATGAGAGTGGGGGAGGTCGGCTGTTGGAACTGAGACTTGGAAGGGAGAGGCTGTTTTTGCTTCGGTCAGCTAGGACCGGAGGACAGATCTCTCGAAACGGATGCTGTAAGAGATTGGATTGCCGGGCAAGCTAGTGCCTTGGTGTCCAGTTTACAGGTAAAAAGGTAGTTTGTACTGGATGTTATTTTGAAGTAATTACGGTGCGCCGGGCAGCCTAGTGCCTTGTCACCGTGGAGGTTGAGAAATGTACACGTCGGGCGGCCTAGCGCCTGTTAAGACGTTTCTTGGAGTAACGCGAGTCTACCTTGTGACAAGCGTACTTCAGATGTAATTCATGAAATGTAAAGCATCCAGGTACAAACAATAGAGATTCCAACATCAAAATTAGAGTTTTGGCCCGATAAATAATTAGAGAAATGAACGTTCGGAAACGACATGTATATACTTCAAATTTTACGTTAATTAAACTATAGAAAATATCCAAAATTTCCGTTTTTAATTTCACAGATGCTGGACAAGGTAATTTATCCCCCTATAGCAATAAGGTTTCACAAAGGTTATCCGTTGTCTCTTGTCGTTAATTATACGTATAATTATGTTGACTTGTAGCAACCCACGTGCATTGTCGTACAAAGAAAGATACCCCTAGACAAATCAGAGCCGAGTAGGAAGTGCACAGAACCTCGAGTGCGGAGGTAAAGTGTGGGGGGGGGCCAGGCTAGTAACAATATAGAGGTAGGGTAGTGGTAGAATGCCAAGTTCCCTGAGGATTTCCCTTCATGATTCATTTCATTTCTTTCCCATCATAATTCTTAATACTTTTTTCTGAAGATTAAATATTTTTGTGCTGTTTGCTGCATTTCCTCAGAGTATAATGCCATATGTGAGTTGCGATTGGAACAGACTAAAGTATAGGGTTTTTAATGTGCTCTTTTCTGTTATATCTTTCATGATTCTTATGCCATATATGATTTTGCTTGATTTTCCTGCTAGATAGTTAATATGGGTGTCCCAATTGAGATTTTCTTGTATCCATATGCCCAGAAATTTTGTGGAATTTTCAAATTTAATGTTTTCATTTTCTATGTTTACAGTTGATATGTTGTTGCTTCTATTTCTTGGGTGGTGGAATTTTATTGCTACTCTTTTGTTATTATTTATTGTTTGTTTGCTGCTGCTGAACCACTCTGAAAGTTTCCCTGTTGTGTGTTTGATGTTTGAATTAAGTGTTTGCTCATTTTTGCCAGTCAGCACTATACTTGTGTCATCAGCATATAAAGTTGTTTTGGTTGGCTCTAAGTTTGATGACAAGTCATTTATGTATATGATAAATAGTATCGGTCCCAGGATCGAGCCTTGAGGGACTCCACATTATACTTTACAAGATTTAGAAAGGCAGGCAGATACAGAAGTGTTTCTTGTATGCAAGATTTCTACGATTTGATTGCGGTTTTGTAAATAGGACTTAAACCATGAGTTTACCAATCCCCATATACCATATTGGTTTAGTTTATTTGTTAGTTGGTCATGTGATACTGTGTCAAAAGCTTTTGTTAAGTCTAGAAATAGTCCAACGCATTGATCTCTATTGTCTAATTGTGTTCTGATATGTTCTATGTATTCAAATATTGCTGTGTTTATGGATTTGCCTTTCCAAAAGCCATGTTGTGAATTTGAGATTATGTTGTTCTTTTGTTCAATTGTTTGTTCATTGCAGTTTCTATGATTTTAGAGAAGGGGGAGAGTAATGCTACGGGTCTGTGGCTACTTATGTTGTGCTTATCACCTTTTTTTGTATATTGGTTTAATTTTTGCCACCTTTAATTTGTCAGGGAAAACTCCTATGGAGAAGGATAGGTTGACTAGATAGCACAATGGATGGAGGATATGGGTAAGACTTTTCTTTATGACTGTCGAAGGTATATCATCCAGACTGGTGGACCATTTACTTTTCATATTTGAAATTATGTTTGCCATTTCTTTTTCAGTGATTGGTTGTAGGTACATTGATGTGCTACAGGATTTTACCTTTATTTGGGAATTGGTTTGATGTGGTTTTAGTTTTATTTATCTCTAATTCAGTGAGGTACTTGTTGAACATGTTTGCCACTGTCTGGGGGTCTTTTATGGTTAGCTCATTGTGCTGCAGTGTGATGTTCTCATGTACTGTGTTGTTTCTGCCTAATTCTTTGTTTATTACATCCCACATAGCTTTGGATTTGTTGGAGGTGTTTGATATTAATTTGTCATTGTGCATTGTTTTTGCTGCTTGGAGCACTTTTCTATGTATTGATTTATATTTACTGAAATAATCTTCAAAATTTTTAGTTGTTTTTGTAGTTTTTCTGGCATTGTTAAGGAATCTCATTGTTTGGCTTGCTGTTTTTATTCCCGTTGTGATCCATGATTTGTCTGTCAGCCTTTCTTTCTTAACTCGTTGTTTTGGAAAGGCTATATCATAATAGTAGGAAAACGTATTATAGAATTTATCAAATGCCTGATTTACTGTACTACACTCATATATATCTTCCCAGTTTTCTTTACTAATTAAGTGGTTCAAGTAGACATAATTATCGTCATTAGAAATTATTTTCAAGGTGTATTCATTAGTGCCTTCAGTTCCATTATTTCTTTTGCGAGAGAAAGGAATGGAAATTTTAAAAGATTGTGCAAAGTGATCAGAAAAACCTGTGTCGAAAACCTCTACTGAACATTGAAAATGTAATGTGTTTAAGAATATTTGATCCAGAGCAGTTTTGGAATTTTTGTCACTCTGGTCGGTTCTCTTACCATAGCCTGCAAGTTGAAGGTGCTTAAAAGCATGCTGAGTGTATGGTGTACATTCTTTTTCAGAAAATCAATATTTAAGTCACCTATTAATGCTACCTTTTTATTGGTTTGTTGGTAGTGGTTCAGAATATTTTCTACATTATTGATAAATATATTTAAATCGCTATCCAGCGTTCTGTAAATGCATATTATTGTTACTTCAATTATGCATGATTCAAAATGCTTTTCAATATTGAGATGATCAATTTTTTTGCATTCATTTGCTACTATGTTCTTCTTTATGAATATACATGCTCCCCCTCTCCCCATGTTGCTTCTTGAGTAGTTTGAAGCTAGGTAAAAGTCTGGAAAGTTTATGAAGGAAATTTCTGCTGATTTTACCCAATGTTCTGTGAAGCAGACTATATCTATGTCTGCTAATTTATCTGCTAACAGTGATTCTATCTGTAGTTTCTTTTTCATTGTTGATACCTTGGATGTTTTGGAGGAAAATATTCAGAGACATCTGCATTCCATCTCTCCCTGCCCATACACTGTTTATTTTTACGTCTTGGTGTTCCTTGCTTTTTACTGGTTTAGATTGATTGCTTACCATTGTTGTAGATTGTGTATTAATATCCCTTACAGTTATAATTTTACTTGCATTTTCATCGTTTTATCGTTTCAGTTTGTCTGGAATATTCCTAACTCTATCTGATGTTCGTACAAAAATGTATTTTTGTTTTCCCTTAATATGGCAACCTTTTACTTCCTTACCTTTTTCAATTCTCCCTTCACTATCCTTTTCATTATTTTCTATTTCACTACATTTCCCTTCGTTCACCACTTCACTACTTTTTTCATCATTCACCACTTCACTATCTTTCCATCTTTCACATCATCACTACTTTTTCCATCTTGTATTACTTCACTATTTTTTCCATCACTCAACACTTCACTACCTCTTCCATTGTTCGCCTCTTTTCCTTTTCCGTCTTGTTTCAATTCACTATGATTTTCACTGTTTTCAATATCTTGACCATTTGTACACTTCACATTTGACACTTTTCCTGTCCATTTTAGGTTACTGTTTGCATAGTCATGTTCATGATACATTTAGCAATATGTTGTTTTTCGGTCTTACTGTAGTGCAATCCAGCGGCGTAGTGCCCACGTAAGGCTTGTAAGTCCACCTTACAAGTTGAAATTATTGAAGAAAACGTATTTCATTCCCGTATTTATCGCTTGAACACACATAGCAATATCAGACTTCAAGTAGGACTTTTAACGAAACAATTGACGACTTGTTTTGATTGGAGTTGTTTCTCTGTAAGGCTTCTTGATAGGACTTACGTGCGGGTGAATGGAAGAAATGATTTGGACTCGCCCACGGCGGGTGTGTTTGCTTACGTAGTATCTTCTCAACCAATGACAGGGCGCCCCGATTCTCACGCACTGTAAGGCGCATTACCAGTGGTGGCTAACTGGCGAGATTTCTGTCCCTCTGCGTCTGTTTGCCACGGTCGGAAGAGAACCATGAAAATCGACTCCCGTGTTGTTTCAAAAATGCTTGATGGGAGGCGTATCTAACAAAACGGGTGTCATTTTAAATGTGTAAACTAACTATTAAGTCCACAAAGAGATGGTTTAATGTTGGATATTACCTTCATTATAAGCAGCAAAGTTAAAGATAAAAGATGAATGTCTGGCAATCATAGATCCGGCAGCGCCCACAAAGTTAGGCGCGTGCATCACAGTTACCCGTAATGTTAAAAGCATACTTGTAATACTTAGCGTTATGATTTACAGATTTTTTTACCTTTTCCTTTGACTAAGTTGCTTGATATGATTTTCAAAATGTGCACAAATATCGTAACCATGATAATGAGTAATAAACTTCATGAGTACTTGCGTACTGCCCATTTGAATGAAGCTGTTGAACAAGTGTACAAACTAACAGAATTGTTCCTCACTGTTCCTGTCTCAAGCTCGTCGGTGGAAAGGTCGTTTTCTGCACTGAAGAGGATTCATACATTTCAAAGCAGCACACAGACTCGGGCAAGGAAATCTGACTTGGCACGCGTATCCATTGTGCTGCTAAAGACATTGACCAGAAACTACTGATTCTACTACGACGTGATTGAGGTGTTCAGACTAAAGGATCGTCGGATCGAGTTACAGTATAAATGAGAATTTTCATTAAGTAATACATACATATGCTATTATTGTTAACATAGAATGTGTGCATTTTGTGTTTGAAATTGAGTATGCCCATGCAAATAGATTCTATTTAGTTAAAATATCTTTGGGTTTTCTTTACCCAATATTGAGATCAGGTTTATCTAAGGAAGCCTTACACCTTTCATAGAATCACGCTACGCCACTGGTGCAGGTTTCTGTGTAGTGTGTCCAGCTTTAGTATTGATGAGTTTCTGAAATGTTTGCATATTTTTCCAATCTCCTTATTTACGGCTCTAATTGCATCATTTACGCATGAAGTTCTTTCGAGGTCGTGACGTAAGGGATTGTTTGCTACTGTTACTTGGGTATGGGTTAGATGGCTGAGGATATGCTTTAGGGTGTTGGTGACGGTAGTTCCTTCATTCTTTGACACGTCGTTGGTTCCACATATCAATATGACATTGTCATTTAGTCCTTACAGTCATTAACAGTGCTGTTGGTGACCTGCTGTATTCACCCTCTCCAAGTATCACTGTTGCACTGCAGGTGGCACCTATCAGAATGTTATTTACGTATGTGGCAAGATTTCGACCATGGCTGTCTGCAGATAAGTATTATTTTCTTGGAATTTGGGTGCATTTTGCTGTGCTCCGTATTCCTCTCATTTCCATGCATTAGTGACTCCCTTTGATGTGAGTTGGTGGTATCTTGTTTACTGATTGCAGTTGTCAATGTTGTGTTCTTCCGTTTTGAATTTCTTAATACATTTACATTTCTATTTTTACTAGTGTGTGGTGTTGCATTGTTCATATCTTCATTTTCTAGGAGCTTATAGCGATTTTGCACTTCTGTTTGTTGACGTGGGGGGGCAATGGAGGGTGAAGCTATCAGTTGGTGGGCGTCCCTTATGACTTTTCTTAACAACTTCACTCCATGTTGATTTCGATTCTGGGGTTGTCTTTATATTTTTGAGGTTTCTTAATTCTTGTGTAAGATCTTGGATGTCGCTTTCTAGGAGTTCTATTATTGAATTTTTGGAGGAGAGTTCCAGCTGTGCCTTCTTAAATGCCACCTTTGTTTCACTACACTCTATACACCATGGCATTTTGCTGCGCGTATTCTAACTGTACAGGATGGTTTGCATGTAATTTTGTCTGACGTATCTATTGTGCAGAAAAGGCTTGAATTTTCTACACTTTCGTTTTCACTGTGTCCCCAGATTTGTTCTTACTGTTCTGTTGCTAACCCGTTCTTCCGTATGCATGTAGGCCTTGCGAATCGTTGTTACTGTTCACTTAATGACCAGTTCTTGTGAATCATAACGAACGAATCAACTCGCTGTCCCCAGGTGGTGAAGTTTTCGGAGATTCTTGGCAAATTGCTTTTCTCAGTGGAATCAATTTACTTGCGATAGGCACTGGTTGGTCTCTGAAAACACTATGGGAAACTTAATTGCTTTTACGATCGTATTTTCCTTTAAGAACAAGAATAAAATTGGGAGCTTTTCATGGACAACATTTATGGGTTGAATAATATCTAGACACGCTGTATAATGAAACATGCATTGGTTTCCAATGGCCTGGGAGGTGGTAGGTATAGATACACCGTGTAACACTAATATTCCAATGTAACAATATCTTTGTCTGCTATTGATGTGAGGTAATCTTGCAGGGAGATTTCTTATTTCCTCTTCCCTGCCTCCGTTGAAATCACTGACCGTAAAAAGAGACATAATATTCTTCCGTGGCATGTGGGTGCGCCGGTTATAGTCCCTTTGTTTAATACCTCCACTTGATAAATACGTCCGCCCCTCCAGAGGCGTGCCTTCTACAGAGCGCTCCCTACGAAGGGTCACTGGACTTACATAAAGCGCCACATCCTTTAATAGCTTCGGAAGGTAAGTGCTATTTCTCGCTTGAGAACGTCGTAAAGTGTGGCTGGTAGGCGATTAACATCCAGACAGTGTTTACGCTGTGTGGAGCAGCATCTATCGATGGTAATGGCGATGACGTTGTTCGTTGATTAAGGGTATTGTCGTCTGTAGCACCCACGTGTTGATTGCCCTGTAGCTATGGTGCATAAGCGTTGCTTGCGTCTGGAGATGATTTCGTTTATTCTACTTCGCTTTTCTTCCACTTTTGACTAATAGCGAGGATGAGTGATGCCTAGAGCTAGGATTTGTATGTAATTACCAGAGAGCGGAAGTTGAAGTGTCATCTTTTTTCTGACATTTCGGAGACGATGCCCATTAAATATACACAATATTACACTTCATTTAGAACCCAAAAAAGGTAATTTTAAAGTGCATTTTTTTTGCATTTTTTGCCAATTTTCAGGTTTTAGGTCATTTCCCCCGATTTTCGGCATTTTTCCGTCATTTTTCGCAATATTCGGTATTGTTTCGTCATATTTGTCACTTCTTTCATTTTGGTAATATTCTTGAGTCTGGCTGACAACAGAAGAAGATTCTCGTTTAAGAACCTCCGAAAAACAATGGTGGTGTACTGCAATTATCTGTAAGGTAAGTGGAAAAAATCGTAAAATATTTAGAAGTGCTTGTATGTGAGATATTTCATACAATTTCTGATGTTAAAAAGTACTTTTCCGACGTACTTTTTCCTGAGGGGGGGGGGGGCGTGTCTATGAACCCTTTCCCGGATACGTCCCTGATTTTGGTTTCCCTATATTTTATACAATTTGTTAAATTTCTAAACAAAAATTGTCTTACGTGGATTGTAATAACTAACTAACTCCCTAGCCTTCTTAAACCCGAAGGTTCATGGCTGCAGCAACACAGGCCTTCCATCTTTCCCTATCTTGAGCAAGTTCTATATACTCTTTTCCATCCCTACCGATTTCCCTTAGGTCCATCTCAACGTTGTCCCTCCATCTTCGTCTTGGCCTTCCTACAGGTCTCTTACCATCAGGTTTCCCAACAAGAATCCTGTAAACTCCTCTTTCCTCTCCCATTCGTGCCACATGGCCTGCCCACCTAAGTCTTCTTGATTTAATTATTCTAATAATATCTGGACATGAATACAAATTATGTAGTTCTAAATTATGTAACCTTCTCCACTCACCCGTCTCCTCATCCCTTTTAGGTCCAAAGATTTTCCTAAGGATCTTATTTTCAAATACTCTCAATTTATGTTCCTCTTTCAATGTAAGGGACCAAGTTTCACATCCATATAATACTACAGGCAAAATTACTGTTTTGTATATTTTAACTTTTAGTTTCTTAGATATTAAACGAGAAGACAAAAGTTTATGAAGAGAGAAGTAACATGCATTTCCTGAATTAAGCCTACTTTTTATTTCCTCTTTAATATAATTTTCATTTGTTAATATTACTCCTAAGTATTTGAATTTGGAAACTGTTTCAAACGAGTTGTTATCAATAATTAGATTTTGATTATTACCTAACACTTGGTTTCGGCCTGTGAGCATATATTTAGTTTTCTCTTTGTTAATTACGTGGATTGTAATAATTTATTTTTCTTCAGTGCCACAGAAACACACCACATGGTGCCTTTTTTTAATAGCAAGATTGCATTTTGTTTAATTTCGTTTTCATTTCATATTTTAACCTGAAACTAACAAATTTAATGGTCATTTTTTGCACTTCTTACGTCATTTTCCCCCATTTTTTAGGACATTCTATAGGTCATATACCTCTATATTTTAGGTCATCAACTTCCGCTCCCTAGTAATTACATATTCTATTTCTTTCTAGATACATACCTTGAACACGAAAATGTAAACGAATTATGAACTCACATAATTTTGCCTAAGTTTTATGTTACACATTTACTTTACATAAAACAACATATTTCGGCAATTTCTTCCTTTCTTGATCCCTTTTCCCATATTTTCGATCTCTGAAACATGAAGAAAATTTGTATTGCATGTGATGTCATATTTTCTAATCAATGAGATGCACACTGCTTACGACCATGTAAAAATGACTGCCAAGTCGACAGACAGGCTGAAGAAAAAAAATACTGGAACTGTTATTTTTCGAAAGATGCTGCAGTTTCTCTCCCCTCCTCTTTCTGATAACATATTTTCGTTTCGCTTTTAGTTTTAGGCAAAGCACCTAGAAACTTGGCATCGGTGGACAAGAAGGGTAATTTCCTGTACGTAGCGAGTTACACATTATGTTCCCTTGTACAAAGAAGTACAAGTGTCTGTTTTGCTTTCACTTTGACCGGCGATGATGTGTGTCGCCACTCCATCGATTGTTGTTTCGACTCAGGAGTCACGTGGGACACCCATGTCTCATCTACTGTGACGATATGATTAAAAAACGCATCACCTTCCTCGCTGTAGAGGGTCAAAAATGTTAAAGCACTTGTCAATATTTTCTTTATGTGTTCCTCACTCAGCAGTTTAGGAACACATCGACAGCACAATTTCCTGAACTGTAAGTTCTCAGACACAATTTTAAACAAAACTGACCTTGAAATTTGTGGGAATTCCGATGACAACTTAGAAATTGTGAATCTCCTGTCTGCCTGCACCAATTCGTCTGTGATTACAGATGGCCGACCAGCGCGCGATTCGTCATGGACGTTTTCCCGACCTTCCTTGAACAATCTCACCCATTCTGGCACTTTACTGTCACTCATTCCATTGTCTCTGTAAACTTCACATATCTGGCGATGAATATCCGCAGGTTTCATGTTTCTTGCTGTTAAGAATAGGATGACTGACCGTATTTCACAGTTGGCGGGGCGCTCGATTTTCTTAAAACATTTTAACGAAGCGTACAGACTGACGCCGTGAATGCAAATGGGTTCGGATGCTGCTCAACGAATGCCGGGAGCCTGCGCGCGCACTCATTCCCACGCGCAATTTCAAACAGTATTCACAAACAGACCTTGCGCCTTGCGACTATCATCACAGGCGGCAAAGTTCTATGAGGAGGTTATCCAAAAACTCATAGGTCGTTACGATAAATGTTGAAACCGGCAAGGAAATTTTGTAGAAAAATAGAGAAGTGTATGTAAATTCAGAAAATAAATTGCTTTTTGAAAACATTTCCTTACTTCGTTTTTATTGCAAAACGGACCTTACTTAAAAAGTAACCCACGTATCTATACCCTATCAACTATGTATTTTTTTGTTCTTTTTTCTATTTCGGTTATTATGTATTTCTTTTCTATCTTTTTTGGGCCGACCTTCGTGGCGGAGTGATTAGCACAACGCGCTACGACGCCAGGAGTCCCCGGTTCGAATCCCGGCTTGTGTGTTCTTTGTATTTCATTCCAAATATGAACACCATCTGCTGGAAGCCCGTTAAGACAATTTGTATTTATATTCTTGTTATTAAGCATCGATTTCCCGCCACTTTCGACTCATCGTTACGATGAGGATGATATGATGAAGGGGAGGAATGGGACACTCACGAAGAACATCAATACCGACACTGGGATTCGAACACAGGAACTTCGTTACTGAGATCTGAACTCGACCACTGAACGCGCTCGGCCACTAAGACAGAATTGCACAAAGCATCGTCATTTTCCCCTCTTTCTCCACGTCATTAAACAAGCACAAAAGAAAAACAAAACAGCATCGCCCTTCCTGGGAAAGTATCATTTCCTGCTCGCCACCAGAAAAGCATGAACTTGTAATGCGTTACACTACAAGTGCAAAATCCATAACATTGGCTTCCCTATCTGGATGCCGAAAAGAAAGAAGAAATGTAACTTTGACACCTTCCGTTATCGTGAGAACCTCCCTCCCTCCATCAACCTTTAGCTTCGGTAGTTTCCCGCTTGGCTGCGCATGACGGAATCCAATTTCAGGGTAGATGGCGCCTCTCGAGCACAAATGACGGATTTCGTTGCAAAACGCGGGAAAAGTCATGTTTCCTTTCATGATCCTTCTTCGTAATAACACTAATTAAGATGGCGTCTTAATTCTTGGAGGCTGTTTGACGAATACAACAGTCCAGGTGTATCTATTAACGACTTCTTTGTTTTGTGTGGCCACGTGCTGGTTGGAAACGGCCTCCGTGGTATATCGGTTAGCTTGTTGATTGACTTAATTAACGTTGCTTAATTGTGGCATTAGGCAAGGACGTATTTAGTGGAGGGTCCAGGGGGTCCGGACCCCCACCCCCCGAAATATTTATCAATTACCAAAATTAAATAATGAAAAATATATTATTTTTGCCTTTGTTGAACTTATTGGAAAACAAGGATTATATTGGATCACACGCTTTGAAGGACAGGAAGGACGTATTTAGGTGGTCCGGACCCCCCCCCCCTTACCCGAATGACTTATTAAGTACGAAAATTATATATAATGAAAATACACTGGTTTAGCATTAGCATTTGCTCTGAACTTATTGGAAGACAAGGATTATATTTGGAATCATACGGCTTTGAATGACATTACAAAGAAGATTTATGTACACTAGTACTCAATATGCATAAAATATTAATCAGATATTATATACTAATATATTATATTACTTTTCTCCAACTACATGTAACATCATTTTTGTTATTTGATTAATATTAATTCATCTATTTGACAATAATTTCATTGCCCCCAGGGCACTTGTTTTTATGTAAATTATTCCGATCTTAAATACAGGTAAGCTACGTAATGAATATGCGCTGTTATATCTCTATTCTTATACAGTATTTTTACCTATTCGTGTAATAATAATATAATATTAATTTATGTATTGTATTTAGTATTAATTTTATCTAATATAATTATTTTAATTTAAACATTAATATTATTATTACTATGCCTGAGACACTTGGTTCGGACCCCCCCCCCCCCGCCGAAACATATTTCTAGATACGTGCCTGGCATTAGGTTAACCTCGCCGACGAATGAAAAGACAGTCGCTGAAGGTACCTTCACGACAGTCACTTATCAAGATAGAAACTTGTCACGATGTGATTTGAGCCATTGCGATTTTCAGTAATTTTTAGTGCCAATCTTCATTAGGGTGCTAAATCGTCGTTCACAATCTAATGTTTCTGCAATGAATATGCATTCTGTGTTTGTTCCATGCCCTGCATAATATGAACTCAAGTTAAAAAAAGTGATGAGTTCCTTTGAGTTTGAGGGTCATAGAACACCTTCGTGGGGGATGCCTACATTCTAGGCGCAATCTTTATGGGATAAGATAAAATCTCGTGGGCCACGGCCGGAAAAGGTCGCTCTGGTCCAAAATTTCTTGTAAAGTGTTTTTATGTCCATTGAAACCCCATTGGCATCAAGACTTGCTTTGTCCTCAACAAAACGGGATTTGTTGCAAATTTTGGACAAGGCAAACGAACCCTTTAGTTCAGCCAGTTTGTACAGTCTGGGTTGTAAGAACCCCAGAAAGTCTCATTGTAATCGTTTCAATCCAGAAGTGACCGTGACTGTACATCCTTACTCCTGTTGGCCTAACTGTTCTAAAAATATGTATAGCATGGTGGAAACATTGTGTAATGAAGCTCTAATTAGCGAACAAATCATTTCTCTCTTGTTCTCATTTCCATAGACACCCTTCCACGTACTAAACACTGTACTTCACCTTGCACACAGAAAACTAAATGCATCATATCGATTGATGCACCACAATGCATGTATTGATGCACTTTTTGATGCATCAGAATGTATCATCCAAAAAGATGCACGAAGGTGCATCAAGGAACATCAACTGATGCATTGAAGTGCATCTCGATTGAAAGGAAACCTCACTTGAATCAAATGATGCACTTTGGTGTTTCTTTCACGACATACAAAATTACACACAAATGCATCAAACGTGAATCTCATTCTCTGTAGAAGCCATAAAACACACTTTAGTGCATCAATCCATGCATTCTGGTGCAGTTTCTGTGTGTGCAGTCTAGTGAGGCTCTGTCGGGGCTCTGTGGGGATCGTGCTGTATCATTTCAATTTATCTCCATTCATACTCTGTGCAATGTTGCAATGTTGCCTTAGATGCCGCGGTAGCTCAGTCGTTAGGGCGTCTGATTACAATGCGAGAGACCCGGGTTCGATCCCCGGCGGGGGAGAACCGGGACTTTTTCAACCTGTTCAAGCGGCTCTGGCGCCCACCCAGCCTCGTATAAAGTGGGTACCTGCAGGAAACTCTGGTGGGTAAAAGATGATCACATTACCCCCAGCTCGGCCGAGATCAAGAAAGTGTGGGTCCCTAACCCCACACCCCCTATATGCCTTCATGGTGTGGTGCAAAGCACAGGGGAGCACTTTACTTTTCTTTTTAACTTTTTTTTTTACATCCTATTTACATCGTGCTTAGCCAAAAGTGACAGAAAAGCGATGTAAAATAACCTAATTCATTCATTCTTTCCCCACCCCCGGACATGAAAGTTTTGTGCGCTCAATACATGTGTAAATGAAAAACCTGAAAGATAGATCTCCCCATTAAAAATCTGCTAATCACGGGGACATGGGTTCGAGTCACAGTGACAAATTCCTAGTGGTTGAAATTCCACTTTAAACTGTAGGCAAAGTCCCGATTATCATATCTGGGCCTAAGTGGAATTAAAACAAACAAATAAAAGTTCGCTTGGAGTCCAATTCATGCACAGATCGCCTAATTCGAACAGTATCAACAAATATAATTGGAAGTCTAACCACTGATATGCTGAAATGTCCATAGAACCCATACCCTCTTTATTAGAATGCGTAACAGAAAAAATCATATTTTTCAACTCCCACAGGATAATTACCGGACGGTTGGCAACGCTGCTTTCAACGTGCCCTTTATTTTTGCCTTTGTCATGGTCGGACACGCGAAAAAGCCCACAATCGAAGCTCGCAGGGATCCGATTCCGAGTCGGTCGATTGCTGCTGCTTCATTGTCTTCGACTGTATGACGTCATACCTGTCTCGTCGCTTGCGAACTTCAAACCAATCCGGTAGATGGCGAGCGGAAAACACATTTAATATTTGAAAACTATTAACAACGAAAAAGAAAGCACCATCAAAGTCTGAAAATCATTTTTTTCAGGACTTTCTTCTTTCCGTTCTGCCTTAGAAAGATTGATAATTACCGTATGAATGTTACAAAAATACTCCAACGGTATCATTTCCTTCTATGAACACAGTTGCTTTGAATTAAATCATTACTTGCCAAATTTGGATAATTTAAATCTCTATGTACACAAGTATTGCTCTCCAAATTGTTCATCACTAGTTTGATTGTTGAAAATTACCTTAAAAGTACGTACATATGAATGCTACAAAAATATTGCAACGTTGCCATTAGTACCTTACCATTTACTTCTAAGAGCATAGCTTTTTCGGATTAAAGCGTTACTTGCATAGGCGTAGCTACGGGGTGTGCCTAGGCACACCATAATGGGCTGCTTTATCAAAGAGAATTAAAGACAGATATTTCAATAAGAGAGAAAATAAGCGGCAGTTTGTAAGAAGTTGAAAATGTCATTACTTGGTACAAACGTGTGCATTATCGCTGATGAAACGAGTGTCTATAGATTTTCGATTTTTTTATGTCCTTGGAGAAAGAAGATATTTACTGAATTATACTCTGTACTACAGCGCATTTCTTCTATACCTGTCACAAGACGTGTGACAGAGAGCTTTCTCCAAGCTTACCCAAGTTAAAACTAAATTAAGAGCAACTCAGAAGCAGGATAGATTGGAAGCCCTGCTCCTGCTATTTGTGGAACAGGAAAAAGCTTAGTCTATTGATGTAAATGAAGTTATTGATGAGTTTAAGAACATTGTACCTTTTGACAGACGTCTCTTGTTATAGATGACGTGTATTTTGATGTATTTGTTTGTAACATTTATGAACATTTTGTGTCTGTGTAATTTCTATGCAATTTGATTTTTTCCTACTGCATATATTCAGAAATTTTCAACACTATCATTTAGTGAATTTATATTCCTTTACAAACATCAGTGAAGTTAAAGAGCCAAGTGTTGCAAAATATGCTATTAAATAGGTACAAGACCTCATTTTTTTCTTTGTGCACACCCAAATATAAAGTTCTAGCTACACCTATGGTTACTTGTCAAATTTTGATACTGTAAATGTCCATGTACAGTCACGTACACTTCTGGCTTGTAGTGAAACATTGACTTCCAATGGAATTGTGACAACCCAGAAGTGTCCGTGACTGTACAGTGTGATGCCACGTATTGCTCGCCAAATTGCCCATGGCTAGTTTCATTAATTTATCTCTTTGCCCTATGTTCCTCCAGAGGCTGCCAATTTCATTTTTGTTGCAATTCTTGAAGCTCTGATTGGGTAAAACAAAAGTGCATGAATATGCTGATGGACAATTTGCTTGTTGATACTTATGCATTCCACTGTACTTAATGATATAAAGCTTCATATTTTTAAAAAAACTTTACCTACTTTAATATTACATCGTAGTGAACGGATAATTGTGGTATCTTATGTTTGTGATTTTTTTTCACATTTACAAGTTGTTTTTGTGGATCAGGGGCGCTCGGGAAGGAGGAGGATCATGAGTAGAGCCCGGAAGTTCAGGCATTTATTTTCGTTAAAATAGGCAGGCAAAAAGGCATTTATAATGTGGAAAATAGGCACTAAAAATGAAAAAAAGGCAAAATAAACTGAAAAAATGGCACATTTGGAAGTCGCTTACTTTTATATATAATTCTGGCAACATGTTAAAATCTACATTGGGAAGAGCATTTCAATTTTCTCCGTCTTGATTGCACATAACTACAAGGTGTTTTTTTAAGTTCTCAACATTCATTGATAGTCGTCTGTCAGAGAGAATGTTTTTCATAATAGAAAATGATCTTTCTACTTTGACAGAAGTTATTGGAGCGTACATAGAACAAGCTAATGTAGCTGTACTCATTTTGGTAACAGCATTTTCATCTTTTAGAATATCACAAATTGTTTTCAATTGTTTCAAGTCCTTATTTGCACTCACTACCCGTTTGCACTTTTCCTCAACAGCTGACCCCTATTCTCCTGGCACTTCCATCATCTGCTGCATAGATTCCTCGAAGATTTTCATGGATGCTACAATAGTCTCACCTCTTTTTTCTAGCTTTGTAATTGTCTCTGGCGATGCACAATAATGTGCAAAAATAAACGACAGTTCATTCTTCAGTTCTGAATAGCACAGGAGTTTTTCACTTCACGAATTGAAGCCGCTTCATTTTCTCGATGAGCATCGATCACCTCACTGATTTTTTCAAGGTTGTTAGCATAATATATAGCTGCTGATATCCAGGTTCCCCATCTCGTCAAGACTGGTTGCGGAGGAAAACTAAGCTCAGGCGTAACTTCCTGAAATTTTCGGGTTCGAGAGGGAGATTTCAGAAATATATTCTTTGTGTTCGAAATCAACCTCTCCACTTCAGCAGTCAATCATGCACAAGGAAATGTTGACCGAAAGGCAATATCCTAACTCAGCATGAAATACTTTTTTCTCACACTTTTCTCCTTCAGCAATGTTGAAACATGCGTGAGTTCAATATTACTTAAATAAGGCGAAAATTAATCACGTAACAAACGGAAGAAAAATAAATGCCAACATTTTTTTTAAAAAAAATGGTCAAATTTCATTGAAAAAGGCATTATAATTAATAATAGGCAGTGGGGTCCCAAATAGGCAAAATAGGCAAAATGAAAAGGCTTCTAAAACATTCGAAACAACATAAAAAACGTATATCAGGAAAAATTTTATCAATATATGCAGTAAATAAAAAGAGGCATTTTGCCAAACTTCCGGGCTCTAATCATGAGTAATGGCGCGAGCTGCATCACAGGAATTTTTGGAGGTGACAAAAATAACAGAATAAGAACGATTTGAAAATATAATGATTTCTGTATATCTGCCACTATCCACTTGTCTTCGGACCAAAAAAAAAATTGAATGGAAGATTTCTTAATATATTTTTTTAAAATCAAAGATTAAATGTCGCTTCTTAACGAGAAAGTGCTGTTCTATTAAATAAATATTACGGCAAGTTTGGTAACATATGTCGAAAAACTTTCGTGCTCATCTCGCTCGCAATGCACCCTTTCGGCAGCTTTCAGACCGAAGCAACATGCGACAGCGAGCGACTAGAGACAGCCAGGGCCGGATTAAGGTGGGTGCTATTGATGCTGCAGCATTAGGCCCATTCCTGAAATAGGCCCAGATGAAAACAGACGAGAATTTTCCGAAAGCTGAACAGTTTTCTTTTGCTATATTAACCTGAAAATAAATCTTAGAATGAAATTTGGAGCCCCAATTTCGGAAGCCTAGACACAGCTTTACTTATTATACAGTTACTAATATTTTTTGCGCTGTGACGTCGTTCAGTGGCGGCGATTGGGTCCAAAAACTGGGGGGGGGGGGGGGCAAGGATAGTATATTTCTTAGCAAAGTGTGGGGGTAAAAGTGGCGAAAATTGGGGGGAACTGCCCCCCTCACCCTCCTAATCGCCGCCACTGCGTCGTTGTGTTTATTGTTCATCGATGATTTCAAGCATCAGGCCCAATTTCGTCTTAATCTGGCCCTGGAGCAACTTGGAAGATATTATGCTAACAGCACAAAAAACTGACCTTCCCAACCTATCCACGTAGGCATATAATACTTGCTTAAATAAGCATGTGAATAGGTTAGGCACGTTAAATTTTTATTATTTATGCTTACGTGGATTGGTTTAGGCAGGACAGGTTTGGTGCTAACTGTATATATATTTATATATATATATATATCAATTTGCTATGGCTGTCCCTCGCCGCTCGTCATGCGACACGCCTCGCTTGGGAACGAGCCAATCAACGTTTCACACCGTTGCTGCATGACAGGCCGCATAAGTGTGCTTTCGATTGGTGAAATCCTCAAGTGACACGTGTCGCTTGTCGCTGTGAATTTTTTGTGAGAATCGGATCAGGCTACGCGTGACTCCAAGGCTCGCATTTTCGTGCCCCGCAGTGTAGGGACGAAATTCACACATTTCTGTTTTCATCGACAAATACGAAAAACTCATGCGTTTACGATTCAGCCCCCCTGTGAAATGCCACTCTACGCCAACCATCCACATTAATCACTATGGCCCGGATTCTCAGGTCTTAACCTATTTTATTCCTTACGTGGTAACGTCACAATTCTAAAATGTATTTTCGTTTTAGCGATTTCATAATGAAATGCATGAATCCTATAGGTCCTAAAAACGGCTAAAAGGAGTTAAGATCCTAAAAAGAGTCTAAATTGAGCTTTTCAGCTAAATAAATGTAAAAAAAAAAATTAAAAAATGCTGAAGCCTTCTTTTGTTTCATCAGAGTGAACACATTGTTAACTGTACGGTAATATGAAAACGTATTATATTTCTCTCTCTCTCTCTCTCGCACACACCCACACACACACAGAAGGGGCAATGGAAATGAGAGAAGGGAAAGGGCATGAGAAAAAAAGGGAAGCAAAGTTGGCATTACTTAAATTTGTTATTATTTTCTGCATTTTCTAAAAACTGTCATTTGTATGCTTTAAGTTTAGTAAACATGTAATATGTGATGGAAAATGTGATTGCAGTATTGATGCTCATGTAAATGCAAAGATTTGTGATTGATTTCAATAAAAATACGGGTAGGGAAAAAATTCCTAAAAAGGGCTAAATCATCTCTTTATAAAGCCTAAAGTGATGTCTATAAAATCCTAAAAGTCCAGGCCCTACTAATCACCGAGAACAATACCCTCCCCCAATCTCCCCTGCCGCCTCGGAGCCGCCCAAAGGTCACGGGGTCAACGCATAAAGGGCTGTAAGTGTGACGTGGGAGGGGGGAGCGTGACGTGGGTTAGTAGGCGACATGGGGGACGTTACTATTTCAGTTGCACGCCAGAACCTTTGCATCCAGACACGGAACATAGACCAGTAGGGATGACACTGAAATGAGTCATTCTCGACTCGTCTCGTTGATTGATTGACTTTTGTGTTAGGTCGACTTTAAACGAAAGCATTTCCATTAACATTTTTGCTAGCATAAATGCTATGTAAATGCTCCAAAAATGTTATTTTGGTTAGCTTTTGCGAATACAATGTATAATGCATACAGCACGAAAGGCACATCAAGTTACACCATGTATGGTGAGTGCACGATGTTTACAATTGAAAAAACTAAAATATTCTTCCATGCGTGTACAGTAAACGTTGTAAAGTTTGTATTTAAGCTGCGCCATTGTTTTGTACCTAATACCGTTTTATATGAAATATTATTCCTCTCGGTTGAATAGTTATCGGCTTTTTAAAATGTGAAGTGATGCATTGTTTACATCTCACGCGGCCGCCATTACTTCTGCACTCGTGACCTAGAGGTCGCTTCTGATTGGTTATGCTACGGAAATAGGACGGGTTCTATCCTTGAGAAATGCCATGAAAGATGCCATGGCATCTGAAATGCCACAAGATTTTTAACTTTACACGGTAGCATTTTGGTCATGGCATAAACGTTAAGGAAAAGCCGGCTTTTGACGTAAGCATTTCCTTTAACATTTTTGCTAACATAAATGCTAGGTAAATCCTTCCAAAAATTCTTATAACAGATAGTAACTTACTTTACACGAAAGCATTTTATAGAACATTTCGGTTAGCTGTTTCAATTACAATGTACAGTATCTCTCAAAAGTTTTAAGACAACGACATTTTAAACTAGGCAACCCAAATTACGTAAAGCGCTGGTGGGTTGCGTGTAGAGTTAGGCTCAATTTCAGGGTTGCCATGTGCACAATAGATATTTAAGAAATACGCGAAAGGAATAAAACCAAGTATTATTTCATAAAAATTTAAAAAATATCAGTATTACATTTGTCGCAAATAAGAAATACTTTCTGAAAGAAAGAAAATCGATTTTCTAGTATTTCATCGCTGATGAGTCTACACAAAGGAAAAGAGGAGAGAGGAAACGAAAGGGGACAACAAATGAGAGGAGAAAAGAGAGCGAAAGGAGAAGAGGAAAAGTAAAGGAGGGAAGGAAAGGTAGAACAGATGTGGATAAGAGAAGTAATGAGGAGAAGGGAAAAGATGCGAGGAGAGATGAGAAAAATGGAGCAAAGAGGATAAAAGAGGAGGAGAAGAGGAAGTTTTTGGGAGTAGAGGAGGAGACGAGAAGAGGGGAGTTGAGAGTAGAGTAAAAGAGAGAACAAGGGAAGAACGAAAAGAGGAGGAGAAGAGTGCAGTGGAGTCGGAAATCTAAGACAGGAGAGGAGATAAGAAGAGTGGAGAAGAATGGGATGGAGACAAGAGGCGAGAACAGGAGGGAAGATGATATAAGCAGAGGAGAAGAAGGGGAGAGAAGAAGGAGAAGGAGAGGAAAAGGAGAGAAGAGAAAGGAGACGAGAGGAGAGATGAGGTATTTGTAGAAAATATCGTCTCAGCGTCAAGAATTGATGCATTGATCAAAATATCGACATGAAACATTCAATAATATTTTAAAATGAATTGGAGAATGTATTAGATCGGTGCGAAATGCCTTTTGGCTTAGTTCAGAGCGAGTTAAAATCTGCCACGTAAGATCTTTGATTTTACCTCCGATTATACCACTAAAAACATGAATGTAATTTTCATATTTATAAAAATTATCCAAATTTTCTCCACTTCTCAGTTCGTTGAAATGGAGGCATTGTTATTTAACATTTCTCCTCCCCTCATCGTCAATTCCAAACAGAATCATTCCGTTTCAAACTGCGTGGACAATGAACACAATGGGATATGTCTAAAACTTACGAACATTTTCTGCCACAGGAGGGGTTTGAACCTACGATCATTATGTTGGCAATTAACCACTACCCTACAAACTTTCGTTCTTGATAATAGCTAGGAGGAGCTGACCAATGTGAAATGTAGATGCAACACTCCTCCTACATGTAATGTGCACAGAATACTTGTTTGTAACAAAGAAAACGAAGGTAGTACGAATCGGCGCAAACATTTAATGGAGAATTGCCCATTTTTAATTTCATTCGATATTTGCGGAGGTATCCTTGCATTGAACTTGAGTGGGAAAAGGGGTAAAATTAGTATGTCCTAAATTACCACAAATATAAATTGTTATTTCATTAATATTTGTCAATGTCTTTGAAGCAGTACACAATTATCGTTAGAGTATCGTAATTCACGATCTTATACGTAACAAAATCCCTTTGAACATGTGTCAATTCATTTATATCTTTAATTTTTTTTAGTAAATTCCAGATGCAGAACAATGTAGCTACTTTACACTGCTATTACAAAGAATGTTACAATGCTCTTGTTTAATAAAAGGCGATTTAAAAAAAACAAGACGTCGTAAAGAGACTCGAACCTGGGACCACTAGATGGCCCGTCGAGAACTCTAACCACTACACCACGCCTTTACCTTCTGCTCATACAACAATTTTTATATATTCAGTCACTCCAATATTGTAAATGTCGTTGGATATTCAAAATTAAAGTAAAAGTTCAACTAAATGAATATCCAACAACATTTACAATATTGCAGTGAAATAAATCGACTGAAATAAATCCTCACTTGAGTTAAATGATGCACTTTGGTGTTTCCTTCACGACATACAAAAATGCACCCAAATGCATCAAATGTGAATCTGATTCTTTGAGGAAGCCATAAAACACACTTTAGTGCATCAATAGATGCATTCTGGTGCATCAATCGATATGATGCATTTAATCGATATTTTCGTGATTACGTAAGTGTATTAAACTATTGATAATATCTAGACAACAGTGAAAGAAAAGTACACGAAAATTCACGTCAATGCTCTAGAAGCAATTCTAAGCGTATGTAATTTTTCATATTTTGAAATATCCAAGAGATTTTTCGAATAGAGAGGAACATTTGAAAAAAATCGCCCATTCGCATGCCAAAGGTCCACCCGAGAGTAACTCTTAGTGTCTTATGACACCTCTGTGTGTGTTACTTATAGGACCCTAAAGCACATCGCTTCCAGTCCTTCGTCATTGCAAATGCCGTAGGCAAGGACCAATGTCCCCTATATTCAGTTCCAACGACCGACGCTCCTAATAAACCTCAGCGGTGGTCACCGCCGATGGAGATGACAGTTTGACAAGCGTCGGACGCACATCACAAGGCGGCGAAACAAAGGGGCCGTCGTAAGGACTCCTGATGGGCAAATCCGCCCCTGAAATTGCTCCCTGGAAACGGACTCTAATTGGTCAACTCCTCCGGACGGCCAGTCGCCATTGTTCAAACAGAACCCTCAACATTTTTGCCTGGCAGCGCTCCCTGTAATTAAAGGAATGGGTACTAATTGGGTTCCCCCTGGTTATGATGTTTGGATTGGGTTTCCAGAAGTCAATTACCGGGTACCGATGGCTTCAGACAGAGACGTCACGAGGCGGGGGCTGCTGAGGATGGCAGACTAATAGTCCACCCCCTTACGTCAAGGACACTTTACCCTCTTGCACGCGAGGAAGCCAGATTGACCCTTACCCCCTCCACCAAGTATTTATCCATAATGGAGCTTTTGTGGTGGGATTAGTTTTCGGTCGTTTGCTGATATTTCTGAACATCCATGCTGTTCCTTTATTCGCCAAGAAGTAGTTCAGACACAAGACTTGGTCCAATTGTGTTCCGGCAACTCGCCTCCATTCTCGGCCTTGTCTCCAACAGTTATCAATACTTTTCAAAAGTTAGAAACTATACCCTGTCCCAGCTAACTCTGGAGCAAGGCCGCGCATAACGGCAGAGAAGGGGAGGAAATCGAGTGGGCAGAGCCACTGTTTTTCGTAAATGCGCTGTTGTCACGTTGCCTGCAGTGTTTAGACATCCATTCAATTAGTGCGACATTATACTCCCAAGGTCTTTATATTGTATAAAAAAAATAGCACAACCCAGAAAAGATAACGCAACTGCAGCATCACGTTCAGTAATCTCTAAAGAAACTGAATTAGCAACACCTCATTTACTCCACGTGGACTTGACAAGTGCTGTCATTTCTTGGACGGACGCTATCGGTGGGAAAGGTTTGAGGGGACAATTTACTGGTTTCCACATGGACTTGACATATAATTGTTAGAGGGAAAACTGATCTTTCGAAACTTTCTTTGAAGTAAAGTGAGGTTTCAAAGCGGACGAACACAATAACCGCAGTCGCTTTTTGCGTCACTACTTGCGCAGAGACTTGTTTTCGTTCGCCTGCTGGGTCCCGGGTTCGAATCCCGCTCGGGTTTAGTTGTTTGTAAATGTCCATTCATCAATTTCATTATTTCATCCCTCACCCCCATCTTCGCAAATTAGACAAGAGGCACAAAATGCGAAGTAAAATGAACTAAATCAATCAATCTATCGTTGGCCTGCTCCAGAGTAGTTGGGACAGGGCATAAGGCAAAAGTTCTTGCATAGTACGTGAAACCTACCTATAAATTAGGTAAGCCTATCACTCACACTCTCTAGCCTTCTTAAACCCGAAGGTCTATGGCTGCAGCAACACAAATCCTCCATCTGTCCCTGGGCAAGATTAATCCAATCTTTTTCATCCTTACAGATTCTCCAGCTCTACTCTCACAATTAAACTTTTATGTTCCAAAAGCTAGTTTAAGACCCAGAAATAATCTCTTTAAAATCTCGCATGGAAGAACCAACATGGTTGAAATGGAACCCCTGAGGAGAATGTGCAAGTTATTCAACTCGGCGTCTAGTAATAACCCTAGTGTCGATCTTTTCAGATTTAAAAGTCATTGTATTTTCTGAGCACTGTAGCCTATACAAACAGGACACAATTAAGATTGTTATGTTCATAATCTCACCCTAAATTAGACATTATCTCTATTTTTGTTTAACATTATTTAATATAAAATACTGTTTCAATTTCACTGTCGTATGTTTATCATTGTGTCTCTTATATGTGCAACTTATTACTCAATATCTCTATTACTCTACTACTATTTAGTGGCCGCGGTGGCTCAGTCGGTAACGCGTCTGACTACCATGCTCAAGGTCCCGGGTTCGATCCCCGGCCGGTTCAAATCCGGGAACTTTTCTAACGGTGGAAGCGGCCCCGGCGCCTACCCAGCGTCGAATAGCGTCGAATAACATGGGTACCTGGGGGAAACCCTGGGGGGTAAAGGCGGTCAGGGGCGTGATGCTGATCACATCACTCCTACTCACGACCGGATCAAGAAAGTGTGGGGCGTTACCCCCACACCCCCTATACGCCTTCATGGCGTGGTGCTATGCACAGGGGAACACTTTACCTTTACCTTTACTCTACTACTATTTACATGTAAATAAGCTCATTACCTCTGTATAACTTATATACAAATATTACATAAACTCTATCAATTCAAGCAATATATGAAATCACTCATGTTTATAAGTATGTTGTAGATTAAAATGTCATATTTCTCACTTGATTTAATATTATTTTTGTATTACTTTCTTGTTTACTCTGTGAACACTGTAATTGGGCATGTGCCTGTGTGTTCGAAATAAATAAATTAATAAATAAAAAAGTAATCCCCGTCCCGAGATCCGAAGGACTATTTTAACTCCGGAATATATTATCTTGGGAACATCCAGGGCCTCATATTACTGATTCTTGACATGTCTTTTTACAGTGCAGAGTTGTCAGCTCTACGCCTAACCCCCAATATGAATGGAGGACCGCACCTGTCGTTGGTCAGCTCATCCCTCGGATCTAGCTGGGAGGACCACATAGTAATCCACCAACCGTACCCCACCTTTGCCAATTGTGGGACGCTCATAGAGCCATGATAGGACAGCTCTATAAATCTCAACAGAGCAAAATTTTGTCAATTTCACTGCAGTGAACAAGCAACAGGGCGATAGGGTCGTCACATCCGGACGCTTAAAGTATACTCGTAGGTAAGCCTATGCCTGAATAAATTGCATACTGAAGCGACTTTGATCAGTGTTGTCGAAGAGGCTTTTCAGAGAAATAGGCAGTCTTTTTCAGATAGAGTGAAATTTCATAAGACTTGTTTTCGGTTTTGAAAACATATGCATGTGTGTGATAAAATCGAAAACCGAAAGATTCTAAAATGTAGACAGCGCTAAATTTTGATTTAGAAGAAAATTGATGCACCTTACATAGTAATTTACTGAAGATTTCAACGAGACGATAATCTCGGACAGTATGTCTCTGTCTCGTCTAGATTTACGAAAATGACGGGCGACACACGTCTCTTGGGAACGAGCCAATCAGCGGTAACGTTTCACACTGTAGCGGCATGACACGCTGCACAAACCTACGTTCGATTGGTGGAGCGACACTTGTCTCCTGTCGCTTCGGTGTGAATTCTCCCACCCCGTGCACAAATAAGGTAATCGCGACTGGGCCTACAGTTTAAAGCGGGAACCTAAGCACTATGTGCCTCTGCCGGGTATCGAACTCAGGACCCCGTGTTAGAGCCACGGCTAATTCGAGTGTATAGCATTTCTATCACTTTTGCACTCCATTCGGCACACCGGTAAGATCTGACAATGATATAGTGATGCTGGGCAAATGACAGAACTGTGATTTAATCACCGGTGATTTGCAATTATTTCTTTCTTTTCTCTTAACAGATTGGAAACTAATATTTATCAAGACATTCCTCTGCACTGATTACGTAATCAAATTTAACAGTAGTCCGATAAAATTTTAACAGACCTACTCGTATAGTCCCCTTTCAACTAACTGCTTATCAGTACAGTATAATGTGATTGATGACCCTGGCCTGACAAGTGAATTTTCCACCATGACAATGCCCCTGCGCATAATGCGTTAAGAATTCGCGTTCATGGCTAAGAAATCCATTGCAAAAAGTTAGCCATCCACCTTATCTACCTGACTCTTTCCAAGTTAATAATGTCATGAAGGGACAAAGGAAAAAAATATTTGCTTACATTTCTGACATCCAACCACCTTACTGCGAGGAATTCCGGAAGACGATTTCCAAGGCTGTTTCCGGCAGTGACAACACTGTCTCGCGAAGTGCAGAGCTTCACAAGAAGAGTATTTCGAAAACGGTAGCAGCTGCTAGTAGACAGGTGGGCAAATTTAGATTTTACTGGACCATTCAGGGAAGTAAATTGTCAAACCTCGTAATGTGCTTCCCTGTGCTTTGCACCACGCCACAAAGACGTGTAGGGGGGTGTGGAGTTAGGGACCCCACACTTTCATCCTCACGGCCGAAGGTGGGGTGGTCAGCACCACGGCCCTGGCCGCCTTTACCCCCCAGAGTTTCCTCCATGGAAACCTGCAGGTACACACTTTATACGCCGTTGGGTGAGCGCCAGAGCCGCTTCAACAGGTGTAAGAAATCCCGGTTCTCCACCGCCAGGGATCGAACCTGGGTGTCTCGCATAGTAGTCAGACGCCAAAACGACTTTATTAAAAAAAAAAAATTATCAACATGAATAATACAAAGACAGGTATTTTTACTTACATAATTTCTGCTGCAAATATTGTATATAATTCTTATAACATTTGTATATAGTCAGAGTTCTATTTTCGCTACCTTATACAAGATTTTTGGCGTAAACATACATAATATATATACACTTTCATATTTTAAATACCTTTTTACACATTCACACCACGGGCCTCCCGATGGCGCAGTGGTAGCGTCGTCGCCTTGTAATCAAGGGGTCCCGGGTTCGATACCCGGTGGAAGCACATAGTGGTTCGGATTCCACTTTAAACTGTAGGTCCAGTCCCGATTAGCCTTAATGTGCACAAAGTGGACTTAAAACACCAACTCAAACTCAAACATTCACACCACAAGTATACAATTAATGTTTTCTAAACAACACTGAGGTAGTTTCCAAAATACTCATACATTTTTGGATATTGTGACATTTTCCATCTAGTTCTATTTAAATACAGTGTGAACACGACTGAGCTACCGCGTCTGAGTATCAAATTGTCAAACCTCGTACCTCTAAGTTCTAAGTAGCTATTGTTTCTCTCTTCCGCTCTCATATCTCTCTCTCTCTCTCTCTCTCAATCTCTCTCTCTCCCCTCCTGTGGGACCTCCTCGATGGCGCAGTGGTTGCGCCGTCGCCTTGTAATCAAGGGGTCCCGGATTCGATACCAGGTGGAGGCACATAGTGGTTCAGATCCCACTTTAAACTGTAGATCCAGTCCCGATTAGAATTTCTGTGCATAAAGTGGACTTAAAACACCAAATCAATCAATCTCCCCTTTTGCACTCTCTCTCTCTCTCTCCCATATTGCACTCTCTCTCTCTCCTCTTGCTCTCTCTCTTTCCCCTCTTGCTCTCTCTTCCCCTCTTCTTCTCTCTCTTTCCCGTTTTGCAATCTTCCTCTCCCCTCTTGCACCCTCTCTCTTCCCTCTTGCACCCTCTCTCTCCCCTCATGCTCTCCCTCGCCCCTCTTGCACTCTTTCTCTGCCCTCTTGCACTCTCTCTACCCCTCCCATAATGTTCTTTCTTTCCTTTTTCTCTCTCCTTCTTTCCCTTCTCTCTCTCTCTCTCTCTCTCTCTCTCCCCTCTTGCACTCTCTCTCCCCTCTTGCACTCTCTC
Organism: Lepisma saccharinum; assembly: GCF_977018435.1. Lineage (NCBI taxonomy): Eukaryota > Metazoa > Arthropoda > Insecta > Zygentoma > Lepismatidae > Lepisma > Lepisma saccharinum. The sequence goes on from NC_139257.1 coordinate 32,795,770, forward strand.
TCTCTCCCCTCTTGCACTCTCTCTCCACTCTTGCACTCTCTCTCAACCTCTTGCTCTCTCTCTCCCCTCTTGCACTCTCTCTCCCCTCTTGCACTCTCTCTCCACTCTTGCACTCTCTCTCAACCTCTTGCTCTCTCTCTCTCCCCTCTTGCACTCTCTCTCTCCCTCTTGTACTCTCTCTCCCCCTCTTGCTCTCTCTCTCCCCTCTTGCACTCTCTCTCCCTTCTTGCACTCTCTATCTCCCTCTTGTACTCTCTCTCCCCCTCTTGCTCTCTCTCCCCTCTTGCACTCTCTCTCCCCTCTTGCACTCTCTCTCCCCTCTTGCTCTCTCTCTCCCCTCTTGCACTCTCTCTCTCCTTCTTGCATTCTCTCTCCCCCTCTTGCTCTCTCTCCCCTATTGCACTCTCTCTCCCCTCTTGCACTCTCCCTCTCTTTCCCGTCTTGCACTCTCTCTCTCCCCTCTTGCACTCTCTCTCCCCTCTTGCACTCTCTCTCCCCTCTTGCACTCTCTCTCCATTCTTGCACTCTCTCTCAACCTCTTGCTCTCTCTCTCCCCTCTTTCACTCTCTCTCCCCTCTTGCACTCTCTCTCTCCCCTCTTGCACTCTCTCTCCACTCTTGCACTCTCTCTCTCAACCTCTTGCTCTCTCTCTCCCCTCTTACACTCTCTCTCCCCTCTTGCACTCTCTCTCCACTCTTGCACTCTCTCTCAACCTCTTGCTCTCTCTCTCTCCCCTCTTGCACTCTCTCTCTCCCTCTTGTACTCTCTCTCCCCCTCTTGCTCTCTCTCTCCCCTCTTGCACTCTCTCTCCCCTCTTGCTCTCTCTCTCCCCTCTTGGACTCTCTCTCTCCCCTCTTGCACTCTCTCTCCCCACTTGCACTCTCTCTCCCCTCTTGCACTCTCTCTACCCCTCTTGCTCTCTCTCTCCCCTCATGCTCTCTCTCCCATCTTACACTCTCTCTCTCGCCCTATATCTTCCCTCTCTCTCCCCTCTTGCTCTCTCTCCCCTCTTGCACTCTCTCTCTCCCCTCTTGCACTCTCTCTCCCCACTTGCACTCTCTCTCCCCTCTTGCACTCTCTCTACCCCTCTTGCTCTCTCTCTCCCCTCTTGCACTCTCTCTCCCCTCTTGCTTTCTCTCTCCCCTCTTGCACTCTCTCTCTCCCCTCTTGCACTCTCTCTCCCCACTTGCACTCTCTCTCTCCCCTCTTGCACTCTCTCTACCCCTCTTGCTCTCTCTCTCCCCTCATGCTCTCTCTCCCCTCTTACACTCTCTCTCTCGCCCTATATCTTCCCTCTCTCTCCCCTCTTGCTCTCTCTCCTCTCATCTTGCACTCTCTCTCTCCTCTCTTGCACTCTCTCCCTCCCTCTGGAACTCTCTCTCTCCACTCTTGCACTCTCTCTTCCCCTCTTGCTCTCTTTCTCTCCCCTCTTGCACTCTCTCTCTCCCCTCTTGCTCCCTCTCTCTCTCTCTTCCTTCCCCTCTTTCTTTCTCTCTCTCTTTCCCCTCTTTCTTTCTTTCTCTCCCTCTCCCTCTCTCTCTCTTTCCCCTCTTTCTTTCTTTCTCTCCCTCTCCCTCTCTCTCTCTCCCCCTCTTCCTCCCTCTCTCTCTCTCCCTCCCCTCCTGCACTCTCTCTTTCTCTTGAGATAAGCGAGATACCAAAAGACGAAATCCTTATACAGAATTCGAAAGCAAGAGTACTTGGTACGATGATAATCGCCATAGTACAATTGTCGTGGCGTTAGCTTCTAAAGTGCCAGTTATGAATGTGTAGTCGGTGCTTTAAACAGAGCTCCAACTAGTCAATTTTCCAGAAAATTTTCTTTTGTATTAATTAACGGGTCATTCCACGTCAATTCATCCAGGCCATGTCACCAACCATCCCCGATTTTGATGAAATTCGGTATGCTTATAGAACTTTTGATGCTGATTACAAAAATGACAACTTTTTTAAAATATGTTCAAGGGGATCAGAAGTTACGCGATTTTTAAGATCTCCGTGTACGCCACATGCGGCTCCACTTTGAATGACACGCATTAGGTTATAAACGATCGTATCTTCCCTCGGGTTTGCCGTAGAAACTTCAACTTTATTTTATTTTCTTCAGAATATTATAAGCTTTTATTTAAATAACGTTTCAGATTAATGCATCAGTAAACATGTATTTTTATATATAGTTTTATGTATTTTTTTAGAAAAATAAATGACTAACTTCAAGAGGGAATTTCATGCAATGCCCCCCTTCAATTTCCCCCCAATTTTATATGTAGGTAGCTCAGAGTGTGTACTAATGCCTGATGGAAAAATTGGGATGGGCGGTTCAGAGACAGGGTGATAAAAAAATCATTTGCATAAAATGACATTAAAAGTAAATCTTATTAAAAATGCTTATGTATTTAGCACAAAGCCTGAAGTACAATATGTTTCAAGCTACAATATTCAAAATTTATGTTTACTATGTGTGAATGTAAGCATAGGCGTAACCTGGCGGGGGCAAAGGGAAGCTCTTGCCCTCTCCCAAATTTATAGATTAATTAAAATTTATAAGTTAAATATATCTTGTTATCCTCCTGGCACTTGAGGAACAAACGAATAAAGAGTAATAATTGTGATTTTTCAAATGTATTTATGAAATAATCCTGGACACACTTTTTATGCGATGGAAAACTTTGTGATTATCTCAACCCAAAAATAGTTCCCAAGTGACACCCATTAAGATAGTACCTAAAATTGTACTCTATGCATTGCCAAAATTTCATGTACTATAAATTGTGCTGTTCACATTTTAGATGGATATTTTGACCATTTCAAACACACTGAAGTATTTGACTTATCACTAAGTACATATGTCCTTCCATTTGTGTTGTTAATGTTCCCACTGGACATAGCATACTTTTTGGCCAGTAGTAGGAAGTTGATGGACCAAGTGGATGCAAGAATTTAATAGCTGCATCTCCATTTTCACGTGGACTTTGAAGCAATCCTACAAACAAGTTTGAGTCACGCACACACATGCTACTACATAACTGTTTACAGTTGGAATTCGGAAAGCCACTCCTTCACAAAAGTCAAACCATACAGTAACAAAACATATTACATCAGCACTTACTATTTTTGCTCTAACTGTTAAACAACTAGTGTTTCGAAGTAACTAGTTACAAAGTTACAAGTAACAGTTACTTTTTATTAGGAATTCTAACTGTAACCAGCTACTTTTAAAAGTAAGTACCTGTAACGTTAACAACGGTAACAGTTACATTTTGCAGTAGGGAAATAGCAAATTGGACAATTCTGTTCCAGACTATAAAAAAAATATGTACCTTCTCCAGATGCTACGTGAAAGGATTTTCTTGGAATTGCTGGCAAGGAAGCTATGCTTTGTTGCATACTAAATTTAGAACATCCATGCTTTACTGTAATTCATTTCTAATTCTATGTGAAAACTCCATTGTTTTTGGTAGACTGCTGCGTTCATTTGGAATGTGGTTGTCCAGCTAGGAAAAAGTCACTGTCGAGGGAGTGGATCTTTGGATCTTGTTGAACTTGACTGTTTTTTCTATAATTTATTAGCAGTAATAATGTAAATATATGAATACATATTATGTACTAGAAACATAAGTAAAATTGGAACTCTTCATGATCATTGATTGTGTGTAACTTTTACACAAATCAATGATCATTAACAGTACGTTACTGTTACAGTAACTGTAAGTCAGTAACTTACGGAACCTGTTAAGTTTAAAATTGTGCATACTTCCTGATACTGTTGTAGTACTTTGCAATTGCTGACACATTGTACTGTGGGTTGTTGTCATTTTACCCTAGATGATTACTAAGAAATTTATGCCTTGAATACTACTTCTATGGAATTGGTACATAATTGCCGTACTTGTTGTTTTATCCTATAGAAGTCTATACAAGTATTTTTACTGTTCCAACCATCCCGTCACAAGGATATTTTCGGTGGTACTTGGCGAAAAAGCTCCATTTGAAAAAAAACTTCAATCAGCACAAATGTGTAGTATTGATTCTTACTTCATATTACGTATCCCCATGTAGAGTAGCCAAAAAAGATCTCCCATATTGAGATAAAATGCACAAAAATAATGTTCACGAAGATAAATTTGCTAAACTTCGGAATGTTAATAATGATTATATATAAAATTATATAATATATAAAATTTAAAAAAAACTGAAGACAGTTGAAACTAACTTAGATACAGTGGAACATCGATTTTACGTTATCCAGGAGATCAAGCTGAAAAAAATTAATACGCGGGAAAATGTAAAATCTTGGAAAATTTCTAAACAATTTGCTATGTTGGGACCACCAAGATTGAATGCAAAATGAAGGAAAATGTAAAATCGAGGAACTTAAATCGGGGTTCCACTGTAATTACTACTTGCAAATTTTAAATTAATCTATAAATTTGGGAGAGGGCAAGAGCTTCCCTTTGCCCCCGCCAGGTTACGCCTATGCTTACATTCACACATAGTGAACATAAATTTTGAATATTGTAGCTTGAAACATATTGTACTTCAGGCTTTGTGCTAAATACATAAGCATTTTTAATAAGATTTACTTTTAATGTCATTTTATGCAAATTATTTTTTTATCACCCTGTCTCTGAACCGCCCATCCCAATTTTTCCATCAGGCATTAGTACACACTCTGAGCTACCTACATATAAAATTGGGGGAAATTGAAGGGGGGGCATTGCATGAAATTTGCTCTTGAAATTAGTCATTTATTTTTCTAAAAAAAATACATAAAACTATATATAAAAATACATGTTTACTGATGCATTAATCTGAAACGTTATTTAAATGAAAACGTATACTATTCTGAAGAAAATAAAACAAAGTTGAAGTTTCTACGGCAAACCCGAGGAAAGATACGATCGTTTATAACCTAATGAGTGTCATTCAAAGTGGAGCCGCATGTGGCGTACACGGAGATCTTAAAAATCGCGTAACTTCTGATCCCCTTGACTAATTTTAAAAAAGTTGTCATTTTTGTAATCAGCATCAAAAGTTCTATAAGCATACCGAATTTCATCAAAATCGGGGATGGTTGGTGACATTTTGACAAAATTCTGGATGATTTGACATGGAATGACCCTTAACACTGTTTTTCCCTGGAGCTTCTATCAGTTCCTTCTTTCCATTTCGTATTGTTGTCTCGCGGGTCACTGCCGTATCGCGACCCACCTCTTCATCAACACGAATAGGAACTCAACCCCCACGTGTACGCACACGTGCCTGCTTCCAGGGGATATGTGGGGCGACATGAGAGATTTCCCCCGGCTCCAATCGCCCCCTCTCCTCCTCACCCACCCCTTCCTTAAGCGCTCTCCCCGTTCCCCCTCGCCGCACCTGACTAGCTGCTCTTTTAATTAAGCAATGCTTGGCGGTTCGGGGGAGGCGGGGGAGCGCTGGGGGACCCTCGTGAGAGTCGGGGGAGGGGGTAGAATTGCCAGTTTCCATGGCAACCGCCGGACCGATCCACCGCATGCGATCAATACGTGAACCACTGACCTTATCCTGACTTATGCCCGACATCGAACCCAGAACCATCAAGAATATACAGGGAAGCAGACACACTGCAAAACATAGCATGTTATTTAACTTCTAAAACCTAACTCAACAGTCTGATATTCCCAAACCCGAAGGGTTATCGCCGCAGCAATTATGAATGGTTTCGATTGATTGAATTTTTATTTTAAGTCCACTTTATGTGCAGATAGGCTAATCGCGACTGGACGTACAGTTTAAAGTGGGATCAGAAGCACTGAGAAATGTGCCTCAACTGGGTATCGATCCCAGGACGCCGTGATTAAAAGGCGACGACGTTACCAACATTTTTTAAGGAAGACCCCTAAGCGTATCATATTAATATCAATTAATCTCAATTCTCTTTTTCATTCAGGACAGACGAACACAAACACCCATGTCTCAACTGGGATTCGAACCTATGACCCTTGGTGTCGTAGCCGCGCTATGCTAACCACTCCGCCACTAAGGTCGACGCTACGCCATTGGTGAAACCTGGGTCGAGATTAAACAAGTTTTATTTTTGTTACTTCAGCGTCACTTTTATGCTAATTTTGGTTAATCGCTACTATGATGATAATATAATGAAATTAATGAAGTAACATACATAAGGAACACATTTGGCTCGTTTAAAGGTTGTGCCATCAACCTCCTGTCAGTGCGTAAATGCTAATCAAACAGTCAACTATTTATTTTTTGAATGTCACTTAAGGCAACAACACCGAGACACTTTATATAAAAACTTACAACACGCACGGGTTCCATTTCCGATATCCTTCTCTACATTAATATCTGAACCTCGTACTGCAGTCATTTGGATACTTTATAGTTTCGCTAGAAAACGTAGGTTTAGAATCTAAACAGCCATGACCCTCACGTTAGTTCTTGCAAAGTCTTTATATCGTAAGAACAGAATGGACAACAGCAATCAACAAGTCAATAGTGAAAGATATTCATCAACAGTTTGGAACATATATAATAGTACCTGAACTTTGGCTAGAAATCGCAAAAATAAGCGGTGTGAGCCAAAAAAGAAAAGAAGAACGCAAATGCCCATGGCGTCATAACGAACTACAGTGCTTTCAAAAGATTTTGTGCCATCCTAATGCGGTCCTCGTAGCGGATGGAAGCACGCCGCTTGCCGGCTGTATCGTTTATACATAACTCCTCAGCTCAAGTGTATTTGAGACCTTTGCAAGTCACGTTTTCATCAAGTTTCTTCTCGGTAAGCAATGTGATTTATGTGCGGCTTCTTTTTCCGAGAATAGATCCCGTTTTACTGAATTTATTAGAAAGATGGCGTACAGTATTTCTGTGTGGAGCAGGAATGCAGGGCAATTCCCTTAAAATTGCCTTCTTACTTCTCTGCAGGAGTTTCTTTTAACATAAGAGACTTGTATCTAAAAATTCTTTGTTCTAAAGTGTACTTATGCATGTGTACATTATATATGTATGTATATTATATGTGCATTATACCAACACTATTCGTTTGTATTATGAACGAAAATATTGACTTAAAGAAGTTCATGAAGGCTCTTTCCCAGGTGAACAATGTGAAGTTCTGTCTCAATTTAAGTTGTCACACTGAGAGTTTTGGGATTTTTTTAGTTCCTTGCATGCACTAGTCTTCCAAATTGAGATGTCTTGAGTCAGGTTCTGTGTTACAATTGACAAGGTATACATCCTTATGCAGTTTGTAGAGTACATACGTTGTAGTCTGATGGGCATGTGCTGTTTTCCTCACATGCGAAGCTTTACTAAATGAATCCCTTGTACCAAATAAGAAGGAATTTTGGTTTGCTCCAGAGTTTATATCTAGGCTCCTCCAGTAAGAACACCGCCATGCATTTCAAGGTGGAGCATCCCAACATGATGACTATTATCGTCTTCATATAGTTGTGGCTAGCCGGGAACCACTGAATCCAGTTCGATATTTTGAACATGTATATATCAATATCAATATACAAAAGTTGGAACTGTAGTGTTTTCAGATGATTTGCATTTTTTTAGTGACGTCAAACCCATGTCACATCATTACGACTTATTTAGTCATCAAGAAACAAGAACAGCAGTGCTGTGACATCACGTGAATGGGTTGAAGTTTGGGTATCTACTCATTGTTATCAACTCATGTAGTTCATAACATGTCAGTAACGGGTGGTTTCTTTACTTGCAAGTTCATAATTCATCAGATCTTGAAGGCTGGAAGGTACTCAGCTCAAGTAACTCGCTCACTTTCTAGCATTTCTAAACCCGAAAGTTTATGGCTGCCCCTATCCTGAGCAAGATCAATCCACTCTTTTCCATCTTTACAGATTTCCTTTAGGTCCATCTCAACGTTATGCCTCCATTTTCATCTTGGCCTTCCTACAGGTCTCTTACCATTAGGTTTCCCAACAAGAATCCTGTAAACTCTTCTGTGAAAAGTGACAATATTTACAGAATCCCGTGAATTCCTTATGGACAACAACTTCAAGTTACGTCCATTCAAATGGAAGTTTCGTCTTTTCTCAACATAAAAAAATCTTCAACCTGTCCTCATTCCGTTCATGTGTTTTTCTACACCATCAATATTCTCATGAGAACAAGTAAAAGAATACTATGAGCGTAATGCTAAGTTTTCTCCCCCTCGTACGATCATCCAGCGCACAGACCTCTGTTTCCCCAGTTCGCCGCAGGAGAGGTCAACGGGGAATGAGCAGTTTAGGATCCTCGCGTCTGGTTGGACCTGGAAACTGTTCTCGTGCCCTTAAGACCGAATTCCCCAACAAGGACCATGTGGTGTGGGCTTATTGTATTGGTTTATCCTAACACAGCTCACGTCAAGAAATAATCAGTCATCTGCGGGGCGCAGTTGCCAAACGTAAGGTGCAAACATAGCGACTGACTGTGCTGTTGCAAGATTCTTTGGAAAGTGCAAACAAATACTATTAGTGAGCTATTCAAGTCCTTAGAGGGCAAATTATTTTGCTCTCGCCATTTGAAATACCAGCTTCCTATGTGTCAGTTGTCTTTTCTTCCCCTTTGCTGCAAATGTGGCAACCAAGTGTTCAAATTCCCCTCGCAAAGGGGACAGGGAGCTCTGGCTGACAGAGAACAAAGCACGCGCTGTCTTAAGCGCTCTTCTTAGTGGGTGGAAGCACTCACGTGATACCTGACAAGATCTTCCAACAGACGAAAGATCACCGAGTGGCGGGAGCGGTACCAGGATAAAGCTGATTTGTATCTATCTTATTGCACACTGTGCAACCTCCGAGATGACGTAGTGGTAAAGCCATGGCCCGATTCGGTCTCCGGCCTAGTTCTGAACTTTAGGTTTAGTCCTCAATCTGTGTGTGCACATACGAACTTTGTGAAACGTTCATCGCAATGTCCCAGTTTCTACGTCACACGATGTTACATTTCACACAAACACTTCAATGATATCTGCCGTAGTTTTTGGTTCAAAAGGCAGCCGATATATCGCGATATTGAAAAAAATATCGTTCAGGCGATATCAACTAGACGATATATCTTCACGATATTTGGCGATATATACCGGGTATCCCAGAAGTCTTTCCCTGATAACAAACTTTATTCATATCCGCTATATGCAATGTAGAGATGTGAAAGTGGTGCCAAAATGTTGGAAAACTAACCAAGTTTATTTGTTTCAGGTTTCAGTAATGTGGCTGTAGTGTAGCAGTGTCAGTGCCAAGGAATCCGGAATTAATGCTCTTGACATCGGGTGGCATCTTTCCATACAATGTTTCTTTGACTTGACAGGTTTTGGGAATCAAGATGAATTCCATTTTTTAAATAACAACTTATTGATGGCAGATATTCTAGACGAAAGAATTCTGTACATTTGAAAGTTCCTCTGCACTGTTATTGGTGACCGGGTCTCGTGATACTAGAGGACATGCTGAGCTTTTTCCTGATTTGTGAACATTTCCGGTTTTCTGGGCACTGACACTGCTACACTACAGCCACGTTACTCAAACCTGCAACAAATAAACTTGGTTAGTTTTCCAACATTTTGGCACCACTTTCACATCTCTACCTTGCATATAGCGGATATGAATAAAGTTTGTAATCAGGGAAAGACTTCTGGGACACCCGGTATATCGTGGCGACGATATCACGATACGGAAGAAAATATCGTACCGCATCGTCTGTGACGATATTTTTTTGACGATATATCGCGATATCAAATTTCCGATATCGTCCATCCCTATTCAGAAGTACATCAAAAAATTGCAAAGGACGGTGTAAGTATTGTGAAATTTTTGCCATTCAGCACTGAGGGCCAACAAAAGGAGACTAACAGCGTTGCCAGTAGCATAATAGTAATTGTCCCCAGTTGCAGCTGTCTTAATTCTGCCCAAATGTTACATGTACAATTAAATTATTGATGTTTATATTAGATAGAGGGGTAAGAAAGACTGCGCACCGTGTTTTGGCGGTGATATGATTCACATGTGGCACTTTGCTCCATCTTAGTTCACGATATCCTGAGTTCGAATTGCGTCCCTTCTTCAATTTCATCATGTCGCTCATCGTCACGATTAACAAAAAGTGCTAGAGAAGCGACGTAAAATAACCTTTTTCTTCCTCTTGCAGGTCTGGCTAACCGAAAGTTGATCATTCTATCAGTGATATGGTCTTGCTAATTTTCTTTTTCTTTTTGGCCTGGAATTTTCGAGGCAAACGGATAATTGATATCCTCAGAACATATTGATTCCACTGATCATTTTGAAGTTCTTACACCATTGTTTCGACCTTAAATTTATTTCGGATTTCTTCACTTCTAATTTTGTGTTATAAGGTTGCTACACTTAACTAAAAGGGCGCGAAAATCTCATTCATGAGCAATTTATTCTAGTTTTATCATGTTGACGAAGAGTCCAACATTCGCTGCCATATAGAAAAGCCGGTTTTGAAATTATATTATGGTGTCTAATTTGAATTTATTTTCTGATTTGTTTTCCAAAATTTATTTTCAAAATTCAATTTAACTATTATATTTCATTAAATTTTTCTCAAAATGTTTGTGGTGTTCTGTAAAATATGGCTTCTGAAATATACAAAGTCTGTTACCTATTCAATTATTTTATTGTTTATCTCTATTTTCACTCTAGGAAGTGTTTACCCTTTATTACCAGTGACTTTCTATCTGAAATTTTCATGCTATAATTTGTAAGAATTGATTGAAGTTTGAGAAGAGTGTAGATAATTTTCACCTGCTGCCATCATCTGCAAATATTACTATTTATAGTATTGTGCTTCCGTCTATATAGCTATATTCCTGAATTATTTTATCAAGGTACAGAATAAATAATAATGCTCAAAGACAGGGCCGTACCCAGATTTTCTTGAAGGGAGGCCAAGCCCGAAACTGTGCATCCATATACATACATACATGTATATGTGTGTGTGTGTATTGCCATTAAATATATGTCAATTATTAATAATTAAATACTCTCATTTAATATAAAAATATAAATTATATATATAATAAATTTCCTACGTTCATAAACTAGCAAATTAATTCCTATACTTCTATTCTGTACATGTTGCTATTGGTGTAAATTGGTTAAAGATCTAATATACTAATAGCATGAACAATGTTTTATGTAACTAGGTGGAGGGGCAAAAATAAGACATTAAGAAGGAAAGCAATTAATTTAATTTAACATGTAAGTGCTATGTTTTATTTATATATTTATTTGGTATGTGTTTCTGATAGCATTAGTACTTAAGTATGTTTGAAGTCAAAAATAATTGCTCATCTTACTTGTTTAACACAAACTCTTCCTCTCGAAAGATTTTGATTGGGGAGCGGGATTTTAGAACAAGGTCGTTGGTGGGAAGGTGAGGGAACACTCAAATCCCCTGGGATTTGGTACCCTGTATGTAACTACCAACGCTATGGTAGTATTGCAGCTGGGCATACAATTATAGAGTTACAATATTAGTCCGAAATAACAGGGAAAAATTCAACTTAGCGATAGCCCCTTCTCCCTGACCCGACAATCAACAATACGGTTGCTTACAGAGCAAGGCTGTCACACGGAGTACAGCTTGGTGCTTATTCCTTACATTCAATTCTCAAAAGTAATCGAATAGTACAGTGTTCCAAAATTAACTATGTTTTCAAATTTCCCTTAATTGCCTTATACCAGGACCACTGAACAGCCATGATTTGATTTGATATGATTTGATTTATAATAATGATAATTCTATGTTTAGGAAATAATATATTTATAAGTTAAATGATAATTAGCATTTTAATGAAGAACACGTCTGAATGTGAATTAACCAAAAAAAAAGTACGTTTTCGCATCAAGACTGCAGTTCGAAAACGTAAGGACAGGGATTAAGAATAATGAACTGTCCCGATCAAATTGGGATGTTTGGTAGCTTTGCACAAATGGTTATAAAACTAAAATTGCTAAATATACTACACTGCAGACTTCTGGAGTCTGCCTCTCCCCAGAAACAATCCATTCATTTAGGCAAGAAGAATTTCGAGATTCTGAAGAATCGTCCATGTTATTTTTGTAGCTTTTCATAGGTTCACATTAAAATATGTCATGGTTTGAGGGGGGCATGGTATAATATGAAATATTGTTTCAAGATTAGGATCAATCTTATCATTTACAGCAGTAATTATTATAATTTTTTAAAAAAATTTATTCTTATAAAAGTTAATATTAATAATAATAATAAAATAATTAACAAAAATATAAATCTTGCCCCCTTGAGTACGGGCCTGCTCAAAGACCACATCCTTGCCTTAGTCCTTGATTTATTTCAAATGCTTCCGTTGTTCTTCCATGTTCTTTGATTTTCATTAATGTAGTTCACAAAGGCTCTTTATTGCATTTACTAATTTATTTGGGACTTGATAATGTTCTAAGATTTCCCATAATTTATGTATTTTTGTGCCTTTTCGAAATCCAATAATAATAGTTCAAGTAGACAACTAAATTCCTTTATTTTTTTCGTGTAATAATCTGATTCAATCAATCCTGACCTTCGTCCGGCTATTGAATCTCAACCGTTGAACATAGGTCGAGAAAAATCGAATTCAATCTTTGAAATCTTACTCTCTTCAATCAGGGTTGTTAAAGGTCGAGGAATTTGAAATCAAATCAATTCCGGTCCAGGAGAGAAAATCAATAAGCGTAAATGGGTTCTGGACCGTAAAGAACCTTTATATCAATAAAGTATTTCAATTCGGTCCAGGAACAGTTTTTCCGGCTAAATTTAAATTCTGTCCAGGAACCTTTTTTTCCGATCAATTTAAATTAGGTCCAGGAAACTTTTTTATTCAAACAATAAGCAACTTGGACCGAATTTAAATTGTGCGAGAAAATAGGTTCCGGTCCTACAGAGAAACCCATTAGAATTTATGTGTTCCTGGACCTTAACAACCCTGTCTTCAATGGTCAATATTCATAAGCGCGCACACACACACACACACAAAGAAATAAAAAATACCCTTTGGAATAATCAAGTAATTTGTAGTGGTGATCAATTACTCGTTCAAATACGCGTAAAGCACCATTTTTAGAAGTAATTAGAACAATTTTGTTTAGTCAAATTTGGTATAGGTTGCCAAAATGTTCAAATCATGTCTGGGTTTCTTCTCGTGTAAGAAACGGGAAAGGTGTGTACAAAAATGAGTATTACATCTATGAAAATACAAGGTTTATTTTCACAAAATATACACATAGGTTACGTGCGGTCAAGGGTAAATAAACATTATGTACATTCACGATACACAAAAGAACTATACAAACATATACGTTAGTATGGGGGGGGAGGCAGGATGTGACCAAGGACAAAACAAGACAACTCATATCGACAGTTTGAACGACATTAAAAGTCCTATTGCCCCAAATGTTCCCTTCATTTGTTTTTGAGCACGCATCACAAATTGGTCCTCTGTTCATCACATATCGAAGACACACTTTAACAAACTTTATGCCTAGTTTCAACAACAGTATGTCTACTATAGAAAGCAGCTTTCACTAATGGGTGGGTAGATATCATCTGGATGTTCTATTTGTGGTTATTGAGACACATGTTATCTTTTTTTCCAAACATCACTATTTCCGAACAATGACAACCACCTCATAGCACAATACTGAATGACTTATATACTACTGGTTATCACGGACTATGCTTATTCATTATTCTAAAAGTCGCGGGTAACTATGCTCCATGTCAAATTCATGTCATTTTTGGGCAGATGAACAAACACACACGAAGTTCCTATGTGATCTCTTTGTTCTGGCAACATTTACTTTCAGTATTATTTAAACAGATAAAACTAAAAACAGTTATATTCCTCTGACCTATCTGGTATTGGAGCATCTTATGACAATGTTATACTGAAAATTAGCGAGCCTAGTACATAGTAAAGATACATGCAGTCGATACATTAGGTAGTTTCGTGATCAATCAAAATAGTCCAGGTCAAGAGAGGCCATGTTGTTTACTGAATGAAAAGAGTAATTATTGAGCGTCATCATTTTTATTACATTTATTACCTACTTATAAAGATGAGAGATACTTCATAATGTGTTCATTTCTCTTAATGGTGGACAAGTGTTAAGTAGATATATGCAAGATCTCTCCTTGAAAATAGAATTCTTCTGTGTGTATGCAAACACGCGGCCACCGTTGCTACTACAATTTAGTCTCCTCCTCCTGTCAGATCACACACTTAAAACGACAGAAGGCTATACTGGCGTCCTAAGCCAAAAAGGATTAACTCCATTTCATATAGTGTCGTGAAAATAGGGAAAGAGTTTTCCTAGATTTTATTTGGAGCTATTGTCACGTCTGAAATGGAGTTAAGGCTGATTTGAACTGGAACTACAGTTTAAAGTTGGATCCAAGTCACTGTGCTTTGACCGGGGATCGAACCTGAGATCCCTTGATTACAATGCCGCGGCGTCATCACTACGTAATCGCGGAGACCCTTAAGGTAACTTAGCAGGGCAGTACAGCAGAGTCCAACATAGCGTTTCATAAATTTTGCCCATACATAATCCTACTCCACAGGAGCTCGACGCATGAACACATTTTATCCATAACAAACAAAAATCTTCGTCATTTTCCGACAGAAAAAGTAATTACAGTGGCAACCCTGAATTTGTGCTGCGTAACATACATAAAAAAAAGAACAAGATATCAAGGTTCAAAACGTTATTAAGATAAATGTTTGACTTGGATGCCATCTACGTACTGTGAAAATTTGTGTGTTGTACGGACAGGTTTCGGTTTAATATTTACTGATAGAAAAAGCTTCTGCACTTGAATAACAATTTGCATATTGGCTTGTACTTGAATTCGAGATATTATTTAGATTTATTACATGACTATATTAGTCAACAGCAAATTCGATTAATCGAAATTCATGTAATGTATGAAGATTCACACATTTATTGTTATTTCGACTTTACTCTTTATCCGCAAGGCCCGTTTATGATACATCGCTTAAAGCTATAATATTCCTCGCAGATAACTTCCCCGGTCATATAAAATAATGAGGGAATTCCCGTATTAGCCGAAGCCTCGAGAGTACATTGATATTCCACTCAGGGAGACAGAGAAACTATGCGAGGAAGAGCGTTTTAAAGGGGAACATACGATATCAGAAACGCAAGACTCTTGAAAACTGGAAGTGAACGTGGAGAGTGTAGTACATTTACGATGTTTCATATTCTTTCTGTATACTCTGTTTCGTGCCACAATGTTTACATTACACTAATGGTCATGAAAATAGGCGGCTGGGCAGAATTGCGCTGTTGCCACATTTGGGAAAAGCAAAGCGAGAGAGTGACAAAGTCGCTGGTTCCAGCGCAATGTGTGGCAACGTCAACCGGGCTGAGTTTCCTAGTTCGAGCGTCAGACCGACTCTCCGGGGCACTTGTGTCTCATCCCTGACCTTTCGAGCAACTACTGTCAGTTTGTATCACATGGATTACAAAAACCAACTCTACAACGAGATCTTACATTCTCTTAAACCTCCGAAACTCACGGAGCTTCTAGAAACAGACAACACATACAGGCCGGAAATATTAATTAGTAATTTTAGTTGTACATTTTGGAAAAAATAACATAATGGAATTCAAGCAATGTATACTATTTTAAGTTAACTAGCGATAACACACACCAATTTATTTTATACCCTTCATGCTAATAACGACACATTGGTTTATGCGGAATTCTGTTTCCTGCCAATGCATATTACAACTAAACAAGATTTTGTCCCATACGTTTACAGATAATAAATTACTCAAATTGAAGACACAAGTTTAAAGACACCATTCTGAGCAGTCGACTAAATGAAAGATGTATATATTTACTTTGCACCACACTGCCATCTAGTTTTTAAAATGTAAAGTAAGAGATGGATAAGTTCGCTAGCTTAGCTACATATTCATCGAGTCATGGTATCCAGATGCGAACAATCTAAGGTACTCTAATAATGTACGAAAACTTTGAATATGTTATTATGTTATCTTGACCTCAACATCGTTGACTCATCGTTGTGAAACTTACACAGTAAATTATCAGTGTTTGGCAACCTTCTGCTCGATAGGAGCACACGAACACAGGCTACAAAAGTTTCTTCGTCGTCTTTTCTGTTGTTTCCAAATCAGTTCTAAACATGCACACAGCTACTGCGCAACTATATGACATTTAGTATATTAATATTAGTAGGCGACAGTTTTGTAATGGTTATAATGTATACTGTAATGCTGTCGTAGGAACACAAGAAATCAAATTTCACAAAGTTTAGATGCCACTTTTGAGATCATGGAATGAACAGTTCTTCAGAACCAACTTAAGATGGCTACTTTGTCCAGAACAGGGTCTTGTTCACTGTCTGGCTACACTGCTAGAAGACAGAAACGACGCCATTTTCCTGGTTGGAGTTTGACTTCTAGGGGATTAAGGTCAGTTGAACGAGGTGGGGATATACAGGGCTGTTTCACACTATACTACGTCACACTTGCGTCCAATGTTACCAGGGCCTCCACACTGGGTTTTCCTTGTCAGGTTCCCCAATTCCAGCCGCCATTACGGCGTTCATGGGGCCAGCTTCGTCTTCGGACCCCCGATGCGAGTCTTCGCTCGCGCTGCTCGAAGATTTCCGAGAACAGTCGAGCGGCTGTTCGGAATCCGAGTCGTCGGCCAGCTCCGGCTGTTCCTGCCGCGGCGACGAGGACCAGAGCCCGGCCGCCGCAGCCAGTTGAACGTAGTGGCTGGGGAGGAGGAAGACGATCTGGCCATCGGGGAGTCTAGACGGGACGACCTGCACGACGGAGAGCAGGGGGTTGCTGGAAGGAGCGGGCGACGGGGTGGAAGCGGGAGGGGTGGGCGACTTCTCGGACGCGCTGTCGCGATTGTTATTCTCGTCCCCCGTGCTGTCGGGACGAACGGATCCGATCTGGCTCGTCGGCGGGGTTGAGGTCAGTTCCTCGCGGTGGCCGGAGTTGTCCGCTTCGGCCTTGATGACGTCGGGAGCGTCCAGATCGGAGACGCAGCTTTGAAGGTGCTGCACGAGGCGCTGCTTGACGCTGGCGTCCAGGCTGTCCGTGCCCTCTAGGAAGCGGGTGACCTCGCGGGTGCATTCCTGGAAGCCCGCTCGGTACTTGCTCAGCACGGCGGTTCCCAGTGCCCTCTGCCGTTGCAAATGTCGAACTGTCAGTTCTAGGATGTCTGCCTTCTCCAGTTTTGAGTGCTTCGTGTTCTGAAATAAAGGAAAAAGAAATAACGCTTAAAAAGGCTGTCATTTCCAAAAATGAGACAATGTACAGTTTTGCTAGGTACAGTCACCGGCAACTTTCTATTAAAACCAATTATCGCCGTAGAGTTAACCAACACACATAACACCTTGGAGGGAAGCGAGTATTTCAGGATCTAGGTGTCCCGACAGAATGTACCAGCGACAAAACGTACCACCTGAGTTTTGGCGACGAAACGTACCACTCAGATAAACACCTACCTTCAAAATATTTACTCCGCGACAAAACGTAGCACTTCAAGGCAAACGCTTGAACTTAAAATCAAAAGAGAATAAAGTGGTTATTGGCCCGTCGAGTGATCACGTTTGTGGAGTCCCGAATGATGCTCAGTTAGATGTGAAGAAGCGTACGCAAGAGGCGAAGAAAAGGGTTCGAGAAGAAGAGTCCTGAATGATGCTCAGTTAGATGTGAAGAAGCGTATGCAAGAGGCGAAGAAAAGGGTTCGAGAAGAAGAGTCCCGAATGATGCTCAGTTAGATGTGAAGAAGAGTATGCAAGAAGCGAAGAAAAGGGTTCGAGAAGAAGAGTCCCGAATGATGCTCAGTTAGATGTGAAGAAGCGTATGCAAGAGGCGAAGAAAAGGGTTCGAGAAGAAGAGTCCCGAATGATGCTCAGTTAGATGTGAAGAAGCGTATGCAAGAGGCAAAGAAAAGGGTTCGAGACGAAGACACGCCAATTACCAAAATTTACAACGATACTCTAGGCAACCTACACGACAAAGATTAGGTTAGGGTAGGTTAGGTTATGTTAGAACTGACATAACTAAAACGAAAATCGAAAAACAGACGAAAAGATAAAACAAAACAAAAAATGTGTACGAAAGCTGATTTTAAACACGCCAAAATAGCTATAGGTATATTCATTATATAGTAATTTTGCCAGTCCAAAGCCTGGATAAAGTGTGATGGAAATCAGCAAAACCATCAAGTGGTACGTTTTGTCGAATCGCAAATATTTTTAGAGTCATTAGAAGACTCTTCGCAGGTAGCCGGTCAGGTGGTAGGTACGTTTTGTCGGTCGCGTTTTCAGGTGTCCAATTTTTATTGCCACTGACTATACAAGAACATACTTAAGATGTCACAACTCTCCTCCCCCTTCCCGAATTCTAAGCTCTCCAGCGTTTCCCAAATGCGAAGCAGTTTGGAATTTTAAATTTCGAATAATTATTTCAATGCTTAAAAACTGTCACATCTAAACCTGTGTACAAAAAGAGGACCATTTCATTTGAAAAACTGTGCATACAAACAAAACACCAAATATTTTTAATTTATACTATAATTCGATACATGCACGAGTAAAATTAAATAAATTATACTTAAATAACATAAATTCTCAAGTGCATGATATAACTTGTAAAGTGAAATTGTTAGTCAAGAATGTGAGTACAAAAAATACACTTCTTCAAGAGCAGTGGCGGCGATTGGGTTCCAAAACTGGTGGGGGGGGGCAAGTTGGCAAAACAAGGGGGCAAGGACAGTTTACTTCTTCATGTTAGATAAGGTTTAGCATAGTGCGGGAGCATAAGTTGCAAAAAGTGGGGGTCAACTGTCCCCTCTAATCGCCGCCACTGTTCAAGAGTAACAAAATATATCTACGAGGTCAGACAAAGTAATGAGAATGATTTTATATTGTGAAAAGTAAACAAAATAATTGAACATTGCTTGTTTATTACTAAAAGTACATCACAACCTGTTGACTGGTCCTGTGCTCATCAAAAGTGCGTAATTTCAGCAGCAGCTTCACTTTTGGGAACGGGAAATAATCACGGGGGAATAAATCTGGGAAGTAAAGACGATGATTCAACACATTCACTTGTTTTTGGACTAGGAATGTATAGACAACCCCTGCTCTGTGGGACCGTGCATTATCGTGGAGCAGGAACCAACTGCCTGGTTCAGGATACTGAGGTCTGATACGGTCAGTTCTCTTCCATAATCATTCCGAGCACTACGATAGTAACAACCAATTACACTTTCACCCTCTGGAACAATTTCATGATGAATAATGTCTTTGCTATCAATAAAAAACACAACATTGTCTTCACTCTTGGCTTTTCGAGCTGCATTTTCTTGCCTCTTGGCAAATTTAGTGACTTCCATTCAGCGATTTGTTAGTTCGTACAAGGACCGTAGTAAAATGTTCTGTTTTGTCCTCCACAACAATAGAATGGCGGCATAATTTCCAGCATGCCTATCGCAAGTTCATGAGGTGTTGCCAGGTTGTGGATTATGAACCACAGTACATCAGGAACGTGTTACTTCAGAGATAGAATGCACATGTGGGACAATATAAAATCATTCTCATTACTTAATTGTCGGTCCTCGTATGAGAAACACACCTGACTGCTTTAATGTCTATGTTTACTGTCCGTAAAGTATAAGCATTCCTCATATAACTAAAATGTACAAAGTTTACTGGGAAAATTACCAATAATTTCTGATCTGATTTGACTGTGAACATTCTACAGCTTGCTTTTTAAATAAATATAGAGGTATAATTATTGTACACTTATTTTTATATATTTACAAATGCAGTATATTTTTTGCAAGGCAAAACCCTTTCCAGTCAATTGTACATGCATTAATTAACATGATTAGATATCAGATAGATGTAGGCAAAAAAAAACTAAAATTGGCTAAAAACTAACGCTTTCCATTTCGAGTGTAGTTAAGAATCTATCCTTAGTTCTTATAAAAATTCCCTCAATATATAGGGTGTTTTTTTTAGAGTGATAGAACTTTGAATTGAAATAAAACACATAAAAAAATAAGTTTAAAGCCAATTTTGTTTTTATTTGAAAGATAACTTTCTGACATTTACTTTTGAAAATAATTTCCGGCATATGTCCACCACGACTAGCTGTAATGAACTGGATTCGATCAGTCCAATTTTGAACCACTTTTTTCAAGTAATTGGGGACGTATGTCGTTAATAACACGAGTTATGTTGGCTTCCAAAGCGTCAATTGTTGCTGGTTTATCAACATAAACCAGAGACTTTAGATATCCCAAAGAAAATAATCCAGGGGCGTTACGTCACATGATCTTGTGAGGCCAATTCACTGACAGCACCGATATTTCCGAAGTGCTCTATACGTTTGCCGAACAGAACATTGATTTTGGAAATATATTTCCACAATTTGTAAACGTTGCTGCGGCGTCAGTCTTTCCATGATCATTTATCAATGCTCACTGATATGAAATGACAAAACAACATGTGATCAAAACAAAACAAATGACAGTTATCCCTATCGAAAGTTCTATCACTCTTAAAAAAACACCCTTTATTTGTCTACGTAGAAATATTAGGGGAAACAGTAGCCGCCCAACAAAAAATCAGTGGCGGAGGCAGAGGGGACAGGAGTACTTTCTGGGGGGTACTAACATTTAAATTTTAATATTGCCCTTAATGCCATGGCCATAGCTAGGGAAAAATTTCATATGGGCTTAATCCACAATTGATCCTATGCTTAGTACTTACTATATATGCTATGCCAAGTTCGTGAAGAGTTCCCCCCCACCCCGCTTGAAGATGTCTGACCATAACAGCCTCTTTTCAGCGAAGAGCGGGGATCGTAAACTTGTGACGTCATCACGGAAGCAAGCTATCCCTCTGTTTTGACAAATTGAAAACAACGACGAGGTGTCAATATTTTCCAATAGTAACAGAAAACATTTGACTCATTATATTCACGTACTTTATTTCTGGGGCATGGCATGGACGGAGGCACTTATCTAGACATATATTTCGGGAAGGGTTTCTGGACGCTGCACATGTAATAATAATACCAAATTGTCTTGATATTACAAACAAAACATATTTATTAGCTAGCTTCTTTTTACTTCAGACCACTATTCCTTTTATCAGAGAGATGTTCTACCTAGAGAATTGATCTCAAAATACTGTAAATAGTAAAATAGGAAATTTATAGATTAACGAAAAGATTTGTTGATTTGTTGTTTTAAGTCTACTTTATGCACAGATAGGCTAATCGAGACTGGACCTAAAGTTCAAAGTGGGATCCCAACCACTAGATGTGCCTCCACCGGGTATCGAACCCGAGACCCCTTGATTACAAGGCGACGACGAGATTAACGAAAAGATTGTTAGTTCCAGGCAGCGGCGGCTCTAAGAGGAGAGCCTCCGTGCCATGGCTCTACCCTCAGAAAAAGAAATAACACTTGCTTTGCCAAAATATAGTTAAATTAATACATTTACGAACGAGGAGATTAGAATCTCGTAAGCGTTCCAGCTTACGGCCGCCTCAATTCCTTCGCCGCATCCCCAGCTGTTCTCTCACTTGCTCTGGGCCAGCATAGTCTGGCCTGTGCGCAGAGGCATGCGCGGAGGCATGAAAAAGTCTCCGCAGTTAAGGAGCGAGGAGGTAGGGTGGTAGCCCAGTGGCAGCCATAAGACAAAGAGCCGTGCCAGCTCGCGTCGTGGCACGACGCGAGAGCTTTCGCATTGTGGTGACATAGTTGCAAACTTCACAGAGAAGTGACTAATCCTGACCGATGTGTAATACTCGTTGGAGAAGTAATTCGCGAGAAAGATACTTGCATACTTGGCAAGAACGAACGTAATATCTTCCCCAAATTTATATAACCATTTAGATAGATTCGTCTTAAGAGCCATCCAGACTTTTTTGTTATCGATTTCTTCCTTAAGAAAAGATATATCTCTTTCTCTCACGCACACAGACACTCATGTGTTGCAACTGACGTTGACAACTTTGAAGACATTTACTGTACAAAAGAATTGCCTAAATATCAAAGGGAATTCGCATCACCAGGGGATTACTTTCATATTTGTAAAAAATCACACTGAAAATCTAGCAGTATAAGAATTTCACTTGGAGATATAATTCAATTTCTTGCATTGAATTCTAAAAATTGTAGATCTACAGTTCATTTAGCAGATAATCATATTTCAGTTGTTAGTAACACCGATTGTTGATGTGCCGTGCTGGGGTTGCAAATTATAAACAAAGCAAGGCGAGAATGCCGTGGTCGACTCTGTGTATCTAATTGTTCAGTGTTTATCTTTTTAGTGAAGTGAAAGTGTCCGATGGTGTGTGAACGGAAGGGTAGTTAGTAAAGATGAGTCAGATTAGAGCATTATTACATACACCGTTTTCCAAGGTACTATACGATATTAAATTAAAATTTAAACAACTTGGCTAACCCACGCTAGATTTAAACATCAATTCTATTTTAAAATATCAAATAAATGGTAAAGGTGACAGGGGTCGAAATTTTAATAGTCGCATTTATTTCCTAGAAACCTCCGCACAGCATGCTACGACGCCAGTTATTGCGGGTTCGAATCTCGGCTTGGGCATCGGTGTTCTTTGTGAGTGTTCACTCACCCTTATATTCGCAATTAGCCAAAAGTAGTAGAAATGCGAAGTAAAATAAACCAATCTTAGGAACTCTGAATTTTTGTCTGCAATTTTAGTAAACAAAGTTCCATTAAAATTACCTCTTTCATTAGATTTCTATGACATATGTTAGCAAAAATTTTTCGATTTCTTGATCACGTTGGCATTACCCATCATACTAGCTGCCAGCCGCCACTGGTTCCAGGTGATAAAAATATAACATATCATCATGCACTAATTTCTGCAGACACTGTCAATACAAAAGTAACTCATTCAATAGCCGGAACGTCAACCACAAATGAATAGACATAATTGGGAACTACCGTACTTTCATTTGGTTTGGTTTGGCTTATTATACTTCGCTTTTCTGCCACTTTTTGGCTAATTGCGAAGATGGGCACGAATGATGATATGATGAAATTGATGAATGGACTCTCACAAACACCCATGCCGGGATTCGATCCGGGACCCCTGACGTCGTAGCACAATGTGCTAACCACTCGGCCACGGGGGCCGGCTCACGGGAACTACTACTACTAATAGTAGTAATAAAAGCGTATTAAAACAATGTCATTTTATTTACTATATTATTATTATTATTATTATTATTATTATTATTAGTGTTTTTTTTCTGGGAAGAAAGGTTTCGGTACTCTTCACTCAAGTTCCTTTGTTTTTATTATTACTCCCTCTGTCCCATAATTATAGTCCGGTATGCCAAAATGGTAGTACAGGAATTGCAGACGAAGAGGCAGATGGATGAGGAGAGGCACAGTACATCAGTCTTCAAGATTGTGAAGAGGAACAACGTGACCTTATCACAACGAGCAAGAAATACCGCCCAGACGATTACCAAAAGGAGGCGTTGGGTTGCAACACACCGGTGTGGCACTGTATGGCAACCGGTCTACCAAGGCACGCTGCAAATCGTTAGTAGAGCACTCCTTCAGTGACTACGTGTGAGAAGAACAGCCATGAACACACAACCCATGATAGGAAGCGACAGGGGTAGCAAGAACCTCACGGACAGTAAACGACAAGCAGTGCACGATTTTTTCTTTGAAAACAGTACGACTGGAGTAGTGAAGAATGGTCACCAAACCATTAACTGTTACCAAAGATGTTTATCGGGACATGCTCATCAACAAGTTAATCCCAGCAATAGATGCACAATGGCCTCGTGGACTGCGCGCAGGGAGAATCCAGGTGTCCGTTCAGCAGGACAATGCGCGTCCGCATATCGTTCCCAATGACCGCGCCTGGATGGATGCTGCAGCGACCAGTGGAATCACTTTGGATCTCCAATGCCAACCGCCAAACAGTCCGGACATGAATGTTTTAGATCTGGGGTACTTCCGGGCAATTCAGTCTCTCCAGCATCAGGCAGCTCCACAAACTATTGATGAGCTGATCGCCGCAGTTGAAAAATCTTTCTATGATCTGACACGCGACAAACTCAACAACATCTTTTTCACTTTGCAGTCCTGTCTCATTGAAATTATGCGCCTCCAAAGGTGGGGACAACTACAGGATTCCCCATATGCAAAAAGCACACTTGAACCGACGAAACGTCCTGCCATCTCGCTTGGAGTGTCCTCGAAACATTTACGACGAGGCTAGAGCAGCACTGCAGCACTAGATCTAGCTCGTTGAGGGGATGACAACCTTCCTGGACCAACAATATCTTTCGTCTTGATGTTTAATTTTGTCGAACTTCTTGGTCACTTTGTATTGATCCTGGATTGATTACTTTTTATTTAGGTTCTTTTGGATACTTGATCGGCCAATTTGTACTGATCCTTGAGTTATAAAGTTGTATGACTCATTCCCGTGTTTCATTTTCTTCTTCTGTATACACGAATGTCACAGTTTGAATATCGGACAATTATTATGGGACAACAAACAAAGGTGTACCGGACAATAATTATGGGACAGAGGGAGTATTTGTTATGTTCATCATGGGCGTTCCGGAAGGGGGAGCAAGGAGGGCCGTGCCCACCCTGGAAAATGAAAGTCAACCAAAAATTATATATTTCACACATATAACTTCATTTTACCCACAATAATATGTGTTAATTATTGCATGAACACCATAAATTCAAATTTAAGCAATGTTTTTTTTTTAGGGAACAACACTATTTTGGGGGAAAATGTGCCTTGTTTGCCCCCTGGAAAAGAAATACCTTCCTTGCCCCTCCCTGAAAAAAATCCTGCGGACGTCCATGATGTTCATCATAAAAAACTACTCTAAATGTTGTGGTATGTTCGTAAATGATCGTGCAGGGTGTAAGGAGTGACCCCTTCTCAACACACCCAAATGTCGCTGGACTACATTATTCAAGAACGTCTGAATCCATGGCCAATATCTATGGGGCTTGTGCTGTCAATATGTACTTGTGATTGTCCCTCATCTATATGTATATATCTCACCATCATTTTTCCTCGTGAAAAAAAGCGCCAAGTAAAATAAAACAAATCCTCATTCATAATTGATCGTGCAAGAGAAAAATGGAGTGATTATATTATTATTATTATTATTATTATTATTATTATTATTGCATCCAAAATAAACACAAGATGTATCGCATCTGTCATTTCAGGAAATTAGGTTCTCAATTACAACTTAAACGAATTACACTGACTGAAATGTATATTTTTTTCAAAATTGCGGACCACTCACCGACAAGAGACAAATTTAGTTCCCTTCTTTATTTACCTATTGTTTACAAGGTGTAACAAAGTATGGACTTTCGTGTATTATGTCGCAGCAGGAACTAAATTCCGACAACAAAACGGAGTTCCGGGGCGTTCCGGCTCACTTTAAACCCTGATCATACTGTAATCAAGTATTTCGCTTATTTAATTTTAGTACTTGACTTTTCCGGGGGAGCTTCACCCCCGGATCCTCCCTCTAAATACGACGTTGCATACAAACACTCCAACAACAATTGCAAACATATAGGTCTGTATACAAATTGAAAACATTCGTGCTTCCAATGCGCTTCCATGTAAGGGACATCACAGAATTCTTGACCCCAGAGGTTGTTAGAAAGCCCAGATATGGCGGGACCTTCTCAGGCAGGGAGGAAAACTGATTCTACGAACCTTAATGCTATGCTATCACCATAACCTCTATACAACTAATAGCATGTGCTTTATGGTAACGAATAGGTTGACCGCTGGAGGTTGCTGAAAAGACAGATCCCAGGTACAAACTCTTGCCAAGAGGGATTAAAGAGCCTTATCCAACAACACGGGGAAATGTAAGGGTTGGAAAGGGAATTTTTGTGCAATCGTAAGGGAATTTTTCAATCTGAACCAGGAACATCACTGGGAAGAGGACAGCCAGACGAGATCGAAAAGATGGACTATGATCCGAAGAATAAAACTGTCTCACACAAGTTTCAGGAATTCCAAACGTTTGACAATTGTGCCTCGTTTGTCTCAAGGAAGGTTTCTCTCAGCCTTGTTTCCTCGTTACTTCTTGTAAAGCTTTGAATAAGCATTTGAAAATTAGTTGCCAGCCGTGTTTCCTCGTTACGTCTTGTAAAGCTTTGAATAAGCATTTGAAAATTAGTTGCCAGCCTTGTTTCCTCGTTACTTCTTGAAAAGCTTTGAATAAGTATTTGAAAATTAGTTGCCAGCCTTGTTTCCTCGTTACTTCTTGAAAAGCTTTGAATAAGTATTTGAAAATTAGTTGCCAGCCTTGTTTCCTCGTTACTTCTTGTAAACCTTTGAATAAGCATTTGAAAATTAGTTGCCAGCCGTGTTTCCTCGTTACTTCTTGTAAACCTTTGAATAAGCATTTGAAAATTAGTTGCCAGCCGTGTTTCCTCGTTACTTCTTGTAAAGCTTTGAATAAGTATTTGAAAATTAGTTGCCAGCCTTGTTTCCTCGTTACTTCTTGTAAAGCTTTGAATAAATATTTGAAAATTAGTTGCCAGCCTTGTTTCCTCGTTACTTCTTGTAAAGCTTTGAATAAGTATTTGAAAATTAGTTGCCAGCCTTGTTTACTCGTTACTTCTTGTAAAGCTTTGAATAAATATTTGAAAATTAGTTGCCAGCCTTGTTTCCTCGTTACTTCTTGAAAAGCATTGAATAAGTATTTGAAAATTAGTTGCCAGCCTTGTTTCCTCGTTACTTCTTGTAAAGCATTGAATAAGTATTTGAAAATTAGTTGCCAGCCTCGTTTCCTCGTTACTTCTTGTAAAGCTTTGAATAAGTGTTTCAAAATTAGTTGCCAATTCTGATGTCTGAACTTGCATTAATCCAACATGACAGAAGTAGGGGGAGAACCATAAACCCACTTTTAAGTATGCCATGCTTAACACCATTTTCAAAACGATATATTCTTGCCAATAAGAGCATTTATTCATCTATTTTCTTCTTCTCAGCTGTAGAGAGACGGACTGCTGTCACAGAGAGGAAAGGTACTATAGATGTCACTACGCGGTGAGAATTTTAGACAGTAAAATTCTCACGAAGCTAGTCGCATATATCGTGTTACCTGACACAATTATCTGTAGTTATATGGTAGTTAATTTACAGAGCTTCCTTTATTTACTCTTTACCATACAGGTAATTTAAGTTTACAAATTCCTGTAGTTCCTCATCTCGATAGTTTAGCACGCTGGCATATCAGTAATTCCTATTCGTATATTATATATAGATTTTTTTTCCTTATGTGCTCCAGTGTTGATAAACAAATATTTCGTTCGGTTTTTCAAATCAATATAACTGGGAATTTCTTTCTCGTGCTTCGTGTTTTTGAAACACTATTGTGTATTCTGTATTCCGACATTTGAAAATTTGTGCATTCTTACATTCCAGTACATACATAACATTTCGGTATTTTGGAATTTAATTTTTCTTTTTCGATGATTCCATTTCTGTAAAGGTAAAGGTAAAAAGGTAAAGTGTTCCCCTGTGCATAGCACCACGCCATGAAGGCGTATAGGGGGTGTGGGGGTAACGCCCCACACTTTCTTGATCCGGTCGTGAGTGGGGGTGATGTGATCAGCATCACGCCTCTGACCGCCTTTACCCCCCAGGGTTTCCCCCAGGTACCCATGTTATTCGACGCTGGGTAGGCGCCGGGGCCGCTTTCACCGTTAGAAAAGTTCCCGGATTTGAACCGGCCGGGGATCGAACCCGGGACCTCCTTTTCTGTTAATTTTCAATTTGATATTTTCTTTCAGAACTTCGATATTTCGTGACTTCTCATCATATCTATTTCAATAATTCGATATTTTGTAATTTCGACAGATACTTCAATATTTTTGTATTTCGATGTATCGGTATTCTCCATATAGACTTCATGTTCGATAACTAGGTTCTAAAAATCAAAGCAGGAGGGATATACACTTAGGCACGAAGTCTAAGCGACCTCTGAATTTCTCGTGGTTTCTTATTTCAGAAAAAGAAGTTCTCCGCCGTTGCTTAGCTACGATCTCCCCCGCCCTTTTCCCCAGGAGTTCCCCTCCTTCCCGTTGAGCGTCGGAGGTGACGAAAGGCGAGGCTGTGACACGTGCGGCTCCCTGACGACAACAATGTATCGTCGAGGCACATCGATCACGGCAATCGATCCAGCTTGACGGTCAGCCAGCGAAGAGGGATACCCGGAACGAAGGAAGGGATTCCCCGCGGCAAAGCGACTAACGAGCGCGACGTTGCCAGATCGTTTGGGCACTTTGAACCCCCAACATTTAGGAATGGATCCACTTCATCTTGCAAATTGTAATTTTATTGAAAATTTAAGCACCCTTTCAATTTCATTCCGAATCTATACGAAGATAAAATAATCCTTGTTCTTAAAAGGAGAATTTCTAAAATCCACTGACTTGATCTACGAATCCTATTCAGAAGGATTCCTGTAGTAAAGTGTCTTGTTTTACGATCTTCATTCTTCAGAATCTACGTAATCCATCGTCTGGTTCCCCGGGATCTACGGAAACTATCGTCTGGTTATGCGGGATGTACGCAATCTATCGTCTGGTTCCCTGGAATCTCCGCAATCTATCGTCTGGTTCACCAGGATCTACGCAAACCATCGTCTGGTTCCCTGGAATCTCCGCAATCTATCGTCTGGTTCCCTGGAATCTCCGCAATCTATCGTCTGGTTCCCTGGAATCTTCGCAATCTATCGTCTGGTTCACTAGGATCTACGCAAACCATCGTCTGGTTCACTGGAATCTCCGCAATCTATCGTCTAGTTCCCTGGAATCTCCGCAATCTATCGTCTGGTTCCCTGGAATCTCCGCAATCTATCGTCTGGTTCCCTGGAATCTCCGCAATCTATCGTCTGGTTCCCTGGAATCTCCGCAATATATCGTCTGGTTCAAGGATCTACGCAAACCATCGTCTGGTTCACTGGAATCTCCGCAATCTTATCGGCTGGTTCTCCAGGATCTACGCAAATCATCGTCTGGTTCACTGGAATCTTCACAATCTATCGGCTGGTTCACCAGGATCTACGCAAACCATCATCTAAACCCCGTACCAGCTAACTGCAGACCAGGCGAACGAGAACAAGTCTCTGCGCAAGAAGTCACGCGAGACGTCTCCACCAATGAACAGTGAGAGAGACGGGATTGCGTAATGGGCGACGGGAATTGCCCGATTTCCTCCTTGGCTCTGTAAGCGTTGCAAACTTTTGAAAAGGATAATACCGAACGCATATGGCAAACTGACCATATTTTTGTCTCCAGGTCCGTACGATTTGTTTAAGATTTCTTAGGGAAATATTATGGATAAAACTCTAAGAGCAAATTTTGACAAGTCGTGTATTTAGCGTACGAACTAAGGTCTGGACCGTACGTCCGCACATGACATGAAATTTCCATACATGTACAGTCAGGACCATACGGTTGGCAACGCTGCACTTTCACCACTCGGTTTCCTCCTCTTCCTTTGCCGCTATGCGCGGCCCTGCTCTACAGTTAGCTGGGACAGGGCAGGGTGCGAAATCCCACGGGGGACACCAATAATCTTGTCCTGAAACTTCCCTCCCACCAAATTCTTCCGGGGGGGAGAGTTTTTGTTTTAACAATGAACATAACCAATTAGTTTGGGATTCGAATATACTTGAGTGGAAAATATCGAAAACATACAAAAGAAAAAACAGACAACAAGAAGCCTCATGTCTTAGGACACCGAACCCAGCAATCCCCAGAACACAGAAATTAGACCGACTTGTTATTTCTTCTCCATTTCTCATCGCCTTTCGTTAGCAATCACGAAGTGTGTGTGTGTGTGGGGTGTGTGTGTGTGTGTTTATATATATACAGGTATTGGACAAAATAATGGAAACCCTGTGAAAGTCTGAACATATTTTCAATGTGCCTGGTAACACTGAGCACAGCGAAAATCAACCTTCTCTTGCTTGTTGCAGATAGTATGGACTGTGCACTGACAGTAGAGTGAGGTAGTGTGGTAGTGGACTTTATGCACGTGTGGTGAGTGACCAGTATGTCCGATCTGACGTAGTTTGAAAGAGGTCGAATTGTTGGTGCCTGTGGCGCTGGAGCATCTGTGAGCAAAAAAGCGACGTTATGCGGTGTAACACAAGGCACGGTCTCGAAAGTCATGACTGCATACACATTGCACAGTAAAACAGGGTCTGCTAAGCACAATAGTGGTCGAAAGACGAAGCTGCAGGAGAGAGACTGCTGGGCCTTGAAGCATATTGTGACGTCACAGAAGGAAACAACGGCCGCCAGTAACTTCAGAACTTAATCAGAACCTAAACACTAGCGTCATGCAAAAAAAAAAAAAAAAAAAAAAGGGGGCGTGAACTGCATCAAATTGGGTATCCATGGGCGTATTAATACATGATACATGATATTCTGACTTCCACAGTTGTTTCCATTATTTTGTCCAATACCTATATATATTAATAAAACACATAATAGCATTTATACGTGAATTTTACACTGGAAACTATTTTCTTAATGTCTCTTAATTTTTGCCCCTCCTCCCTTACGCAAATCATTGTTGATAGCATCAGTAGTATATTAAAATCTTCAATTTGCAATTACATTTTGAATGAAAGACAGTCGATATCATATTTTGTATTTTGTATATTTTATAATATTTATTTATTTAGCAAGAATTCCAAATACAGCGTTAACCATTTTACATTTGAATGTATAACAGCAGAAAAAGAACATTGATTATTTAATAATTGACATATATTTAATGACATATATATATATATATATATATTATTTATTTTGTGTGTTTGTGTGTCTGTCTACTCCTTCCCCTCCACCAATCTGCAGTGATTTCGCACCCTGGGACAGGGTATACTTCCCCGGAATCTCCGCAATCAACCGTCTGGTTCCCCGTGATCAACGCAAACCATAGTCTGGTTCACCGGAATCTCTGCAATATATGGTCTGGTTTCCCTGTGATCTCCGTAATCTATCATCTGGTTTTCCTGATCTGCGTAATCTATCCGCTGGTTCCCCGGGATCTACGTAATCTATCGTCTGGTTCCCCGTGATCTACGCAATCCATGGTCTGGTTCCCAAGGTCCTGCGCAATCCACTATATCTTCTATCTATCGTTATATTTATTTTCACAATGTTAAGGTTCTATGAAGAATGAAATGTGGGGTTTCAAAAATTCTGCTGATTAAGTTAGTTGGTTGTAAATCTTTTCAAGAATGAAATAACAATAGGTATCGGTAATTATGAATAACCGTGTAGTATGAAAGCCTACAGAGCACGAGAATGAACTACAGGGGCGCTGCCTTGGTTGTGTATTGTTTGCTAATTTAAAAGCATATTTTGTTATGGTTAGGTTCTACACAGTGATGTGCCGTAGACTAAAAGTTTACGTCTACATGCGTTGTCTACACGTAATCTAAGCGTAGATTACATTGGTTGTAGTTTACATAGACTACGTAGACAATCTAAGGTGCATTAAAATTGATTTTCAAGGGTTTCATGAAAGGAAAGTGACATTTTCAACTGTATTGGTTCCTAACAAAATGAAAAGAATCATATTTACGACAAAATTTCTCTTCTATTATCAACTATGTATGAAGATAAATAGTATGCAAAAAACAACAGATGGCAGTCGTGAGGCAAGAGTAGTCTTTTTCCCATAAAACACTAGAATATTTCCTATATTACGTTTCTTCCTAGGTGAGAAATTGTTCGAATTTGGAAGAAAGAGCATGAAACGTTCTCCTCACACATCAACAACTGATACGCAGTATAATTTTGTTTTACTTCCACAGCGCCCTTTGCTAAGTTACCACCTTTCGCCATGTTGTTTACATAGATTACGTAATCTACGTGTATAAAATAGTCTACGTGTAGAATGTAGACTATCGTTGTTTGCGCGTAGACGCACATCACTGGTTCTACACCACCAGCCTCTGAGACACAGTAGTTAGTTCAGTGTACTACAAAGTCAGCGGTACAAGGTTCGGACACTGGACGTTAAGAGGCAGAAAAGCCATGTAAAGAGTAACGAAAATACTAACCACACGACCACATGGACTGCCAAAGAATAGAGTTTTAGATTTCAGAGAGGGATGAAAATAGTGGATTATATAAACACCCAAGAAGGAAGTTTTCTGATCAAGGCTGAAAGAGTTTAGTGAGCTTTAGACGAAGGTAAGAGGAAAACGTCAATCTAACGACAAGAAATGAGCGAAGGTTAGCCTTCTGGAGAGCAGCCTAGAGGGACAGCTTCACGAATCTCTAATGAAACCAAATTGACCTGTGGTATTTAGGGCATTTTATTTGTTATTCCTCTTGCCGTGTCCGAAAGGTGCAAGACCGTACTTGAAGCGAACATCCTCCGAGTATGGTCTTGGGAGTGCGGTCTTCAAGTCGTGGACTGGAAGTGAAAGTCTTTCGAATTGCACTTCGACTGCAGCGCCAAATACGATCAGTAGATAAAACTTTGTACTCGTTGTTTTCCCCACGCTTTAAAGACTTTTTTATAACCATAGAAATCACATGGCATTTTCGAATGTTCGTAAACATACCTTTCCACACATAAGAAGAACTTTAACCAACAACTTGCTCACCCGTAACGCACATTTAACCCGTGTTGTTGGCTTTCTATCTCCGCGATTCAAAACAAATGAACAACGAGTGTGGATATCACGTGACCTAGTCACCAACCATCTGCACTGCGAGCTGTGCACTTGCGTGCTGCTGTTCTTGGCGCTTTCGAACTGTACTCGGTGACGTCACTTCCGCCAAGACCATACTTCAAGTATGTACTTTGCACTTTTCGGACAGAGCCTATGATAGCGTTTACTGTACAATCCTCATTCATGTCAACGGGTGGTCCTTTCAGACCTCTTCCACGCGTGTTCTCCCGCCGAGATGGAAACTGGAAAAAAGTGACAAGCGTTGAATCTGAAAAGTTTGAAAACGTCTGGATTCCCTGCAACCCCTGACTGAATGTTCTACTCTGGAGAACAAGAAAAGTGGTGGTACACCAAACGGCAAAGGTAATAGTAGGCGAGGGGTGTACAAAATGTCAACCTCTCTTCCACGTAGTACACCCTGCATATAGGAGCCTAACGAGGCTCTGGCGTCTGGACGTGGCTCTCATCAATTTCATCTTATCAACTTGCATTCCCATCTCCGCGATTAACCAAAAGTGCCAGAAAAGCTAATTAAAATAAAAGTTATCAACCAATAGTAAGCGAGTTTTCACCATTTACCACAATGTGACGAACATGAATTAAATAAAAACGCCAATATGCAGACGACATTATCTGCTTCCCATCAACAGAATTTCATTCCTTGAAACAACATAGAATCAGTGTTGCCACAATCTGAGGACACAATTTCCCTTTCCAAGGGGTAAAATTTCCCTTTTTGAACTACTTTTCCCCTTCACCTAAACAAATATAATAATAATAATTATTATTATTATTAGAATTATTAGCAGTTGTAGTAGTAGTAGCAGCAGCAGCAGCAGTAGTAGTAGTAGTAGTAACATTTCCGTTGGTCCATGCTTGTATGAATAAAAATGTTACACAAATTTTTCACATACATATCAGCTTCATCGCTTTCTGGTCAGATGTCCCAGGTTTTAATCCTGGAAAGGAACCATTATATCGTTAATTCACATCGTTACAATTATCCGAAGATACAGAAAAGCGACGTACAATAAACTTAAGAGAAATATAAATAGATATAAGCTAAGGATAAGAAAAAATAAAAATGTGAATATGAAACTAGAATTCGACAAACTCTAAACTGTAATAATGTAAAGTCAGAAGTCTTAAAATTTCCCTTAAATTGTGATATTTTCCATCGAAATTCCCTTTTCCCTATCCGAATTTCCCTGCAAAAGGGAAATTTCCCTTCATGTGGCAACACTGCATAGAATGTAGAAAAAAACGGAATGCAACTATGGATAGACAATTTGCCTGCTATCATCTTTGCCGTTGACTGTACGAGAGATATCAGATAAGGTAGCAGCAGTATGGATAACTCGCTATCTGACAGGCAGACGTAGAGTATTGGTTATAGCGAAAACGAGGTACATTAACCCTTGTTAGAAGTTGTATTTACGATGTCCTCCCCCTCGGAAGCATTTCGACTAGTTTCGTTTCGACTTGACCGCAAGCAGATGTTTTCTCGCGCATTGAACTCAGTGTTGCCACATGAAGGGAAATTTCCCTTTTGCAGGGAAATTCGGACCGAAATTTTAGCCAAAAGGGAATTTCGATGAAAAATAACCACAATTTCAGGGAAAGTTTAAGACATTTGACTATATTATTACAGTTAATGTTAAGTTCCACTTTCATATACACATTTTCATTTTTTCTGTTCTTTTTAATGCTTCCTTGAATATAGCCTGTATCTATTTAAATTTATTTTAAGTACATCGCTTTTCTGCACCTTCGGATAATAGTAACGATGAAGATTAACGATTAAATCGATTCCTGACCAGGATCCAAACCTAGCACATCTGGTCAGGAAGCGATGAAAGTGACATGTATGTGAAAAATTTAACATTTTTTTCCACACGGACATGGACCAACGGAAATACTACTGCTACTGCTTCCACCACCACTAATAATAATAATTAAAGCTACTGCTACTACCACTAATAATATTATTATTATTGTATGCTTTGCTTAGGTGAAGGGAAAAATTTGTCCAAAAAGGGAAATTTTGCCCCTTGTGGCAACACTGATTGCACTGTGGGTACAGGCTGATCTGGGCCTACAAAGAGACCGGTTTCTTCTGTCCGAGCAGGAACTCATTTTAGGCGTGGGCGGTGTAAACCAGAAGAGACAAGGCAATCGGGCTTTTCTAAATAGGCACATTAGTACAGGCGGGAGAGAGGAAAGAGCCGATAAAATCTATCAATAGCCCGATACAAGATCACAAGACAGTGGATTCTGGAACGCCCGTCAAAATGAATAATCCATGAAATGGGTCAAGTAAGAAAACAAACCAGGGATAGTCAGCGTAAAATGTAATAGTCAAATTGTCCACCAACAAGCAGTGTTGGTAAAACCAGAAAACAAAATATCACTGTTTCGTCCAATTTTCCACTTTATCTAAGAAAGAACGAAATATCGATCACAAAACTTTATCAGCTATTATTATTATTGTAGTAGTGGTGGTGCAATTATTCGTTGTACTTACTTTGAATCATGAAAGTATTATGGTTTATTGAGTGCATGAAAATGAGAGAATAACGAAGATTATAATTTCGACATTTCGTACACAATTTTAAGTTAATAATTATTAGTAGAAAATTGTACACGAAATGACGATTTTTTCTAAGCATTATTACAATAATTATATAAAGTTAGCATAATAATCTTCCCAAATCTCGGAAGTTAAAATATTCGATCATATCTAGGGTATAAATTAAGCGAAAAAGAAAGAAATCAATATACAGGGTGATTCTTTATGTAGTTTACAACTTCAATAAATTATAAGTATTTATTGGAACCACATACAGACTTGGTTTATATGTCATTATGCAGCAAAACACTTCAAGTTTTGACTCACGTAGTGTGTAGTTGCGGAGTTGATCACATGCGGTGCCACCGGTCTATCGTTGAACATGGCGACTTTCACTGGTGCGGAAAGAGCTAAGTGCCACGGTCTCCAGATTACACTCCACTAGAATTTTTTGTGGGGGTTTGTGAAAGATAGGGTGTACACCCCTCCCCTACCTCATAATCTTCATGAACTTCAAGATCGCATCACAACAGCCATCGCTAATGTTACCCCTGAAATGATGGTTAATGTTTGGCAGGAAATTGACTTTCGTTGGGATGTGTCCAGGATGACCAACGGTGCACACATTGAACCATAACAGATTTCTAATAAAAAACTTGAAGTATTTTGCTGCATAATGACATATAAACCAAGTCTGTATGTGGTTCCAAAAAATAATTATAAATTATTGAAGTTGTAAACTACATAAAGAATCACCCTGTATATCACGCCTCAAGGACCTGGACTTTAATAACTAACTAACTCTCTAGCCTTCTTAAGCCCGAAGGTTTATGGCTGCAGCAATACAAGCCTTCCATTTGTCCCTATCCTGAGCAAGATCTATATACTCTTTTCCATCCCTACAGATTTCCTTTAGGTCCATCTCAACATTATCTCTCCATCTTCGTCTTGGCCTTCTTGTTGAGAAACCTGATGGTAAGAGACCAGCAGGTTTCCCAACAAGAATCCTGTAAACTCTTCTTTCCTCTCCCATTCGAGCCACATGGCCTGCCCACCTAAGTCTTCTTGATTTAATCATTCCAATAATATCTGGACATGAATTCAAATTACGTAGTTCAAAATTACGTAACCTTCTCCACTCCACCACTTTTAGGTCCAAATATTTTTCTAAGGATTTTATATTCAAATACTCTTAATTTATGTTCCTCTTTCAATGTAAGGGACCAAGTTTCGCATCCACATAATACTACAGGTAAAATTACTGTTTTATATATTTTAACTTTTACATAGTTTCTTAGATATTATATGACAAGATAAAAGTTTATGAAGAGAAGGTAACAAGAATTTCCTTAATTTTCCCCTTGATATCATTTTCATTTGTTAGTATTACTCCTCAGTACTTGAATTTGGAAACTGGTTCAAACGAATTGTTATCAGTAATTAGATTTTGATTGGAAGTTTCCCTCTTTTTCCCTTTTCACCTAAACTTCTGCCTGAATTTCGCAACTCCGAGGGAAAATTACCTTCATGTGGCAACACTGTCAACAAGTACATTCGCTTTCATGCACTGTGACGAGGTTCAAGAATTGAAATATAGGTGTCAGTCTTGGAGCAGATAATGTCTGCTCCAGGCATAAAATGGGCGAGGATAGTGGTTAGTGCTGGTGGACAAAGAAAAAATAAGGGAATTAGAAGAGAGTAAATGTCGTGGCGTTCCATTGAATTAAAATTACTGTAATATTAATTTAAAGATTATAATCCCAAATATTTACTGTAAGTTTTCAAGGAAACAGATCTAAATCTTTTCACAGTTTCGTTTTTGATAATGTTAAGTTTTCCTTGAAACGTTCTGCTTATAATCGTTTCTGTTCAAGCACATCCAATTTATGTTTGTTGCTTCAAAACAGTTACTGTTTAAAATTTGTTCACAATGACTGTTTAAAATTTGTTCACAATGATCTCATCAATAATATTATCTGTAGGGGTGTGTGTTGTCCTTATAGCCTATGTGCCGAGTGGCCCTCAGCTTGTAATTAGGTAAAGAGATTTAAATTCCGAGACATGTTGAATTTAGCAACGGTATTAATAGGTTGGACCTCGTATAATGTGATGGGTGCAAATATCCTAAGTGCTGACGCACACGCACCCATAATTGTAATTTCAATCAACATTGCATTAAAGTTTTCCACCTGCATCGCGTATATGTATACGCAACAAACCGCATCGTAACGCATTGTATATTGCTAAGGACAGAGCACTAAATGACGCCAAATGTTCGCTTTATATCGAGGAAGCTGGAGTAGTATCTTTAACCAGAGTCCCGGACGGTCACTCCCATTTCCTTTACCCTCTCCCTTCCACACATTATCCTCTCACAATTATAAATTAAACAGCATTCAATGTTAATTGCACATTATACATTCTCTGGTGTTTTTAACTATAAGCCGTGTCCCCAAACTGGCCCACGTCACTAAAATCATATTAGTATTTAACACAGCTAACAGATGGCACTACATTAATATACCCAGTCCCCCTTAGGTGCACCATGCAGAAAACGAACTGTGTCAGGCTGCCAGCAGCCATTTTGTGCAAGTTATTGTGAAACCCCTGGCGCCGTAGGAGATGTGCAGACCCCTCCTCCGCGGATGGCGGCTATTTGTCGCTACTGTATATAAGGCATGCCAACAATCAAAAGTTTGACACCAACAAGTTTCTCTAATAAGGTGTAGAAACGTGAATAAATGTATTATCTTGAGCACAAGCATCATTTTCTAAGCCAACTATAAGCTGTGGGCCACCTTTTGGACCCATGGGACACCTTTGGGACCCATGGACCACCTCGGGAAGAGATGTAATGGTTTTGTAATCCTTTATTCAAAAAAAATTACAAGTAATGTTACAAAATATCAGAGGCGTCTCGTGAACGCATGCGGTGCATGCTGCGCATGTGTCAATTGTGGGAAAAGGGCAGCTTGCTCTGCGACGACATTCATGAGCATTTCTACATTCTAATTTCTTCATATAGGAGAAGTGTTTATTTTACACGAGAGCGCTGAACTAAGCTTATATTACATTTCTTGGATCTGAAGTGACGCATGAGTCAATTGTGGGAAAAGAATTATTACTTTCTTTCCCTTCAGATCCAAGAAATGTAATACAAGCTTAGTTCAGCGCTCTCGTGTAAAATAAATACTTCTCCTATATGAAGTAATTAGAAGTAGAAATGCTCATGAATGTCGTCGCAGAGCAAACTGCCCTTTTCCCACAATTGACGCATGCGCAGCATGCACCGCATGCGTTCACGAGACGCCTCTGCAAAATATCGATTTAGTACACGTTGCTAATTAGTTATGGGAGTTATTTCTTTTAATTTCAGAAATGTGTCTCCCATTACACATTTGTAAATTGCTCTAGAAGCTTAACTAGGGCCACCTATGGTTCATCTACCTTACTTATTCCAACACTATATTTGAAGAGAGCGCCCTTTCTTTCGTCTTCACGTGAGTAAATATATTTTTTGCCGGTGATAAGGATCGAACATACAGCAGACGTGATTTCACTGATAAGGTGCGCTAAGCAACAGCACGGCGCTAACTGGCAGTGGAGTTAGCACATCGTGCTACGACGGCAGGGGTCCAGAGTTCGAATCCTGGCCTGAGCATGGATGTTTGTGTCCATTTATCAATTTCATCATATCATCACTCATCCCCATCTTCGCAAATTAGCCAAAAGTGGCACAAAAAGAGAAGTAAAATAAAGAAAATCAATGAATCACAGCGCTAGTCATGAATCAAGTCTAAATTAACATTGCTAATAGAGAACAATAAATTTAGCACTTACAAAGTTGGTACAGAGTTTCGTTTGACTTAAGATTATAATCCCAAATAATTACTTACCTCTAATCTGGCAGAGTCCAAAATTAAGCTTTTCAACACAGCCAATGATTGGTTGATCCTAGCTCTCCGTCTCTTCTCCATGAGTGGCTTATTGGCCTATAAAATAAAAGATATCCGTGTTAATAAAATCTGCAAATACATCTTATGAAGTATTCATTCTAACTTATGGTACTCGTTATTTTTAGTTGTGTTGACTATATGTTTATGTTTAAAGGGTTACCAGACGTCCGGTTTTTTCCCGGACATGTCCCACATTTTAGCCTTATGTCCGGCGTCCGGGTGGAATTTGAAAAATATCATAAATGTCCTACATTTTGAGCGTCACATAATATTAATTAGGAAAATACGTAACAGAAAGAAATCATTCAAGTTACAAGTTTATGGAGTGCGCTTCCAAACTCAATACTGAAATTTATTTTGATTCAGTCATTGCCCAAAGAGAAAAAAGATCGTCATGCTATTAAACAAACGGGAAAACGGAAGCACTTAATGAACAAAGTTTTGGGACCACTTTCTGATAACGTCACTGTTCAATGCCTGAGCAGAATTTCTTGCCTTGGGGTTTATACTGATGGAACAAGGTGTTGCCCATTCTTATTCAATATAATGTGATTGTAAAGCAGGGATATAGAGAACAGAGTTATTCAGGGTGTCTGCCATTCAAGAAAGTCATGGAAGTCAAGAAAAAGTAAAGAAATCAACAAGTAGGTCAAGAAGTCAATAAAAAAGCAATAAATTATTCTTGTGGTCAAGAATTTTTGCTATAATAATGACTGATTGGTTGATTTAGTTTATTCTGTCTCTTTGGCTAATCGCGAAGATGAGGATGAATGGTAGTAAGATGAGATGGATGAAGGGACAGTCACAAACATATAGGGACAACAGACACAAGCCCCACGTAAGATTATACTGGCTGTGAGTTCAGACGCCAAAGCCTCGCTTGTCTGCCAAACACAGTTCAGGATGCATTAATACGATAAAGCAGATCTAATTCTCTTCTTAAATTCAGCTTCAGTCTTTATCTTAACTGGCCCTTTGGTAGGGGTTTTCATTAAATAAATATTTATTTTCTTAATTACTAATTTCCAACTTACCTAAGTAGGGGTCGAAGGAATAAACGTTAAGAAAAAACGGAAAAAGGTCCAAAAAAACTCAAGAATTCTGGATGTGTTATTTTGGTAGACACCCTGTTATTGAACTAAAAACTACAAGATGAAACTTCTGGAACCATTTCAAATTACGGTAATTGCTGAATATTTGTTTGTCATTGTAGGTCATAATTCAAATGTTGAGAGAGTACTTTCATTACCATCAGCACAACAGACTCACGATAGATATGGTTTTTTCATAAAGTCATTAAAATGTTTGGTACTGGGCCGTATAATTTCAAAGAGTTTGACTGTCCACTCTAACATAAATATAGTTTTACTAAACTTGAAATTTTGATAAAAAATGTCTCCTCAGAGAAGTAGATGTAGTAAGAGGTGCATTGATTAGTATGATTGCATTTAAAAATTCATTGAGAATTCATTTTTTTTCAACTGAAAAGTGTCATTTTTCAAAAACTTTCTAACGTGTTTTATAGAAATATGTAGGCTATTTATTATGTCTTACATTTTGACTTAATGTCCTACATTTTGGGACAGCATGTCCTACATTTCCCTTACAGCGATCTGGTAACCCTATACCTGGTACACTTCGCAACATCTTATTTGACCGCCCTGAAAAATTTCAAAGTCCGGAATTCGTAAATTTGGCAGCATAGCGCTTCAGAGCCAACTAAGAGTAGCCAACTTTGCAACATTTCCTCTTCCTTAATGAAAACGCTCTTGATGTTTTTTCATTCTTTCACATTCCATAAAGTAAAGATACCCTAAAGCAGTAATCAAATATATGAGTAGACAAAAAAATGTTAAGTAGAAATACGAATGTTGAAAATATTTCAAGATTCTTCGTTCTGAATTTGAAAATAGGAAAATGTATGTGCATTGTGAAACACTGAACAGGTTCTCATCCACCTGGAAAGAATTGCGGTCACATTTGAATGCAAGAAGGCAAATTTATGATGATTTTATTCGAAATGTTTAGTAAAGATACCTTGCACAACACCAAACAATTCTGCAAAGTGTGTCTTTTCCTTGGTTCTTGACGAAAAATGGTTCGAAATTCCGGCACAATGTTGCTTCAACTGAGATTAACGTGTTTTACTGATCTTTCTGTTAGCAATCTCCTGGAGTAGTTGGTTAGGTGACAGCACTTTCGTTTTTTTACTGTTTTTTGTCAAGATCGAAACATTGTGGTTCAAATCCCACCCTTTCCTTATTATTTTTTTCCTTTTTATTTACCGAGTACGAAGTGTTCTAATAACGTAATATAATATTATATGATATTACTGTAAATATTTATGCGATGCATGTTCAGTGGCGGCGATTGGGTTTCAAAACTGATGGGGCAAGTTGGGGGGAGTGGGGAGGGCAAGGACAGTTTCTTTCCCTTGGTAGATAATGTTTAGCATAGTGCTGGGTCATCTGCCCCTCCACACTCCATAATCGTCGCCACTGTGCATGCCTCAAGTAATGCTTCTACTAATGTTCTTAATCTTTCAGTGATTGGCAGGATTTTAGGAAATACTTTTCCTTTCATTCAGCTGTTATAAGTTAACACATATTAAGAAATTACATGTCAACTTTCTGCATCCGGAAATGCTGGACATAAAT
The DNA here is from genome assembly GCF_977018435.1 of Lepisma saccharinum. Taxonomy (NCBI): domain Eukaryota; kingdom Metazoa; phylum Arthropoda; class Insecta; order Zygentoma; family Lepismatidae; genus Lepisma; species Lepisma saccharinum. The sequence continues at coordinate 32,837,808 of NC_139257.1, forward strand.
CGCATAAATATCAACGGAAATATCCAAGAAACGTAGATAAGCATTCTCGTCCAAAGCCGTTTACTTCCCGAAAAAGATTTTGCAAAGAAGTAGGTTTGAACCCATGACCTTCCATTCCATAAGCAAACGATCCCCCTACACCACACGGTTCACGTTATTTTATGCACTCGGTTCGGATCCCACTTTAAACTGTAGGTCCAGTCCCGATTAGCCTTACTATGCATAAAGTTGACTTAAAACAGCAAATCAACCAATTCATCTCCTTTCAGAGTGGTGGTCCTTCTATGATACTGTAGTCGGCCAGCATCCGAAAATACAGTTCTGCTTCGCGTATACCAGAGTGTAATTGCATTTAATATTGAGACTAATTTTACTTTAAAACTACAGATTAAAGCGATAATAGGGTCCAGGAAAAGAACCTCAAAGTAGATCTTCACACAAAGTATTTTAATCCATTGCCAAACATTTCAGTTATGAATAACTTTATGCTTTTCCATTGACCGTATTTTCGATTCATGGTGAATTTGCTAAAAGGACAATGTCAAGAAATCTAAATATGTAAGTTTTACTAGTAAATGCATTTAAGATGCAAGAAACACGAAACAACAGGGGAGGAGAAAAATAAACTTCAAAAATAAGTAAAAATGTAACAAAAACTGTTAAAAATACTGACAAATAAACTAAAAGTCAAAAAAGGCTGAAAAATGCAAAAGAAAATGTAAAATAGAAAGTGTTTTCCGGCTCTAACTGAAGGGAAACGGACATGATATCAGGTTTAGCATTGTTTTTAAGGGTCAGAAAAAAAGTTGAATTTTCATCAACTTCCGGACCCTAATTAGTAATTATGACCATTGAAAATTTGGAGGTAGCTTACTTAAAATTTTCTTGATGAGTGATCATACGTCCCATACCTCCACTTCATAATAAAGAAAAACATCAAGTTCATATTTCGAAATTGACTTGGAGTTTTCCACCACGAAAATATGTTTTTCATAGTTCGTTAGTATTATCTTTCATGGTTTCCATTGTATTACATTCACACATATTTTATATTTCATACGTTCCTCTCTCTTTTCATACAGTCTTTGGAAAAAAGCTGAAGTTTCTTGTCAAACGGGGTCTGGTTCAAATGACTCCTTTTCGCTCTCCTGTTCCTACTTTAAACAAACAACAAAATACTTCGTAACTAAACGATTACTTGTTCAAAACACGGAATTTTTACACAATTTACAAAATATGACAAAACGCCAATAGACATGTTCATCATTTTTCCCTTTCAGCGTTTCTCGGTTTTATCTGAATTCGTTTCCTCATGAAAATTGCCATGAGGAAATTATAGATATGACATTATGTGTGAATTGGTTTCTTTAAACTCTTAGCAAATTTTAACATGAGCTACCTGGAGAAGAGGTAGCGTGCTTGATTCGTACGAGGGAGGTCGTAGGTTCGATTCTCCACCTAGGCAGGATTTTTTTCAGGACTATATCGTTGGGTGTAAAGTTTCTCCACCGTGCTAAGAAGTTAACATTGGTCTCTGTATTTCACGAGAGGAAAGGAAATAGTTGGAGGAAGTTATTTCGATGATAGGAGGAAGTCACATGCCACGTGGAATGCGCAGAATCAAGTTACATAGAGCTAAGTCTGTAATGGTGGTTTCGAATATTGCAAAGTTAGTGCGGAAAGTTTGTTATATCTGATACTCGTACTTTCTGTTCAAGGAAGACCAACATTTTAGATTCAAAGCAGTGAGGAATTAACGATCATTATGAGGTTTTGAATTATTTGTTTGTCACTCACTATATAAATACTTATTAGTAGTTTCTTATAGGCCTTCGTCGCAATAACAATTTATTTATGTTAATTAGCGATTTACTATTAGTTTTAGACGCATGGTAAGATGGTGGTGAGGAGATTGACAATAGTCATTACGAAGGAACGGACATAAAGTTACCAATCTTAGAAATTTGAACTCATTAAACGCTCTCCTTCGTTGCAGCACTGCACTACATCACTACTTAACATAACTGTATATCTTTTTTTAGTATATCGAAATCAAATAATCAATAATTTAGGTGTCAGTGAAGAACAAACAACACATAACTTAAATAACATTACATTTTGCATCCTGAATACATATATGTGATTTATGAATTAATCATGATGTGTGTGTTAACACAACATATGAACGATAACTAAAAATAGCTTTTAACTTTAAATCCTGGAAATCCAACTTCTAAGGGGAAATATGCGCAGAAGGGACGTCCCTCAAGTGTGCATCTAATTCATTTTTTTAAATATTCTAATATCAACGGTATCTGTTCAGCAAACAAAGAAAAAGAAAAAAAAGAAAGAGGAGAGGTTGGGATTTGAACCCGCGACGTTTCACGCTTGATGAAAAATAAGAATAGCAGCGCCTAACCAACTGCTCTAAATTAACTTAATGACGTTATACCCTTAAAAACATGTTGACGTATATGAAGACTCCCACCTTCCTGTGTTTTGACCTAAGCTAACACTATTGTTGTATATTATATATGCGTTTCTGCCGGATATGAGTCACAGATGATTTATACAGACGTTGGAGTTTGGAATTAATGGTTTTTCCATTAAGGTACAAAAGACACTATTGTGGAGTTCGTTTTCGGACTATTCTAACACTATTGTTGTATATTATATATGCGTTTCTGCCGGATATGAGTCATGGGTGCTTTATACAGACGTGGGAACTTGGAATTAATGGTTTTTCCATTAATGTACAAACGCCATTTTGGCGTCGGTGGTGAGTCATATTTGGTATAATTGAGGATCCGGATTTACCCGTATTCAACTGGTGCCGACGCGTTCGATCGGAGGTAGAAGGTATTATAACACATGTTCGCTTTAAAGGCGAAGAAATTGAACGATGTATCCTATATGAAAACGAAGTATGCGAGCAGAATCCATGTTATTAATATTAACCTGTTACGGAAGAACCTGTTATGTGGTTGCATTCATCGGCACCCCCAAACCGCGCGCGTTCATGGACACGTGAGGAGAAAAAAGGTTCTCTATTGTTACGGCCCCCATCGCTTGGTCTTCTTCCGAAGTTGAATGGAAGTCAAGTGTCGCCAAATTTTTACACACGAGTATTGATTTTCTTTGAGGTTCCAATTTTTTTTGGTGGAAGTAATCTACGCGGTATTTCTGCCGCCTTTCGTAACATTGCAAAGACTATTTAACCTAAGGCGTAACGAATTTGGCTGAACTAGGAACATCAGATCCAGTATCTACAAGTTAAAGTGGATGCGATCCACTATTTGCCCTTATTTCGGGGTTGCGAACCACAGTCCATTTGATTATTGCCTTATAAACATCAGGATTCACGTAAAATTGACCAGATGTTTTTACTGTTAGAGACAATATTTCGCATTTTTTGTGTATTTTTACTCAGAAAACGCTATTTGAACGATTCAAGCAAGAGTTCGCATGGGAATTTAGACACACAAACTGTGTTTCTTCAACTTTAGCTGAAATTTAGGTTTATTTTTTACTCTAATATCACAATTTCTTCTATTCAGGCAACATTTTTTATTAAATTTTGGACTCACAAAGACATTTTTCAACTTTTAACTTGCTATTTTAAAAGTTTATTTCCATTTTTTACTCTAATATCACAATTTCATCTATTCTTGCAGAAGTGTTTATTGCAATTTTGACTTGCAAAGATAATTTTTTCAACTTCTTTTATTATTTTTTCTATTTATTGCCTTTTGTATCTTATATTTTTAATTCTTAACTTTGAGTTTTGTTCTTTATTTAAAAAATTTCTCTAATCACTAAGGAAGAAGTACTTTTAAGTAAAACTGTACCCACAAAGTGTATTATTATTATTATTATTATTATTAGTATTATTATTATTGTTGTTGTTGTTTTTGTTTTGATGTAGTTGTTGAATCTTGTTGTTGTTGTTAGGGTTTATTGACTTCCACTACGCTATTTTTGGTTTGCTTCGTAGGAAAGTTTGTTTATTTTAGAGTTTCCTCGGTATTTTTTTACTGTTAGGGTAGGTAAAGTTTCTTAAATATATGAGTAGGGTTCCATATATTCTTGTTCTTGCATGTTTTTCATATGATGTGATCACAACAACTCTCCAAGTGCTTTTACTGCATGTTTCCATTTTTATTGAGGCTTAGTGATTCCTAGAGCCACTTTATGCATGAGAGAAAGCTTGAAAATTTCGATCTCAGATAGCCGTCAACCTTATGTCAGAGTATTTTCGAGTATATTTTAGACTTATTATGTGGCAGTAGAATATCACGGCTTGCTTATTTTTTAAGTATGTTGCGCAGTTATTGTATTTTTGCTTTTGCTTTCTAGATAAACTGTATGAAATGTTTAATATTTGTACTTTTTTTTGCACTTATAAGAGGCCAAACTTTTACTGTAACTAAAATTATTATGTCTCTAAGCACTGAAACCCCTTTACCAAGAGTACTATAACTGAATGTTTATTAATATTGTTTCTTTCATCCCTTAAATATAACTACTTAACAATATAATGACAAATCACAGGACAAGTCGATGTTAGCAGATGACTACGTGGCTCTTAAGTCCAACTGCCAAACTTTTCTTACCATGCTATTTACCCTTATAGTCTTTTATTCGGGGTACGTTTCAAGTACTATTGACTTTTTGAGTGTTTGATTAACACCAGGGGTTATTTGTATCTGTTATGCTGTATTATTTGAGGCTTCTTTTTTTATTCTACAATCACTATATGTCCCTGAGAACTAAATTTCCACTGACTGAAGCTTAAAGCTTACGCTCTACAGCATGTTGAATGGTTAAGCACTGGTCAATATGAATTTTACAGAGGCTAGTAGGAGGCATAGGAACACACGCCAGAGCCTTATTAGCATGCAAGAAGCATTTTCAGGGAGTACTACGAGGAAACGAAGTTGATTTTTTGAGTGATTTACCAGTTACACAGCCAATATTTGCTATTTCAAGTAACTACAGGTACCAAAACATTTTAGAGCCCAACACTAACTAGACTTCAATTTATATTTTATTAGGTGCTAAATGTAGCAAGAACACTGATTGTACATACTTTTGAGAATCCAACTATTTCAGGATTTTTTCTATGTAAGCATATTTTTATTGATTACTAACTTTAACAGACCAATCAGGAAGACGCCAAAATTCACTAAATTTAGTACTATAGTGTATGTGATTGCATGAAAAGTAGAAATTATAACAACCACAAGATTTCGCTTTTTTTGCTTTTGGGACTAATCGTGACGCTGAGGATGAATGGATGGCCAAAAATCTTAAGGACTGGATGTATTTTACCACTACAGACGCCTATGTAGAAACACTAGAGTACTGTTAGCTTTCAAAATTGAGGTTATACTGTACTGTTTTTTTTAAATATTTCGTATTTGGCACGCTTAACAAGTTACATTTATATCCATTTCAGGACAAATATTGCTAAAACTCTCAAATTAATGTGTACAACTTTATATTTCGGCTATCAAAGGAATTAACAATCCTATTTTACAAACAAAGGGTATTGTTTACACTTTATTTACTTCAATCTGAGACTAATATTTTACAGTAATTGAATCATTCAGCCCTAGTCAATATTTTACTGCATCAGAAAGTTTGTTATTAATCTAATAAGTATCCTATTTTGTGCTATTCTAACGCAAACGTTGTTTAATTCACTGGTTATAATGCAAACTTTTGCAAAATTCGATATATTCACTACCTTCAAACCAAACAATTGTACTTATTTAGCGCATTTCATTTATATTTCTTGTAATTAACTTATGTTTCTTATAATTAACAATCTAAACTAATTACTTTGGCATGTTAAAAACCTTATTTTTTACTATTTCCTATTCTATCAGGTTCTATATTGCTGTTTTTATCAATTTATGTAAGACCACACTCTGGTAAATGCCTATATATTCTCTTTTATACACACGCACGCACGCTACAAGACACAAAACAAATAGATTCAGTAAACAAATAAAAACAAATAAGGAAATAAACAAAAAAGCAATCAACAATAAAGTTAAAAAAGGATAGTCGTGAAGTCAAACAACCTAACTCAGATAACAAGCGGCAACAAGGATAAACAGAAACCAACATGGAATTCAGAAAGGGACATCAATAGCCACAGCCATAGCAAAAATAATAGATAGTCAAACAAGCTAACTCAGATATGAACCAGCAACATACCTCAGATATCTAGCAGCAACAAGGCATAGAATAGTGTAAAACAGGACATGCTTATGGAGAAACTCAACAACATAGGAATAAAAGGGACAGCCAACACAAATACGCTACATCATACATAGCCCCTGCGAATAGAAAATTAACAACATCAGCAGTAACTACTTATACCTGCTAGAACAACTAAGCGACTATAGTTAATCAGAAAAATACATATTTTCACGAACTAATTTACCTCTACGATAATAATACTGTACTAGCAGAATGCCAAGGCTTCAAAAGATAGCTCCCAGAACAAAGTACAACGTGGAGTATAGGGTCACATGCAAATGATTATTCAAAGGAGCTTCGTAGATCAATAATACAGTAGCGATTATTCTAAGTACTGCAACTTGACCGAAAATAGGAAACCTACACAAGAACATCAACACAAAAAGGAAAGATACTTACTACCATTACAGCACCCACTCAATATCACAAAAGACCATGCAAAATATTCTACAACAATCTGCTTCATAACATAAAAAACTGCTAAGTTCCCAAAAAGTATCCAATCAATGAAAGAAAACTGGTTGAAAAGGGAGAACTCTCTACAGTCTCGCAGAATTATAGGAAAATAACAGCAAAACTTGGAAGCATACACACTCAATAATGCTCAATATGGATACACTTCACATGCAATCCCCTGCAAAAGGCACATAGCAGACTCTCATCTGAACTTGGACACCAAAAACACCACTTTTGGATTACTAATACTCATAAATACTACATTGCCTGCCCTTGATTGAATAGCGTGGATGCAAACTTCATAGCAAAATATTGAAAAACGTCAGATGTATGTTCGTATAAGTGTGTAAATGTGTGTGTGTGTGTGAGTGTGTGTGTAGCGTGCGTGCGTGTGTATAAAAGAGAATATATAGGCATTTACCAGAGTGTGGTCTTACATAAATTGATAAAAACAGCAATATAGAACCTGATAGAATAGGAAATAGTAAAAAATAAGGTTTTTAACATGCCAAAGTAATTAGTTTAGATTGTTAATTATAAGAAACATAAGTTAATTACAAGAAATATAAATGAAATGCGCTAAATAAGTACAATTGTTTGGTTTGAAGGTAGTGAATATATCGAATTTTGCAAAAGTTTGCATTATAACCAGTGAATTAAACAACGTTTGCGTTAGAATAGCACAAAATAGGATACTTATTAGATTAATAACAAACTTTCTGATGCAGTAAAATATTGACTAGGGCTGAATGATTCAATTACTGTAAAATATTAGTCTCAGATTGAAGTAAATAAAGTGTAAACAATACCCTTTGTTTGTAAAATAGGATTGTTAATTCCTTTGATAGCCGAAATATAAAGTTGTACACATTAATTTGAGAGTTTTAGCAATATTTGTCCTGAAATGGATATAAATGTAACTTGTTAAGCGTGCCAAATACGAAATATTTAAAAAAAACAGTACAGTATAACCTCAATTTTGAAAGCTAACAGTACTCTAGTGTTTCTACATAGGCGTCTGTAGTGGTAAAATACATCCAGTCCTTAAGATTTTTGGCCATCCATTCATCCTCAGCGTCACGATTAGTCCCAAAAGCAAAAAAAGCGAAATCTTGTGGTTGTTATAATTTCTACTTTTCATGCAATCACATACACTATAGTACTAAATTTAGTGAATTTTGGCGTCTTCCTGATTGGTCTGTTAAAGTTAGTAATCAATAAAAATATGCTTACATAGAAAAAATCCTGAAATAGTTGGATTCTCAAAAGTATGTACAATCAGTGTTCTTGCTACATTTAGCACCTAATAAAATATAAATTGAAGTCTAGTTAGTGTTGGGCTCTAAAATGTTTTGGTACCTGTAGTTACTTGAAATAGCAAATATTGGCTGTGTAACTGGTAAATCACTCAAAAAATCAACTTCGTTTCCTCGTAGTACTCCCTGAAAATGCTTCTTGCATGCTAATAAGGCTCTGGCGTGTGTTCCTATGCCTCCTACTAGCCTCTGTAAAATTCATATTGACCAGTGCTTAACCATTCAACATGCTGTAGAGCGTAAGCTTTAAGCTTCAGTCAGTGGAAATTTAGTTCTCAGGGACATATAGTGATTGTAGAATAAAAAAAGAAGCCTCAAATAATACAGCATAACAGATACAAATAACCCCTGGTGTTAATCAAACACTCAAAAAGTCAATAGTACTTGAAACGTACCCCGAATAAAAGACTATAAGGGTAAATAGCATGGTAAGAAAAGTTTGGCAGTTGGACTTAAGAGCCACGTAGTCATCTGCTAACATCGACTTGTCCTGTGATTTGTCATTATATTGTTAAGTAGTTATATTTAAGGGATGAAAGAAACAATATTAATAAACATTCAGTTATAGTACTCTTGGTAAAGGGGTTTCAGTGCTTAGAGACATAATAATTTTAGTTACAGTAAAAGTTTGGCCTCTTATAAGTGCAAAAAAAAGTACAAATATTAAACATTTCATACAGTTTATCTAGAAAGCAAAAGCAAAAATACAATAACTGCGCAACATACTTAAAAAATAAGCAAGCCGTGATATTCTACTGCCACATAATAAGTCTAAAATATACTCGAAAATACTCTGACATAAGGTTGACGGCTATCTGAGATCGAAATTTTCAAGCTTTCTCTCATGCATAAAGTGGCTCTAGGAATCACTAAGCCTCAATAAAAATGGAAACATGCAGTAAAAGCACTTGGAGAGTTGTTGTGATCACATCATATGAAAAACATGCAAGAACAAGAATATATGGAACCCTACTCATATATTTAAGAAACTTTACCTACCCTAACAGTAAAAAAATACCGAGGAAACTCTAAAATAAACAAACTTTCCTACGAAGCAAACCAAAAATAGCGTAGTGGAAGTCAATAAACCCTAACAACAACAACAAGATTCAACAACTACATCAAAACAAAAACAACAACAACAATAATAATAATACTAATAATAATAATAATAATAATAATACACTTTGTGGGTACAGTTTTACTTAAAAGTACTTCTTCCTTAGTGATTAGAGAAATTTTTTAAATAAAGAACAAAACTCAAAGTTAAGAATTAAAAATATAAGATACAAAAGGCAATAAATAGAAAAAATAATAAAAGAAGTTGAAAAAATTATCTTTGCAAGTCAAAATTGCAATAAACACTTCTGCAAGAATAGATGAAATTGTGATATTAGAGTAAAAAATGGAAATAAACTTTTAAAATAGCAAGTTAAAAGTTGAAAAATGTCTTTGTGAGTCCAAAATTTAATAAAAAATGTTGCCTGAATAGAAGAAATTGTGATATTAGAGTAAAAAATAAACCTAAATTTCAGCTAAAGTTGAAGAAACACAGTTTGTGTGTCTAAATTCCCATGCGAACTCTTGCTTGAATCGTTCAAATAGCGTTTTCTGAGTAAAAATACACAAAAAATGCGAAATATTGTCTCTAACAGTAAAAACATCTGGTCAATTTTACGTGAATCCTGATGTTTATAAGGCAATAATCAAATGGACTGTGGTTCGCAACCCCGAAATAAGGGCAAATAGTGGATCGCATCCACTTTAACTTGTAGATACTGGATCTGATGTTCCTAGTTCAGCCAAATTCGTTACGCCTTAGGTTAAATAGTCTTTGCAATGTTACGAAAGGCGGCAGAAATACCGCGTAGATTACTTCCACCAAAAAAAATTGGAACCTCAAAGAAAATCAATACTCGTGTGTAAAAATTTGGCGACACTTGACTTCCATTCAACTTCGGAAGAAGACCAAGCGATGGGGGCCGTAACAATAGAGAACCTTTTTTCTCCTCACGTGTCCATGAACGCGCGCGGTTTGGGGGTGCCGATGAATGCAACCACATAACAGGTTCTTCCGTAACAGGTTAATATTAATAACATGGATTCTGCTCGCATACTTCGTTTTCATATAGGATACATCGTTCAATTTCTTCGCCTTTAAAGCGAACATGTGTTATAATACCTTCTACCTCCGATCGAACGCGTCGGCACCAGTTGAATACGGGTAAATCCGGATCCTCAATTATACCAAATATGACTCACCACCGACGCCAAAATGGCGTTTGTACATTAATGGAAAAACCATTAATTCCAAGTTCCCACGTCTGTATAAAGCACCCATGACTCATATCCGGCAGAAACGCATATATAATATACAACAATAGTGTTAGAATAGTCCGAAAACGAACTCCACAATAGTGTCTTTTGTACCTTAATGGAAAAACCATTAATTCCAAACTCCAACGTCTGTATAAATCATCTGTGACTCATATCCGGCAGAAACGCATATATAATATACAACAATAGTGTTAGCTTAGGTCAAAAACGGAATACATAATAGTGTCTTTTGTGCACTAATGGAAAACCATTAATTTCAAACTCACACGTGTGCATGAGTCATCGATGACTCATCTCCTCCTCCACCCACGACACGTGGCGCTAGATTAAATAACAATAGCGTCACCCCTCGATAATGAATAAAAAAGCCATTAATGTCAATTAAAAGGTCTATTGTCAGCTCTTATCTAATTCCAATTCTACTGCGGTCAAATAAGATGTTGCGAAGTGTACATACTATTTTTCTATTCTGTACCAGTCTTGACAAGACTTGAAACAGGGAGGATTGCCCTCCAGTGACAGCGTCAGAAGATGACAAGAGAGCGAACACACACCACCCAAACGGTTGATCAATCCATTTCCACTCACAGACACCCCTGTCCCCCCCGGGGTTTCGCACCCTGGTTTTCACTTTTGTTGGGCGATATATCGCGATTTTGAAAAAAAATATCGTCCAGGCGATATCAACTAGAGACGATATATCGTCACGATATTTTGTCGATATATATCGTGTTTAGCGATATATCGTCACGATATTTAGCGATATATATATCGTGGAGACAACATATCGCCGATATCACGATACCGAAAAAATATCGTATCGTCTGTGACGATAATTTTTTGACGATATATCGCGATATCAAATTTCCGATATCGTCCATCCCTACTTTTCACACGACACGTTTCGCTTGAGGATTTCAGCAATCGAACGCAGGCTTATGTGGCCTGTGAACTTTGTGTGATATGTGTGAAACATTGTTGATTGGCTCGTTCCCAAGCGGTGAGGATGTACATTTCACATTCCGCTCATAATCGAGATTGTTCCAGAAAGATTTATCTGGAAGTGGCAACACTGTCCACGGCAATGATGGTTCAGTGTAGCTGTTTTTCTCTCGCGTGCTGCTCTGTATTGACAACGGCTTTACGTCGGTTGCCGACTTCCAGCCCGCCGCCTGAGGGCGCGCATTGTCAAGTGTGACGCTGACAACCGGGCGCATCGGCAGTGGATCATTGTTTATTTCTGCCTGCACCAAGCTCATGACGTCATACATCACACGCGCTCCGTCGCAGGTGTGGGCGTATTTGCTCGGCGCGCGTGACAGACATCCACCGCAGGTGCATGCACTGTTTTATTCCTCCTTTTCTCTTCGTTTTTCTCTCGAAATCTGTGCCAGGTTCAGGAAATGTGGGGAAAAGCGTGGGAATGCTTGAGCGAAATAAAGGGAAGTAGGTAAGGTGTCGCCATCTGTTATTTGAACTTGCAGTTTCCGTCAAGTGGATGCGAGTAGGTGGCGTGTGGGTTTTTATTATAGGCTGAGACGTGACGTGTCGGCTTCCTGAAAAGAAAAAAAGACTGTCCGGTTTCGCAAAACGAACGTGTGGAAATTGTATAGGTCACCTGAAATTCTGACTTTAATTACTACAAGTAGCCAAAAGAACGGAATACTATAGAAGGAGCGCAAAATTTTTTCAACTAAAATTTACTTTTATAAATGCAAATGATTATGATAGAAATAACACTAAACATATGCATTAAATGTGCGAGTGATGGCAAATGACCTCTATTCATATCCACTCTATTTGGGAAAGGTTCTAGCCCTATCAGCCTCCACTCTGTACGCTAGTGACTAAGACTATTCCGCGTGGGGGCTAGAGCCCACCCAGTACCTACGCCCCTGACACACATTTAAAGTTAAAGTCCTGATCCGAACGCCACTTTACTTTATAAAGGTAGTTCCAAGAGATCGGTTTCCCTCTTACAAGCATGTCGAGTCCACGTGGAGCCCTCAAAACCTTTCCCATGAATAGTGTCCGATTTAGGAATTCAGTTTCTTTAGAGATTTCCTAAGCAGAGATTGCGGTTATCTTTGCTAGGTTGTGTTATTTCTTTTTATACAATGTGGAGACCTTGGGAGTGTAATATCGTCGCAATTCGTGTTGGAAGTCTAAACACTGCAGGCAAATGTGGCAACAGCACTCAGGTGCTGGTTCGAAACGCGGCCAGCCTGCTTCCTCTCGAGCTATGTTAAAAATACAGAAGTGGCGTTCGAATCAGGACTTCAGCTATGTCAAAGATGCCGAAGTGGCGTTCAAATCAGGACTTCAACTATGTCAAAGATACCGAAGTGGCGTTCGAATAAGGACCAGCTATGTCAAAGATACCGAAGTGGCGTTCGAATAAGGACTTCAGCTATGTCAAAGATACCGAAGTGGCGTTCGAATCAGGACTTCAATTATGTCAAAGATACCGAAGTGGCGTTCGAATCAGGACTTCAGCTATGTCAAAGATATCGAAGTGGTGTTCGAATAAGGACTTCAGCTATGTCAAAGATACCGAAGTGGCGTTCGAATCAGGACTTCAACTACGTCAAAGATACCGAAGTGGCGTTCGAATCAGTACTTCAACTATGTGTGAAATTCCTCCGCGCGCGATCATGAAACGAACAAGAAGCTAAAAAGCGCGAAACACGCATTTCCATCACAGTCCGGCCCATATGAACGCCTGTCACTGCCAGGCCATGCACGGCTCGTCTGGTTCGCTCTTGCGAGACGCTAGTTTGTATCACAAGCTGCACCACGCATGCTCGTCCGCTCACTGCAGAGCAGTGTTCCCACAATATGAGGGCACAATTTCCCTTTTCGAGGGGCAGAATTTCCCTTTTTGGACCAATTTTTCCCTTCACCTAAGCAAATTATTATTATTATTATTATTATTAATAATAGTAGTAGTGTAGTAGCAGCAGCAGCATTATTAGTGGTTGTGGTGGAAGCAGTAGTAGTACGTAGTTAAGTATTCCGTTGAATTAGTTATTCGTTTGAATAAAAAATATTTTTTAAAAAAATTCACATTTCAGTTTCATCACTTCCTGACCAGATGTCCCAGGTTTGAATCCTGGTTAGGAATCCATTTAATCGTTAATCCTCATCGTTACTATTTACCTAAAGATGCATAAAAGCACGTACAATAAACATAAAGGAGCAGAAACAAATAGGAATAGCAAAATAAATAAATAAATAACATAAAAATGTGATATGAAATTCGAAATTAACACAAACTGTAATCATGTAGCCAGATTACCTTAAAATTTCCCAGCAATTGTGGTATTTTTCACCGAAATTCCGTTTTGGCTAAAATTTCGGTCCGAATTTCCCTGCAAAAGGGAAATTTCCCTTCATATGGCAACACTGCTGCAGAGATATCGCTCGGCGCAGGACTCAACCTCCCGAAAAACCTGTTCCGTGAATCAATTAACGGCAGACAAAACAAGACGGATGGTGGAGGAGGGGGATCAAACTGTAAACGAAAGGTTTATAGGGAGGCATGTCTGTCTGGGAAGATGAAATATGTCGCACGGGGCACGGCTTTAACGTTCTTGGCGTTGCCTGTTCGGACCAAGGTGGAATGGATCTGCACGTGTGCACTTTTTTCAACGATTCTTTGGAGAGAACCGATTCCTAGATTATGTTTACTTCCCGAGTAAAATTGCTTTGAAGGCATTTATGACTTTTGAACTGGATCGAACTGTGAGAGGTCCTTTGAACTGAATCGCACTTAATTTGATTTGTTTTGTTTTATTTTGCTTTTTGTGCCACTTTTGGCTAATTTGCGAAGATGGGGGTGAGTGATGACATGATGAATGGACACTCACAAACATCCATACCCAGGCTGGGATTCGAACCCGGGACCCCTGACGTTGCAGCGCGAGAATCGCACTTGAACGGTTACCTGAAAGGAATCTGTACGAGGTTCGAAAGAATCTGCGTCGTTATTATATACAGATTTTTCTTTTTTAATCTTACCGATTCTATTGAATTAAATGTATACACTATCCCATCTAACTGTAGAGCAAGGCCCAAGGCCGCGTCGGAGTAGCGGAGGAAATCGAGTGGTCAGAGCGAAGCGTACACGCTGCTCAAAGGCTGGTAGAGTCGAATTACTGTCGGAACATCTCCAGCGGACTGCGTGAGTCTGTCTAGCGAGCCTAGAGGGCGTGTAGAACCTGAGCAAGGGTAGCTTAGCGATAGGTTCTGGGTTGAGATGACATCAGCGGCTCACTTGGTTAATTGGCTGCTTCGAGAGTTGTGACTCGTTCCGAAGCTTCAAATGCATTGAACAGCCAAAGATGTTACGGAAATAACCTCCCTGTAACTGAAGTCACTTTCCCCTCTCGGGTGTTCATTGGTGGAGCCGTCTCGCGTGACTACTTGCGCAGAGACTTGTTCTCGTTCGCCTGCTCCACAGTTAGCTGGGACAGAGTATAGGTCCGTAAGTGAATGGGGGCACTAACGTGAACAAAATTAAACTTGAATGTTTCATTGTCTCGGGAAGTACTCCTGCTTCCTTGATTTGATTTCTTTTAAGTCCGCTTTATGCACAGAAAGACTAATCGGGAATGGGCCTACAGTTTAAAGCGGGATCCGAACCATTGTGTCTCCATCGGGTATGGAACCCGGGACCCCTTGCTTACAAGGTGACGTTTCCACTACGCCATCCTTCCCTACGTCGGCTTATGTTACTCATGAACAAACTTTGTACTCCAAGATCTTTCAAAAACAAACATTCCTACACGACTCTTTCATTTGCTCTTGCTTGCAAATTTTTCCAAGGCCAATTCCTAATTTAACGCATAAATTATCAAAAAATAGTGGAATTGTGACAGATGTATGTAGCACGAAGCTACAAACGACTCATTGGAACTGCAGCCATAGGTGTCATCAGAACTAGCAATATTGCACCGCTTGGAACTGTACTTGAAAATTATTGATTAAAATATAACGCAAAAAATGTACCTGCAAATGTCACCATAATTTATATTTTGGTTGTTTATACGTCATGGCGACAAAAATGAAAGATAATTTGAGGAAGATGGACAAACAGGATTCGAACCTACGACCCAACGCAAATTTACTGATACATCATTGATTAGGCAACATGTATATTAACAAAAAAAACTGTGCAATATTTTATACCCGACCTACTTGTATAAGGGTATTACCACACTGACAATCTAGTGTATCTATCATGAAAATTTGTCAGCAAGGTAATTTACAATACTACTAAAAAACAGGACTGATTTCAATTCAAACTGAACACTAAGGATGTACTTATCACTAACATGTGTCCATACGAAAAGACTATCAATGCACTGGCATGTGTCCATACGAAAAGACTATCAATGTACTAGCATGTGTCCATACGAAAAGACTGTCAATGCACTAACATATACGAAAAGACTATCAATGCACTAACATGTGTCCATACGAAAAGACTATCAATGCACTAACATGTGTCCATACGAAAAGACTATCAGTGCACTAACATGTGTCCATTCGAAAAGACTGTCAATGCACTAACATGTGTCCATTCGAAAAGACTGTCAATGCACTAGCATGTGTCCATACTAAAAGACTATCAATGCACTAACATGTGTCCATACGAAAAGACTATCAGTGCACTAGCATGTGTCCATACGAAAAGACTGTCAATGCACTAACATGTGTCCATACGAAAAGACTATCAATGCACTAACATGTGTCCATACGAAAAGACTATCAGTGCACTAGCATGTGTCCATTCGAAAAGACTGTCAATGCACTAACATGTGTCCATACGAAAAGACTATCAATGCACTAGCATGTGTCCATACTAAAAGACTATCAATGCACTAACATGTGTCCATACGAAAAGAATGTCGATGCAATAGCATGTGTCCATACGAAAAGACTATCGATGCAATAGCATGTGTCCATACGAAAAGACTATCAATGCACTAGCATGTGTCCATACGAAAAGACTATCAATGCACTGGCATGTGTCCATACGAAAAGACTATCAATGATGCACTGGCATGTGTCCATACGAAAAGACTATAAATGCACTAACATGTGTCCATACGAAAAGACCATCAATGATGCACTGGCATGTGTCCATACGAAAAGACTATAAATGCACTAACATGTGTCCATACGAAAAGACTATGAATGCACTAACATGTGTCCATACGAAAAGACTGTCAATGCACTAGCATGTGTCCATACGAAAAGACTATCAATGCACTGGCATGTGTCCATACGAAAAGACTGTCAATGCACTAACATGTGGCCATACGAAAAGACTATCAATGCACTAACATGTGTCCATACGAAAATACTATGAGTGCACTAACATGTGTCCATACGAAAAGACTATGAATGCACTAACATGTGTCCATACGAAAAGACTGTCAATGCACTAACATGTGGCCATACGAAAAGACTATCAATGCACTAACATGTGTCCATACGAAAATACTATGAGTGCACTAACATGTGTCCATACGAAAAGACTATGAATGCACTAACATGTGTCCATACGAAATGACTGTCAATGCACTAGCATGTGTCCATACGAAATGACTGTCAATGCACTAGCATGTGTCCATACGAAAAGACTATCAGTGCACTAGCATGTGTCCGTACGAAAAGACTATCAATGCACTAGCATGTGTCCATACGAAAAGACTATCAATGATGCACTGGCATGTGTCCATACGAAAAGACTATAAATGCACTAACATGTGTCCATACGAAAAGACTATGAATGCACTAACATGTGTCCATACGAAAAGACTGTCAATGCACTAGCATGTGTCCATACGAAAAGACTATCAATGCACTGGCATGTGTCCATACGAAAAGACTGTCAATGCACTAACATGTGGCCATACGAAAAGACTATCAATGCACTAACATGTGTCCATACGAAAATACTATGAGTGCACTAACATGTGTCCATACGAAAAGACTATGAATGCACTAACATGTGTCCATACGAAATGACTGTCAATGCACTAGCATGTGTCCATACGAAAAGACTATCAATGCACTAACATGTGTCCATACGAAAAGATTGTCAATGCACTAACATGTGTCCATACGAAAAGACTATCAATGCGGGACACCTGAGCGACATTCTGGATTCTGCTCCAAGGTAGAGGAACCAGTTGGCAACCGGTAGAAAGTAGCTCTCAGAAGAATTGGTGTGGAACACATCAAGAGCAGGGTTGCCAGAAGGAGCCTAATTTCTCCAGAATGAAATTTATATATTTTTGTCTTCTCTGGCAAGGAAACAGAGGAATCTTTACTCAGGAAACCAATGCCTGGCAATTAATATGTCTTGCAGCACTAAGAGTTTTGTAATTTGAAAATTGTCTCCACACGAACCTTTTCTAAATAATATAATTTTGCCCTCAGAACGAACAAAACTATTCTCGGGTATGATTCCTATGGAATACAATTCAGTGGTGTAAGTCCAGTACCGATTAGCCATCGTTGCACAAGTGAACTCAATCTTCACCAGGCAAAGGACTAATGTCTACACATTGACAAAATGGAGGATACTTCCAAACACATTTCAATTTTATTCTAGTCTGTGTGATCTGATTGAATGATTTGCTTTATTTTACTTCGCTTTTGTGCCACTTTTTGGCTAATTTGTTGCGCAATGTGCTAACCACTCCGCCACCGGGGCCGGCTGTACTCTGTGTGGGAGGGGGGGTACTACAGCTCTTCTACTGTAACCTTCTACTCTATTAGTTACTATTTTTTCCATATGTTTATACCTTTCTATCATTCTCTCTTCCCTTTTACACTTTTCATTCGAGTTTTCGTTCTTTCTTCATTTGTTTCATATTCTCTATCGTTCTGATTGTTTAGTATTCATTATGTCGCTCTGTTTAGGTTTCTTGTCCTCTTGTTCTTGTGTATATATCTCTCTTTTATGTTGGCTTACTCTATCCTTTACTCTGTCGCCATTTCTATCTCTCATTCTGTCGCCATTTCTATCTTTCACTCTGTCGCCATTTCTATCTTTCACTCTGTCGCCATTTCTATCTTTCACTCTGTCGTCATTTCTATCTTTCACTCTGTCGCCATTTCTATCTTTCACTCTGTCGCCATTTCTATCTTTCACTCTGTCGCCATTTCTATCTTTCATTCTGTCGCCATTTCTATCTTTCACTCTGCTGCCATTTCTATCTTTCATTCTGTCGCCATTTCTATCTTTCATTCTGTCGCCATTTCTATCTTTCATTCTGTCGCCATTTCTATCTTTCATTCTGTCGCCATTTCTATCTTTCATTCTGTCGCCATTTCTATCTTTCATTCTGTCGCCATTTCTATCTTTCATTCTGTCGCCATTTCTATCTTTCATTCTGTCGCCATTTCTATCTTTCATTCTGTCGCCATTTCTATCTTTCATTCTGTCGCCATTTCTATCTTTCACTCTGCTGCCATTTCTATCTTTCACTCTGTCGCCATTTCTATCTCTCATTCTGTCGCCATTTCTATCTTTCACTCTGTCGCCATTTCTATCTTTCACTCTGCTGCCATTTCTATCTTTCACTCTGCTGCCATTTCTATCTTTCACTCTGCTGCCATTTCTATCTTTCATTCTGTCGCCATTTCTATCTTTCATTCTGTCGCCATTTCTATCTTTCATTCTGTCGCCATTTCTATCTTTCATTCTGTCGCCATTTCTATCTTTCATTCTGTCGCCATTTCTATCTTTCATTCTGTCGCCATTTCTATCTTTCATTCTGTCGCCATTTCTATCTTTCACTCTGCTGCCATTTCTATCTTTCACTCTGTCGCCATTTCTATCTTTCATTCTGTCGGCATTTCTATCTTTCATTCTGTCGCCATTTCTATCTTTCATTCTGTCGCCATTTCTATCTTTCATTCTGTCGCCATTTCCACCTCTATTCTTACTCTCCATTTTCATCTCTCGCTCTTTCTCTCCGTTTTGCCTCTCGCTTTTCCTCTCTCGTTTTTTTTCTCTCTCTCTGTGGAGGCACATTGAATCCCAATGTAAGATGTAGATCCAGCCTCGATTAGCCTGTATGGTCATAAGGTTGACTTAAAACAGACTTTTGTTAATATCAGTGCCAGCCAGCATTCTCGCCACTAGATTTGGCAACACTGACAAGGCACACCAAGTCTGGAACGTGGTCATGATAAGAATCCAGAGTGTCTCCCCTATCTAGCAAGGCCTGCATGAGCGTCACCAAAAGGAACAAAAAAGCAAGACAGGCCCCTTGTCATAAAGAGGACATCAGACATGGACCAGTCTCTACGCTCCGCTACCTCAAGACATGTACTGCTTCGAGCGTAACAAGAATTCAAACGAAAAAGAAGCACGCGTGTCATTTGTTTAACTTAAAAATTACGCTTCCCTTTAATTGCAAATAAATTACTAGGTTCGGAATTGGTGAGCCGAACGTCACATATTAACTACACTAGTTTGCTCAACCACGTCACGTCAGTCTGTAACACCTGACAAATTGTTTAGCTATCAAACACGATATGTTGGCTCTTAAAATGCACGTGTATTGAATGAGTTAATAACTTACGCTCAGCTTAAGATACATTTTCAATGATTCAATAAAAAAAATCTTCTAATGTTAAGACTAGAGGGCGCTTTCGTGTACTGCAACATTTCTTGCAGAATTATAAAAAAGGAAAGACGAAACAATGAAGTAAAACATAGGACAATATGTAATACATTTCAAAACTGCAAACAGAGTTTACTTTCAAAAATGATCTGAGTGTTGGACACATGTGAAGGTATGTTTTCATTGTTGTCTGTAAACAAAATTAATAGATTAGATTACAAGAATGTACAATACGTACATGTACAATAACAATATAAGGTCTAAATCACCAACCCTGAGACCTTCTGTAAACAAACGGTCTCACCGATTCGATGTATCACTCCGCGTCAGCTGATCCATGACCGCAATCATCTGCTGTTACACTCATAGTTCGCCGCACCTATTCATTTTATATAAGAGCCTCTGAATGTGAGAACCCGCTCGCAAAACATCAGACGAATATGCAGCCGCATACATTGTTACTCTCCCGGTCATTCTCTCTTTCATAACCCTTAAAACTGCAGACACTGACACACCACTGCACTGGGATACCAACTTAACCACTTCATTTACTAGTTTCTCAGGATACTACTGACAGAACGTTACATAAATATTGAGTAGAATCTGTTTCTCACCCCTTTTCAAAGGCTGTCCTTGCTGGTGTTTTGAAAACAAGCTCGGAGTAAACGGAGACTTTCCCTCACGCATAGAACTCGGCATGTTATTTTTCTAAGGATAAGTCAGGCATATATTACTAAGTTGCACTACTTCCTTGCTGTTCACATGATTATTTTTAGAAAATAACCAATGTTATAAAATATCATTATGTACACAAATCTCTAAGCTCATTGAAAGTTACAATGCACATTACTACAAAATGTTCACACTTATCTTGCCTTCCCATGTCACCAAGTTATTTTACTTAGTGCACTATATTTGGCGGAACAAAAATCGTTATTAGGATGCTTGTCAGTGTTTCCAACCGCAATAAATTTACGAACTTTCTTTGTCTTGTTTTCATCATCATCATCAATATATTTATTGTACAGTAATGCATATGGCTCTTTATGCCCATTATATATTTTATTTACATAAGATACAATTTACATAAAATCTACAAACAAATTTCAAATACACTCCTATCTATATCATCCTTAGAAATATACATTACCATGTTATATCATTTTGTCTAAAAAAATGCAAGTAAAATATATTCAATTCGCATGCAAGAAAGAAGCCAAATTTATGGGAAATGATTACTGGTGCAAAGAGTTAACCATAAAGGTGAAGCAATAAGTAAAAAAAAAAAAAAAAAAGAAAGAGCATTGGGTTTAAAGTCAGACGTCATTTGCGGCAGCGTATCCTATACTACAAATTTGCCATTGTTTTACCTTACGTAATGAATCCTGTAACAACGCTGGATTTTCGTGTGGATTATTTTACTTCTATGAGTTTGCAATGCTTTCTGCATGCAGGTGGTTTTGTTTACAGAAGGTGTCAGGGTTTGTGATTTGAACTATGGATCTGTTCATTTGCAAGGGGTCGCCATGCGCATGCAACAGCTGTCACAAAAAATAATTGACTACCAAAATAACAAATCCAATATTCTTGACTTTGTCCTTTTTATTAAGATTAATTGAATCGCCCCCTACTTAGTTATAGTTTGAAATTAAGAAAATGCATATTTTTACTAAATGAAAAACCTCTACCACAAGGCCAGTTAAGATGAAAACTAAAGCTGTACTTTAACAAGAGATTTAGACTTGCTTTAATTACAATTATTAATACATGCTTCAGACTTTATCCTGGATGGGGAATGGCCACATTACTTTATTTAATATTTTTACAAAACTTGACGCACAGAACAATGTAATTCTTAACAAACAAATCTTAACTATGACCAGTGGCGGCGATTGGGTTCCAAAACGGGGGGAGGGGCAAAGGTAGTATATTCCCCATTGTAGATAAGGTTTAGCATATAGTGTGGGAGAAAAGTGGCAAAAAGTGGGGGGCAACTGTCCCCCTGGCCCCCACTAATCGCCGCCACTGACCACAACTCAATACAATTTTAGATTTCCATATATTCTATTTTATCAAATCCCAGTACAGGTATATAACAATGTAAATTCACTATACTGTAAAAAAATATCAAAAATTCTTGACCACAAGCATAATTTCTTGACTTTCTTGATCTGTCTGTTGATTTCTTGACTGGTAGAGCTCTAAACCTTGCTCTCTTAACCTAACCACATATGCACTATTACAACTAGGCGGAATTTTAAGTGAAATATATGCATATAAAGTAAATATTGTCCATGAATTAAGAAAGAATGCTACAACAGACATGAAAAGTAGTTCTCTGTAGTGAGGCACTTCCACTAATGGTACTCCGCTTGCATGTTTTAACCTGTTCAGACAAACTCTTATCTATCTCTCCTTTACACGCCTCTTCACTCATACCACTCGCGTGATTTAATTACTAACTATAATAATTATATTTACATGGTGGTTTATTGTAAGTAATAATGTAAATTTGCCTGTTCTTGGTTAACTTCCCACTGTTGTAACATCGTTATTCATGGAATATCAAAGTCAGTTTTTTGAACAGATATTCCTAAGTACTCCTTATGCTGTGAATATGGAATTTTTATTAAGTCCCCACCAGAGATATCGGGGCTCAAATTTTGAACAAAAAATGAAATACGGGCATTTTCAAAGAACTATAACTAAAGTAGGAAACCGGTAACAGAGCTAAAGTATTTTCTGCTAAAACATTGGCTGTATATCATTCCTATAAAAAAGATATAGCTCTGATATTACATTCTGTATATAACAACCCTGTTAAAAATAATCTTAAACTTTGTTTTGAAAAACGAATACTAGTTTTTGCCCTAAATTTCAGCTATTTGCTTATATATGGTAGAAAAGGAATAGCACATATATATATATATATATATATATATATATATATATATATATTTTGAAATGTACTTGAAACGATGGTATTTTTTACCCCAGATTTCTATAATTCTTCTTAGCTGAGTTATCATAATTATAGCAACTATCTGCAAATGCCAAAAAAATGCCGGAAGCCATAAAACAACAGTGGCTGCCATTTTTAAACGAAGTCAAATAAAAAGAAAATAATGCAGGTTTTGAACTACTCTTGCACAGGGGTTAAAAACAAACAAAGAAATAATTTTAATTAATGGTAAAGCAGCCAGTGCCGTATCTTTTGGTACAGATTAACTGCAATGAGTTAATTTAGTTTTCTGGAACAAATAAAAATACTTCTAAATCTAGTTTAAGATAATATTGCATCACAGAGCCATCTGTGGATCAGTCGCAGTACTAACATTATCCCTCGCTCGACACAGTCATACCACAAAATCCGGTTCGAATACGCGCGCCTGTCTTTGACCCGCATTCTGCATCATGAATTTTTCAGGTACCCTGAAAAAACATCCCGCCATGCATAAAACATTATTTCGCCCCTTTTTAAGCGGACACCTGAACAATTTTCTGTAATCGAACGAGCTTCTAACTGTTATATATGGCACCGGTTGAAAAACAATTTGCAACCGAAGGAAGCGGCAACATAAATAACATATGAAGATCGCTTACTTTGAAAATCTGTTCTGCCCACAAGAAGCATTAGGCCAATTATCGTGTGGTCTGAGAGCTTCCTGAATGATGCGTTAATGATATAATGGCCGTGTGTTGGTTTGTCGTGAGACGATTACTAATTTTTTTCTCCAACGGCGACAAGTGATACTAATTGTCGCACAATGTCCTCATGGTAATGTATTCTGATAACGGTAATGTCAGGAACAGGTTCCGACAGGTAACGTTTTGATGGAACGTCCACTGTAAGAGCGTTTTGCAGTGCCTCCTAGCGGTATGAAATGACTACTGCACTGCAATTGTATAGGGTCAGATACTGACAATTACTATTGTGA
The DNA here is from genome assembly GCF_977018435.1 of Lepisma saccharinum. NCBI lineage: Eukaryota > Metazoa > Arthropoda > Insecta > Zygentoma > Lepismatidae > Lepisma > Lepisma saccharinum. The sequence goes on from NC_139257.1 coordinate 32,861,775, forward strand.
AAGATAATGTGGTAATCAATGTAGAAACTGTATTGAACTGAACAAGATGCATTAAACACTGAAATAGAACTGAACAAGATGCATTAAAGAATGAAATAGAACTTAACAAGATGCATTAAAGAGTGAAATAGAACTTAACAAGATGCATTAAAGAGTGAAATAGAACTAAACAAGATGCATTAAAGAGTGAAATAGAACTGAACAAGATGCATTAAAAAGTGAAATAGAACTAAACAAGATGCATTAAAGAATGAAATAGAACTGAACAAGATGCATTAAAGAGTGAAACTGAACAAATACAAGATGCATTAAAGAGTGAAATAGAACTGAACAAGATGCATTAAAAAGTGAAATAGAACTGAACAAGATGCATTAAAAAGTGAAATAGAACTGAACAAGATGCATTAAAGAATGAAATAGAACTGAACAAGATGCATTAAAGAGTGAAATAGAACTGAACAAGATGCATTAAAGAGTGAAATAGAACTGAACAAGATGCAATAAAGAGTGAAACTGAACTGAACAAGATGCATTAAAGAGTGAAATAGAACTGAACAAGATGCATTAAAGAGTGAAATAGAACTAAACAAGATGCATTAAAGAATAAAATAGAACTTAACAAGATGCATTAAAGAATGAAATAGAACTAAACAAGATGCATTAAAGAATGAAATAGAACTGAACAAGATGCATTAAAGAGTGAAATAGAACTAAACAAGATGCATTAAAGAGTGAAATAGAACTGAACAAATGCATTAAAGAGTGAAATAGAACTGAACAAATGCATTAAAGAGTGAAATAGAACTGAACAAGATGCATTAAAGAGTGAAATAGAACTGAACAAGCATTAAAGAGTGAAACAGAACTGAACACGTTGCATCGGAAAATCTGACTCATAACCTCAATAGTGGGATTGACTGACCTTTATCGGAAAACAGACGAATTATACAAAGCATGTGTGCTAATAATTTGTGCTGCTTTCCTACATTTCCGTCCACATAAAGCAAGCATTCCCGGAAAAAGAAGTTCCAAAATCTCTCGCCAAATGTCATATCAGACAGCCAGAATCGTGAATAGCAAGAGTATAGAGGCGAAATTTGGTGGATGGAAAGGCCTATCATATAACACAACGCAACATGAATTAAGAGACAGCAATCTACCAAAAGTGACAAGTACGTATGTAAACTATTTCAATTGGCCTGGCCTCTCTGACTATATCGTATTTGTATTGTTGTCGCACACAGTACTAATTAACGTCCCTCTTCTGTCATAATGGGCAATCACGGCGATTAAGAAGTGATGATGACTAGACGAACGGACTCTCACAAAACAGATCAGGATTCGAACCTGGAATTTCGGTAGTGTGATCCAAAGTTGGCAAATAAACGCGCTACTAATACAGTAAAACCTCGCTAAGCCGGATTTCGCTTAATTCGGACAGGAAAAAGGCCCAAAAAAAGCTGAATGCAAGGTTAAATGTGGCTAGAAGTCAACAAGAGAACTTCCCAAAGAAAAGGCAGTCAACCACTGATGAAATTCTGTTTCCCCCAGACTTTGTACTGTACTGTATTTAGGCCTATGCCCTTTAAATACACCGTAATAAACATGTTTTGTTGCTATAAACGGAGTTCTAATGCACTTTCTACTGTTCTTTTAGGTTATTTCAGTTAATCCGGACTTTCGTTAAACCGGTCAACTTATCCCCCCATTAGTTCGAATTAACGAGGTTTTACTGTACAGTCGATAAACTTCAAACCTGTGAAACAAAACTGTAGGAACGGAAACAGCTTGCAGCCTTGCATACCGATGAAAATATCACATTTTTGTTTGATTAGGTTTATTAACGTCGAATTTCTGCCACTTGGGCTCATCTTGAGATTGATTGTGAAAAGTAGGGCCAGGCTTTTGATGCAAATTCATCTTCTTTTTGGTAAGGCAGAAACGTTGCATAAGTAGGTAGGAACGTGTTTTACACGTAATTGAATAAATTAGGATGCACTTGCTAGGGCATTTTTTGCATTTTTTGGCCCATTTTGGAGTAAAGGTCATTTTTTAAACTTTTTAAACAGTTTAAGTCATTTTTTCGGCCTTTTAAAAGTCATCTTATGCATTTTTCTACATTTTGGTGAAAGAAGGGGCATTTTACATGCAAATGTAACCCTTTGAAGGGGAGAGGTTCCCGACTCTCGTCTCATTGTCTTCAGCGCAGTTCTGAACGATTGTCTTTGAAGAAACAATGAAATTTTATGCAGTATTGTTGATACAAGCTGTTGTGTAACAATTCAGCTCAAACAATTTGATTTCCCCCTCTATCAGTAAATACATTGTCGCCGAACGGATTATTGTTCAAAATTCCTTCATAGTTGCACTCCATGGAATTAAAAGTGACTTAACAGCAAGTGATATTGTTCATTTCAAGTACGCTCCTCTTGCGTCGGTGGAAGTCGAGATAAATTTTTCATGTACAAGGCTCTCTTGTCCAAAAACCGACAATCGTTTACTGTTGAAAATTTGCATATGATTTTCGTTGTCTACTGCAACTCGGTACTTAAAAGTTCAAAAGATGACAAAAAGTGAACTTTCTTACTTGTACTGCCATACGCAATGAACATGTGATAGATACTGTAACGTTAATTTGTAATTTGAATTTCTCTTGGTAGTTTATAAATTTGTTTTACAAATCTTTCAGAATTTTTAGATCATTTTTCTAAGTTTATAGGACATTTTCTTGCATGTATTAGGTCATAAATGCATTTTTTAAAGGTCATTTCTTGGCAATTTTAAGGTCATCAAAACCCTAGCCCTAGTCATAAGATAAAAAGGATTAAGTGGCAGTGACAAACATGTACGGCCTACACAACATAAGCGGCTATGAGTCCAGACGCCAGTGTGGACAACGTTGAAGTAACGTTGGCATTTGTGTGCCTTTCGAACGACTTACATCCAGTCATATAGTTCTGCGCAGGCTAATTTCATTGATTAATTGGTTTGGTTTCTTTTCAGGGTGGATAAATATCAGGTTTTATCATATTTATAGATACGAGGTGTGACTAGAAAGAAACCGGACTGTTGCTACAAAATCTTTTATTGGTTATTTTGTACAATACGAAAATTATCCCCTTCAAAGTAGAGTCCAGCACAGATATTTCTGCCGTGCGATGCGCGACAGAACTAAAGAAGCAGTGTTGCTAATGGAGCAGATAGAAAAATCGCTGCAGTGCGCCGATGCACAGCTGTTACGTACAACAAGGAAATTAGAGAATTCAGGTCTATCTAACGTTGAGTTTTAAACGTCATGCATTATACCAGGACTAGGATTAATATGTACTAACAAGTGGCTTTGTATGTAGCTACATACATATGGACTAAAAATTCGCAAAATATGAACTAACACATACGTAAAATTACCAAAAATGTTGCAAAGAAGACTTCTTCATACGATTCCTTATTTGAGTGATTTCAAACAAAATAAAAAAATATTATTTTTCATTGCATTAATGCACTGGTGGCGTTCTAACTGTTCACTCCCAAAACCCGTATACACTGGTACGGAACTGCAACGGCAGATAACAACATGCCAACGTGTTAAACCGCGACAATTGGACCACAACACTCCTCCTCAAGCAGTATTATTATTTCCTCTCTGTGATCGGCGAAAGTCGGTTGCCTTTGTTCTACATTTACAAACGATGCCGGCTTCCACAACAATAACAAGTACATAAGCTGCACGGCTTTTTCTTTTGCTATGAACCAGGGCTGGCGCTAGTCACTTTGCCTCCCTGGGCGGTGGCGGTAGATGCCGCTCCATTTCGACCCCCCCCCCCCCCCGCCATTACGCAGCAACGGGAAATTGAAAATCAATATATTCCTAAGTAAAACATCAAAATATAAAATAAATAATGAGACTTCTTATGCTATTTCAATACTATTAAGCGCAAAAGAATATCTCGCTCGACCACAGTTTTCAATAGGCTTATTTTTTTCTTCTCTTCAAATTTTGCCGCCCTGGCCGGTGGCACGGTTCGCCCTCCCTTTCCGCCGGCCCTGCTATGAACTTGGTCACCCATCAAAGCATGGCAATTTTAACACAGAAAACAATATGCATCGCATTAAGCAGCAAAAATGACAGCCTCCTCTTCCTCCACCTAAATCATATCTTTCGCAGCAAACGTCGCAAACTCTCTTGACTTCCCGCAAAATGTATGTCCGCCTGTAATTTGACATGCAATTTTTTCAATGTCGGCACTTCATTTTCACGCAGAGCGTAGTCGTATATGCGCCTACGGATAACGTTTTCATCGAAAGCGTCCACTGACGATTTGGTCGCTGGTCTTTGTCGCTCTTTCCCGGGAGTGTGGAATGATGTGGAGGGGCCTTCTGACATCTCAAGAGATTGTCTTTCGTTCATGATAGCCCTGATTGTTCGTTCAGAACTTCAGTCGCAGCCGCTGCTCTCTTGCCAAAATGCTGTATTTGGATGCTAACACCTTGACTGGCTTCCTCCTTCATGAACTCGTGAACGTTGCTTAGAATTTCCCGAGCTTGGCTATGCAAGGTTTGATTTCAACTTTGACAGAACTGGAGGCATTATGGAATTTAACGTTCATTAACAAACACACACTTTCACATACACACACGTAATACACGCACACAACGTCAAACCGGTAAAATACTTAGTATGAAATAAAAATATGGTGCTTCCAATCCAACAAAACTCACCGTCATTTTACCTGCCTTTCCCCTTCCGTGACAGAAATAGTGCTTCATTATTACAGTTGGCAACACTAATTACTAGCTAATCAATGAGCATGCACTGCATAAAAGAAGCAACCACTACGCCGTGCTATATTGCCACATTACCGTCCCTGCCGAACGGTGTGAACCGCGAGCTGGAGCGCTATTCAATTGTTTTCAATGATGTTTGCGCGAGTGTGTCCAGGAATGGAATGACAATATGGCAACAATAGCGAAGGTTGTAGAGCAGGGTAGAACACGTGATACTAAGAGAGAGGGAGACGAAACGAAAATTGGTATCTACGGAACGGCAAATTTATGTGTGTTGTACTCTACTCCCCTGCACTATCGATACACCGCTCCATACGAATCTTCCATTGCTGGAAGCAGTGCTGGAAATCATTTTCTGAAACCATGTTCATGACCTCCGTCGCTTTTCTTTTCACAGATCCTACGGTCGTAAATCTGGTTCCTTTCAGTGCTAATTTGACCTTTGGGAATAAAAAAAAGTCACACGGCGTGAGATCCGGCGAATAGGGTGGATGTTCTAACACTGGGATCCCAGGATTGGCCAAAAAAGCCTTGACTGACAATGCCGTGTGGGCAGGAGCATTGTCCTGATGAAGAATCCATTACTTGCTTTTCCACAAATCAGGTCGTCATCTTCTTACTCGCTCACAAAGGGTCGTCAGCACAGTAATGAAATAATGTTGATTGACAGTTTGACCTTCGCTACCCAATTCGAATCAATTCACCGACATTTGCAATGCTTTTTGACGTGCAAGGCCGTCCAGGACGCGAGTCGTCCGCGATCACTTCTCGTCCCTCTTTAAACCTTTCAAACCCCTCAAACACTTGCGCGTGTGTGATAAACACTCATGTCCGTACACTTCCTTCAACAAACCATAAGTTTCTGTGGCGGATTTTCCGAGTTTCATAAGAAACTTCACATTGATACGCTGTTCCACTTTCACACTTAACATTTTTCCTACGGAGCACAGATGTACGGTTCACTTCGTCCACAAGCTACAGCGGAACTGAGCACTGCGCACCCTGGGAAATCACACAGTCGATAGGCAGGATATCAGGTTATACACTCATGCACCGCTTGACCTTGACGCGCTTGCCGTTTGTCAACAGCAATATCAATCCGGTTTTTTTCTAGCCACACCTCGTATACGGTTTTTATAGATAGGCTTTTTCTAGTAAACTGCTCTGTAAAATATTTGAACAGTTTGATTAAAGCAAATTAAAAATTATATGCAAATATACATTTTTCTGTTTCTGAACCTACTATGGAAATGTTTGCTGGGTGTGTTAATGAAACTAGAATGTGTAATTTCACTACCTTTCCTTCCAGTGAAAATAAAATATTCTGGATGCACTCTATAATTGTAACTTAAAATCTTTTTTAAAGTCTTTGTAGCCAGGCACGTATTTAGAAATATATTTCGGAGGGAGTCCGAATCAAGTGTCTGTCCAATAATAATAATAACAACAATAATAATATAAATATTTAAATTAAAATAACTATGTTATAACTCAATTAAATATTAATTAAAATCTGCAAATTTATTAATATTGCATTTTTATTATTATATGAATACGAAAAAAGATAATGACGTAAACTGCTCCAATTGGTTATGGATTTGCCTTTACCTTGCAATCTTGCAATAAACGAGAGATTATTTTCTCGCAACTTCCAGCCACTAACAAATGTCTTTCTAATTAATAACTCAGTTAAATCACTTGACGTGATTATTTGTACAACCCATCATGGAAGTACAGCACCACATTTCAACCTGGTGGCGGAAAATTGAACTTTTTCTTTTTTATCGCCATCCTCTTCCGCATGGTCTGCATAGTGGATTCACCAAATTTCAGAGTTCTACGATGCCTCGAACAGGCTACAGAGGACTCTGAGTTGGGTAACTATAAAGCTGGCCATCCGGTATATAAACGAAATGTAGAAATAAATATATGAGAAAGATTGGTAAACGTGGTAACATGGACAATAGCGCACCGTGCTAACCACTCCGCCACGGAGGTCGGCACAGGCTTTCTTGCAAGATGGTAGAGGGAGATTATTTCCATAACATATTTGGCTGTTATGCATTTGAAGCTTCGGAACGAGTCACAACTCTCGAGCAGCCAATCAACGAAGCGAGCCACTGACGTCATCTCAACCCAGAACCTATCGCTAAGCCCCTGCTCAGGCTCTACACGCCCACCAGGCTCACTAGACAGACTCGCGTAGTCCGCTGGAGATGTTCCGAAAGTAATTCGACTCTACTGATTCATTTCTCTTCATAGGCGCGTCCAGTTCGCTGCACTTTTCAATTCACTCTGCACTCAAGCGTCTATTTGGTTACACGATGCAACACCGACTTCGTTGATTTGGTGCATCCGCCGTTTGCACTACGTTCTCGTGCGGTGTATGGTGACGTGGTGCGTGCTACCTAATCAAATTAACACTTAAAGCAGCAGACATGCATTTGTTGAATCTTCTGAACTTCAACACCGCTATCAGTCTACTTGGGGTGCGTTCCGAAAGTCTTAACGAAACGAACGCATTCAACGAAAATAACTGGACTCGTGAATCTTGTGAAACCAGTTATTTTACAGACTTACGGGACACTCTAGGCGAAAGCACAGGCGCAGCGTTTTGTTTAGAGACAGTGTTGCCGCATGAAGGGAAATTTCCCTTTTGCAGGGAAATTCGGACCGAAATTTTAGCCAAAAGGGAGAAGGGAATTTCGATTAAAAATACCACAATTGCTGGGAAACTTTAAGGTCATCTGACTACATTATTACAGTTTATGTTAATTTAGAGTTTCATATCCACATTTTGATGTTATTTGCTTATTTTGCTATTCCAACTTGTTTCTGCTCCTTTAAGTTTATTGTACGTTGCTTTTATACATCTTTGGATAAATAGTAACGATCAGGATTAACGATTAAATGAATTCCTGACTAGGATTCAAACCTGGGACATCTGGTCAGGAAGTGATGAAAGTAAAATGTGAAATTTTTAAAAAATATTTTTTTATCAAACGAATAACGAATTCAATGGAATACTTACCTACGTACTATTACTGCTTCCACCACCACCACCACCACTAATAATGCTGCTGCTACTACTACTTATTATTATTATATAATTTGCGTAGGTGAAGGGAAAAATTGATCCAAAAGGGGAAATTTTGCCCCTTGGAAAGGGAAATTGTGCTCTCATATTGTGGCAACACTGTTTAGAAGGAATGTCCTTTTGGCAAAAATAAACTCTACTGTTGACACTGTTACTCATTTTAATCACATTGTAAGAACGGTGAAGGCATACTCATCTCGCGCATGTTGCTTCATATCGGTGTCTTAAAATTATAATACATTTTCCGAACTAGTGCAGTTTGAATCCATCAGCACGCGCGTTGTCTGTAGGCAGCAGACGATTCTCACAGAACAAACAAGCCTCCTGGTCCTTGCGTTTGGTGTACCTCGTTCTTGCACGAAACGCACGGAATGCGACATTTGGGACAGCATAATGAAACTCACGAAACGCACGGAAGCACTTATGGGACAGCCAGTTGCCATAACTCGTTTAACGCGTTAAACTCGTGCGACTTTCGGAACGGGTCCTTGGTTGAACGTCATTTCTTTGCAACAGCGAGAGACCGGGATACACCTGCACTACACCTGGTGTCAAAAAATTGCAACGAACTGGCTCATATATTTCGACTTGTCCACGACCAAACGTATTTACGTTTCCAACCGAAAATCTCTGCGACCGTTGAAAGCAAATCCGGCAGGTGAAAAATTCCAGCCATGCGTCACGGCCGAGAGCCGTCTGCGAGGGAGGGAAGCTGCCATAATTATTACGTTACCCCTTCCTCCCCCCTCCCGCCCCCATTGAGCCATGAGATCATGCCCCACGGGTAACGGGTTCATCAACGATGCACACCTACGCGGCCAAAACAGTGTTGAATGGGACATGAGATTTGACTGTGAAATGAAGCCCCGCCTAGCTGAATGAATCACTCGTTGACGAACATATGGTTCTCTTTACAGAACACATGCGCAGTCCCACTGTTCATATGAACGTGCAAGCATCAGGCTGTAATGCGGTAATAATTGAACGATGACGCAGAGCTAGATATTGGCTCACGCCCCCTACATGCGTCTAGTGTTCGAATCCAATATGACGGTTCTACAGAACTTCTCCCAGATCTGGATTTATATTTGAATCGTTTTATTTCAGAAACCGCCAAAAATAACGTTTGTGAGAAGTAAAGTGCTTCCCTGTGCTTTGCGCCACGCCATGAAGGCGTATAGGGGGTGTGATCAGCACCACACCCCTGGCCCCCTTTACCCACCAGAGTTTCCTCCAGGTATCCACTTTATACGACTCTGCGTGGGTGCCAGAGTCGCTTGAACAGGTGGAAAAAATCCCGGTTCTCCCCCACCGGGGATCGAACCCGTGTTTCTTGCATGGTAGTTCAGGCGCCCTAACGACTTTAAGGAATACCCCTATGCGGTAGTATCCCACGTCACTCACCATATTATCAACTTTCACACGTATCAATTTTTACTATATTCTCGGCTTTTCTCATTACGGACAAACACAAACATCCATGACCTAGCCGAGATTCGAACCCGGAACCCCTGGCTTCGTAGCGCGCTGGGCTGACCCCTCCGCCACGGAGGTTGACTAACGACTGAGCTACCGTCTCGCATAATATTTGAGCGCAGTAAAACAAATTGTCAAACCTGAAGTCCCATTATCCAAACACTTACACATAGATATTGGCAGTGGGAGAATAAATACTTTTCTAATTTTCACTTGGGGGTTGTTTTTGCAAAAAAATCGCTTTTATACATTATCTGCGCGATTTAACAATGCTCATCTGTTTGATTAATTGATTGAGTTGGTGGTTTAAGTCCACTTTATACACAGTAAGGCTAATCGGGACTGGACCTACAGTTTAAAGTGGGATCCGAACCACCATGTGCCTCCACCGGGTATCGAACCCGGGACCCCTTGATTACAAGGCGACGACGCTACCACTGCGCCATCGGGGAGGCCCAATGCTCATGTGTTATTATCTTGTTTTGCGAAGGGAAAATCTAAGCGAATCACAAACAAGACTTTTGATCTTTTTAATTCATGAAATAGATGACACCGAGCGTGAAGAAAATTAAAAACAAAATTGAAAACAGAAATATGTTGTTTTCTTCAGAATAACGTGAGGTAAACTTCAAGGGAACAACAGAATAAAATCTTCCACGTTAAAAGATGAAAATTTTATCTGTAAAGAACCAAATAGCTAGTATATTAACGGTCCTAATCTTCTTCATAGTCCGAGTTGAAGCATTCAGCATTTGTTGTTGGCCACAGCCTGGGGCGCCGACTTGTCAAAATTATTGGGGGGCTCCGATCACTGAAATAAATAAATGAATTACTCACTCCCTCCATTTTTTAAAAATAAAAATTACGTCTTCGTATAGCAAATATATTATATTCCTCATGCAAATGAAATGTAACATGTTAGAAAATGTTTCAAAGTCTCCTTATGTCTTTTGTGTTTGCTCATTTGTTTTTTTAGATAACAATTAACATTTTTATTTAAAAGTAGGCTATGTATTTACATTAAGAGGCCAACATAACAGTTTTATGCCGGCCTCGGTAGCCGAGCGTGTTGAGTGGTCGACTCAACTCGCTTTGATCCGGAGGTCTCGGGTTCGAGTCCCGGCGAGGGCATGGGTGTGTCTTAAGGTCCGCAACAGACTTGTAGAGAAAGGACATGTGACGGGTGCAAATAACCTTAGTGTTGACGTACCCATAAAAATAACGAATGTTTACAGTAAATCGCAGTAAAATTAGTTTTACTTTTTTGTTCTTGCTACAATATTTTACTTTTTTAATTTAATTTTGCAAAAATAAATAAACACATAGCACGCCGTGCTTTAGTAATAATGCCTTTGATCATAGCCGTTCCCGCTTTCACAATACAGACTTTTCATAAGCTTTCCTTTACTGCAAGCCAGTGTTAAATAAACTCAAAGACTTTAGAATTATTTTCCCCTTATTCTTTGGATTAGAGGAAGAGATTTCGAGGATAACTAAATATCGTACATATCAATATTGACTGAAAGTCTTGTTTACGACCTTAAATTGTTCAGAATTCACTAAACAACATACTGGTATAATTATCATATTAATTCGTTATTTTGAAACTCTTTTTAGTAAAAATGTTAACAATACTCATAATTATATACTTACTATTAATAACTCATGTGTTTTGCTGTCTCCGGTCATAGCCCCCCCCCCCCCAAAGTTGATGGTTTAGCGGTCTCAGCCCCCCAAAGTTGATGGTCTAGAACATTTCAAATGTGTATTTAAAGTTAAGTTCATATGGCACAATTCAGAGTAAACTTTACAAGAGAAGCAAAATAATACATAAGATCATCTTAAGCAAAATTATTTGAGGGGCTCTACCCCCATATCATGAACATTGGGGGGGAGGGCCTCGAGCACCCCCAAGCCCCATGGAGTCTGCGCCTATGGCCACAGCAGAATGTTGTCGTAGAAGCTCTCATATCCGTATGTGTAATCCAACAACTTAGGAATATCATCTAGTTTCTTCCTGTTTATGGGGACCTTTCCTGCTGGGTAAGCTTTTGCTGAGGAGGAACTTTCGTCTTCCGCAAAGTGAACGTTGAGGAAGTGAGCCCGTCGAAGAAGTGCTGATCAACAACTTTTCCCTTAGCTCTCTTGCTGAAGTAGAAGTGGTGCTTCAAGAATACCTTGAAAGGTAGCCGTTGTTCCTTCGGTATACCTCTTCGTGATGTTTCATCGGAGTTGGTTGCTTTCTTGTATGAGTGAGGCCAACTGAATTTACGTATTTACTACAGAAAACGTCTAAGTCGCGGCGCTCGAGGGGTTTCTGCAGTAAACGGACATTTCAAGGCCTCTTGCCCGCGTTACGTACTCGGTCATAATGAGCTGTTTTTGCATCAAACGATTCGTCTTGGCAAGGGCTATATGAAACTGTAAATATATAGTTTTCGCCAGAATTGGGGGATAGGGGAGTTGCTGTAATAAACGATTCATTTCCAATCAGGTTTGGCATTTTCCAAGCAAAAAAAAACAAAAAAAAAACTAAGAATGGGCAGAATTTTTTTGAAGGAAAATATCGAGTTTCTCCCAGGATACTTTTTCTGTTTTTTTTTTCAGAAAATGATAGAAAATATGTTGTAAGTGCAGTGGCGACAATTGAGTTTCAAAACTAAGGGGGCAAAGTGTCGAAACTGAGCGGGGGGGGGGGCAAGGACAGTTTACTTTCCCTTGGTAGATAAGATTTAGCATAGGGCAGGGGCAAAAGTGGCAAAAAGTGATGGGCAACTGCCCCCACGCCCCCCCCTTAATCGCCGCCACTGTATAACTGTGTTATTATTTAACATTATTCTTTGAAATCTATAACACGTCCTCTTTCCAGATATGCAATACGTTACATTTTATGCAAATTTTCTCACGTTCATTTTTATTCTGTTAGCATTCCTAAATGTTACTGAAAACATATTTTGGTAATTATGCGATATAGCCCGAACACCTCTCACTCGTTTATTTCGTTAATTTTATCATTGATACTTACCTATTCTGCATTGCGAAAGATTCTTTAAGGTGAAGTTATGCCTTTTCCCATAAAATAGTGTCAACTTTTCATATTACGAGTCATTATTTGTCTTCCTTGTTCCGCTTGGGTAACAGACAATATGGCGTGCACTCGTCATGGATCATCGCGCGTCGTGCTTGTGTTTTGTCGATTTGGAGTGGGTATGCAGTGTTTCAACCTTCTTCACCGAAAAATACCTACTTTCGTGTTCATTATGTCATCACAAACCATTGACGGATAGCCCCCCAAAAAAACATTCACGATAGCCCCACGAACCATTGCCGGATAGTCCCAAAAACCATTCACGATAGCCCCACGGACCATTTCCGGCAAGGTTAGGTTAGGTTGGGTTAGGTTAGGTAAGCAGTTAAAAAAATTCTCGTAAAAAAAGGGGGGGCACGTTTGCAATCACTGGCGAGACCGCGAGACTTTCGACGCTCGCGCCATCTGCAGGTACATAATGGAAACAACGGCATAATGTTGTCGCTTTACAGAAAAATGCAAGTTCCTTACATAAAATGTGATTATTTCTTGTTCTGCAGCATTCTATGGTGAAGTTTTCAGTTTCCGCGAAAGAAAATACCTCGAAGAACTTCGACAATGCTACAGAAACTGATTTCAGTAAGTAGTTTCTCCTGTAAATTTGAAGAAATCCGTTCGGGCGATATCGCATATTTACCCATATTTTGAATAAGTACATAATTAATCAAAATAACCTAAAAACTTCGTACTTAGGAACAAAATCGTCCTGCAAAATTACAAGCGGAATCCTCGTAAACAATTTTCACAATGTGCATGTAAATTAGTCAATGTTATTCTCGTGAGCATAAACAAAAGCGCAACGTAATTCGACACGAGTACAAGTTAAATTTAGCAACAAAGAAAAGCGGATATCTAGTAGCGGTTAACACGCACACGAGACGCGGTGCAATTATAGGCCGTCGTTCATTCACAATAGAATATTATAGTGAACGGCGGGCTAGGTACTTCACCCGTCTTACTGTACGGTAGTTATACAGTGAGATTACTTTCGTAACATCTCTGGGCGTTCTGCATTGAGAGCGAGTCAAAAGATTCGAAGCCTCCAATCAAGGAGCGAGCCGCTGACGTCATCTCAACCCAGCACCTATCGCTAACTATCCCGCTCTACACTGTTGGACTCGCACAGGAAGCTGGAGATGTTTTGAAAGTAATCGGACTATACCACGGACAAGTGGCGGTGATTAGGGGGCAGACCCCCCCCCACTTTTGCCCTCGTACTATGCTAAACCTTATATACCAAGGGAAAATAAACTCTCCTTGCCCCCCCTCAGTTTTGCACCCCAATTGCCGCCACTGCCACAGACTGTGCCCGTCGCTTGTCCGGAAATGATTAAATGTGTGATAGGTATCTTTAATGTTTTGTTATTTAATGAACATTCCTTGTACCCATTTAGTATGTTTAGTAATAGAAGAGTTTTACATGTGACCACGCAAAGCTAATCAGAAGGCCGGAAAACAACACCTAGTTTGATCTTTTGTCCACTTTATGCACAGAGACTAATCGGGAATGGACCTACAGTTTTAAAGTGGGATTCGAATCACTGTGCAAAGTGCCTCCACCGGGTACCGAACCCGGGACCCATTGATTTCAAGGCGACGACGAACAACAGCTAGAATTTAGCACAGGTAACCACCGCCCCTCAAAGAGTTACCTAACCAGATCTATGAACACAAGCCGTTGTTTTCCGATGTGCTGATTCGCGTTGCTGGTCATACTGTAGGCTCATATGTATTGTATTTGTAGCAATTACGAAGCGAATTAATTTGTGCCCGCAGATGTTAAGGATAAAAAGGGGTATATCGAAGGTTCGAAGCGTCAAAACGAGGCGTGAATGAGGGAAAAGTTACTAAGGAGCGTTGTCCTTTAATGACCTATACATGCAGTAACATATTTTTTATATATTCTCTCCCTCTCTCTCTCTCTCTCTCTCTCTCTCTCTCTCTCTCTGTGTGTGTGTGTGTGTGTGTGTGTGTGTCAGATTAGTAATCAACTTTGAAAAATCGCTTCCAAGGATGTAGAGAAATTTACTCTCTCTTGAATAGTCTGGTTTCTTATTAGTAACAGTCAGTGATGTGCAGTAGACTATAAGTTTACGTCTACATGCGTTGTCTACGCGTAGATTACATTGGGTTGTAGTTTACATAGACTACGTAGACAATCTAAAGTGCGTTAAAATTAATTTTCAAGAGTTTCATGAAGGGAAAGTGACATTTTCAACCATATTGGTTCCTAACGAAATGAAAAGAATGCTATTTACAACAATGGAAGAAGATAAATAGTATGCAAAAAACAACAACAGATGGCAGTCGTGAGGCAAGAGTGGTCTTCTTCCCATAAAACACTAGAATATTTCCTATATTAGGTTTCTTCCTAGGTGAAATTGTTCGAATTTGGAAGAAAGAGTATGAAAAGTTCTCTTCACACATCAGCAACTGATACGCAGTATAATTCTCTTTTAATTCCACGGCGTTCTTTGCTAAGTTATTACCTTTCGCCATGTTGTTTACATAGATTACGTAAAATACGTGTATAAAATAGTCTATGTGTAGAATGTAGACTATCGTTGTTTACGGGTAGACGCACATCACTGGTAGCAGTGCCCATTCCGACGAAATTGAAATAAATGCACCCCTGCTGCAGTCTTCGTCTTGAGTTGGGAATCATTATTATTCACTGTATGAATGAATTAACTTCTCATCTCTATTTTTCAAAGCTTTCATTAACTCGAGCTTATAATTTATTGTAACATAAAACTTCTTAGAATATTGATAAAGCAGCAGTAGCTAGACTTCCAGTTTTCTCTTGAAAATATACCTGTGTAAGTGTGTGTCGAATTGTACAGATAATCAATTCATAGCCATTAAAAGTACATTACTGCTATTATTATTTATATTATAAAATTTAATTTGTATTTTTGTTACTTAGCGTCTCTTTTCTGCCACTTCTTGCTAATCTCGATGATGATTATATGATTTGATGTTTTTTTAAGTCCACTTTATGCGCAGGAAGGCTAATCGGAACTGGACCTACAGTTTAAAGTGGGATCCGAATCTCCACCGGGTATCGAACCCGGGACCCCTTGATTACAAGACGACGAGGCTACCACTGCGCCATCGGGGAGGCCCGATGATTAGATGAATAGACACTCACAAGTGCACAGGTCGGGATTCGAACCGGGAAACTTCGGTGACGAGATACGAACCACCGAGCCGCAGATGAAGTGTTTATATATCTTACAACATTTTATAATAAATATTTCCGACATTATTTGAAAAACATTGAAAAAAATGTTAAAATCAATTAATGGGATGAAGATTGAGTAGAGGTGTTGGTTTGGCTTCGAAAAACAGGGCATTCTTGTAGTACGAGATGATTGAGAAACACTGTGCTCTAGGAATAACCTCGAAAGCAAAATTGAAAATTGGAATAAGCGCACACGATGAGAACTCGAACAAGGAACTATGGGTGACGAGAAGCTACCGAGACCAGTTTGCGGTATGTAAAAAAGTCACACACACCCTCCTCCGGTGAGTCATGGAGCGACTGGGGGGGGGGGGCAAATAATTCTCAATCGTGACAATCTACTAGGCACTCGAAACATCATAAAATGTGCCTACTATTTACTTACATTATCACAGGAGATATATATTCTCTGCGACAAGGTTTGACGACCATCGTCTTTCCTACATCAAGCAAAATCACAAACAAGTCTGGAGGTTGACGAACAACCTACAAAGGAGGTGTTGCACGTGTGGTACTACTTCCCAGGCTCGTTCAAGTCCACTTTGGCCAACCGAGCCAGGCCGTATACATTCGAGGAGAAGCCGAATTACAGTGCAAGTGTTCGAACGGGTATCACACAGTTCTGATCTCCCCTGTACGTCTACTGACGTTATCACAGAATGCCTTCGATGTTAGATTACGTCTCTTAGCATGAATACACCTGCAATATTTCGATGCTTGGTTAAAAAAAAGTATTATTTATGCTAAGAGAACCAAACCTGACAACGAGAACATTTATCGTGACGTCACTAGACGAGAGAATTAAAGCATGTTCGAACCCGACACGTCTTGATTACAAGGCGTGGCAACACTTTCAGATGTCACTGTGGTTTCTGCAGCGGGATGGAGAGGGACGTCAAACCTTGTCAAGGAGAATATTCAGTCACTAACACTGTGCCTTTTAAAAAATGGGGGAAATTGGATTTATACACCTTCAGATGTCACTGTGGTTTCTGCAGTAAGCTGGATGGGGAGGAACGTCAAATCTTGCGAAGGAGAATATTCGAATGTCACTATATTTGCAGGGATGTCAAACCTTGTCAAGAAGAATATTCGATTATTACTATTTTAGCGGGGATGCCAAACCTTCCCAAGGAGTATACTTAGTCACTACTATTTTTTAAAGAGAAAAATAGTTGAATTTGTACTTACCCTGCGGCCCTCAGTGGACCTGGTGGCGGCGCTAGAAGTCTTGTCTGCTGGGGCCAGCCTGGCGGTCATGGCTCAACACTCATCACTCAGCAAGAAACTCAAGTCTGTCCGGCAGCGCGAGAAAAGCGCCACCAAGCGTCGAAAACTGGAAGCTCGAACCTCTACCGACTTCCTCACCGGAGGAACACTCGCGCTTCACTGCGAAGCATCGCCTACCTCGGCTCGCGGCACGCGTGTGACCACGTGATCAGCGTCGGCCAATGGGGAGAGCGCGAGGCACGGTCGCGTGCCGGCGGCTCTGTCTCCCGTCCCTCGCTTTCCCCGCTGCACGCTCCGGCTCAACACTGCCGTTTGTCGTACGCCTACGAGAATCAGCGGGTGCGCCGGGCTTCATGGGAAAAAGGTCACCTTCCACGCAACCTGTTCGTTCCGTAGACCAGCGCCACCCACGCCCGCCCCTTCCCTCGCAATTATTCACCTCCACGAAAGAAAAGCGAGGATAAAGAAAGGGAAGCACACGGGAAAAGAGAAAAGTTCCATCCTCAAATGCACGGAAGCTAGCCGGAATTGGTCCTTCTTCACTCTCCATCCAGCATTACAACGGGCGTTACCCAAAAGTTCCCAGACTGATAAATTATACATGATTGAACATGGCCGGATCAATCAATCAATCAATTTATTACTCCACATAAACCATATACATTGGTATTTGGAGGGTTCAGTACAGTTCATATAAAAAAATATATAATTACAAAATTTCTATAATTTACAATTTAAATATTCACTAACGCTATAATATTCCTTATTAACTAATAGTTTATTTAATTTGTTTTTGAAACTTGTCATACTTTCTGCTTTTATATCGTTTGGTAAATGGTTGAATATTTTAATTGCCATCTGTTGGGGGCTTCTTGAACTAATGTTAGCCTGGTGAAGTAAGGCTTTAAGAGCTGTTTATTTCGGGTGTTATGTGTGTGTTGTCTTGAACTTCGCAGCTCAATATTTTTTCTCGCATATAATGACATTTCATATATGTACAGTGAAGGGAGGGTTAATATTTTGAATTTCTTAAACAACGTTTTGCACGATTCCCTAGGTTTTATACCTGCTTGTTTCTGTGAATTTTTTCTTAACGTTCAGCAACTCGATCCCTAAACAGGGTGTCTACCAAAATCAGAAATTCAAAATTCTTGACTTTTTCATTTTTCTCAACTTTTATTTATTCGACCCCTACTGAAGTTATTAGCGAATAACAAGATATTGATTTTATCAAAAACCTCTACCAAAAGGAGATGAAAACTGAAGCTGTATTTAACAAAAGACTTAGACTTGCTATATCAATTAATGCATCCTGGACTGAATTTGGTAGACTTGGGAGGCTCACAGACAATGTAATCTTGTGTTTGGCTCATGTTGTCATCCCTATATATTTTGTGATCGTCCCTTCATCCATCTTATCTTACCGCCATTCATCCTTCATCTTCGTGATTAGCCAAAAGAGGCAGAAACGTGAAGTAAAATAAACAAAATCAATCAAACAGTCATTGTAATAGCAAAATTTCTTGACCACAAGTATCACTTATTGACTTTTTATTGACTTTCTTCACCTACTTGTTGATTTATTTACTTTTTCTAGCAGCATATTGAAATATTTCGATCAGTTCACGCCAAATGATTGATTTGAGTTTTGTTATTTAGTTTTCCTTTTCTGCCACTTTTGGCTAATCGCGACGATAAGGATGAGGTGAAATTGATAAAGGGAGACTGACAGAGAGCAACCAGGCCGGGATTCGAAACCGGGACCCCTCGTGTCGTAGCGCACTGTGTAGCCTCTTACTACTACAGTTTTCATCAGATTCATCTCTCTTGGTATTTCATACATGCATACCAGTGGCGTATGCTAAGTCCGAGATCTCGGCTATCTCAGTATGTCACGTGGTCCTAGACTATGAATAGAAATACATTTACCAACTCCTAAGAAATCAGGTTGCCAACTCATAAGAAATCTGGTTGCCAACTCATAAGAAACCCGGTTGCCAACTCATAAGAAATCTGGTTGCCAACTGATAAGAAATCTGGTTGGCAACTCATAAGAAATCAGGTTGCCAACTCATAAGAAATCAGGTTGCCAACTCATAAGAAAACAGGTTGCCAACCCATAAGAAATCTGGTTGCCAACTCATAAGAAATCTGGTTGCCAACTCATAGGAAATCAGGTTGCCAACTCCAGAATCAGCATCATCATCTCACTCATATGAATAATATTATTAACAATTTATCGATTTTTCTTCTGTATTTTATTCTCTAGACTTCAGGCTTCGCAGATAGCCTAGCTGGCCCAGAACATACGCCCCTGACGCATACAAATACCTAATCTGGAAGAAGCAATGTTGCGGAACAACAAGTGCTTTGAAATACTTTCTTACTTTGTCTTCAGCCTCTTAAGGCTAATGAAGGACGAAGAGAAGAACTTGACATAAGACCGCTCGCAAAAGCTGACCCCCCTCTCTTTCTCTCTTCCTCCTCCTCCCCTCTCTCTCGATCTTTCTCTATCCCTCTCTCTCGAAGAGAGAAAGGGGGCGGCTAGAAATAGAGAGAGAAGATATCTTTCTCTTTCTCTCTCTCTCTCTCTCTCTCTCTCTATCTATCTCTCTATCTCTCTCTCTATCTCTCACTCTCCTTAGCAAGAGAGAGAGAGAAAGAGAATGAGAAAGGGAGGGGAGAGAGAGAGAGCAAGGAAAGAAGGGGAAGTGGAAAATGAAAGAAAGAAAAAAAGGAAACTGGGTGGGGTTTGCCCTGGGTGGGGAGAGAGAGAAAGAGAAAAGATGTACTCTCTCTCTCTCCCTCTCTCTCTTCTTTCTTTCTTTCTTCTCCTCTCTCTCTCTCTCTCTCTCTCTCTCTGGGAAAAAAGATAGGTTTGCAACATCCATTTTTCTTTCGAGAAGGATTGTACCGTTGAAATTCTGAAATCATGCTTTTCTGGACCTTATCCGAAGTTCAAAAGTATTTGCTGTTTGTTTATTGTTAATGTTTTTATTAAAATAGTGGTGACACTTGACCCCAAACTACACCAACCTGAGAACTCCTGATTCGCCACTTTTCTCTCAAGTCTGGAGACGAACCTTCGCTGAGCATGCGCAACAAACAGACCGAAATGACACGACGCAGGGTGTATGGAAATACATTTGTTAGGTTTCGTGTTCTTAGGCCGATTTCACACAAATAAATGTGTGCTTTTATACCTCTTACACCATCAATTTTACCTATTCATGATATGAAGAAAAGAAGTGCTCCCTTATACATTGCACCACGCCATGAAGGCGTATAGGGTGTGTGGAGTTAGGGCCCTACACTTTCTTGATCTCGGCCGAATGTGGAGGGGATGTGATCAGCACCACGCCCCTGCTCGGCTTTACCCCCCAGAGTTTCCTCCACGACGCTGGGTGAGCGTCGGAGCCGCTTGAACCCGAAGGTTCATGGCTGCAGCAATATAAGCCTTGCATTTGTCCCTATCCTGAGCAAGATCTATATACTCTTTTCCATCCAGTTTTTCCAATCTTCTTGAGACACCTCCAAAATATGGTTTTTGAACGCATCAACGGTGTCTTCCGCCGACGAAAATCCTTGTCCACGCAATTTATTCTTGACATTCGGGAACAAGAAGAAGTCATTGGGTGCCAAATCAGGACTGTACGGCGGATGACCCATCAATTCCATTTTTTGACTGTTCATAAAGTCGGTTGTTAGACGAGATGTGTGACAACTGGCATTGTCTTGATGAAGAATGATCCGATGGCGTTTGTTTGTTTTCCGTATTTGACCGAAGACCTCTGGCAAACAAATTGTTGTGTACCATTCAGAGTTGACCGTTCTACGTTCCTCTAAAGGCACATTGCCACATGACCAGTTTTCCCGAAAAAAAACAGGCGACCATTTGTTTCGATGTGCTTCGAGCGCGAACAACTTTTGTTGGATTGGGTTCATCTTGAAACACCCATACAGTCGACTGCTGTTTACGTTCCGGCTCATATGAATATATCCATGATTCGTCACCTGTTACAATCTTATATACGTCTTTTGAAGCACCACGATGGTATTTATTGAGCATTTGTTTGCACCAATTGACGCGAGCGTCTTTTTGAGTCTTTGTCAAATTGTGTGGGATCCAACGAGAACATACCTTTCTCACAGCTAAATGAACATGTAATATTTTATATATGCTGGTGGAACTAATGCCTATGGTTGCCTCAATCTCACAGTATGTCACATGACGACCTTGCAGTATTAGGTTTTGCACAGCATCAATGTTTTCTTGAACAACAACTGATTTTGGACGACCATCGCGAATCTCGTCGGTGAGCGAATGGCGGCCACGATTAAATTCGTTATACCAGCGTTTCACAGTGGCAAAGGATGGGGCTGCATCGCCAAATGTGGAAGTAAGTTGATCGATGCACTCTTGTCTTGATAATCGACGTCGAAAATCGTAAAAAATCATCGCACGAAAATGTTCACGAGTTAATTCCATTTTATTGTTGTCGCGCAATCTCCAAGGCAACATAAACAACACAAATCAAGCTATTGACAAAACATTTGAAGTACGTTATGGTCAATAATGCCAGACGATTCCGTGTAAACGTCAAATCGCGCCTAACTTCAATCAGTGTTGCCAAGGCTCAAAATATAAATAGTGGCCCTCGTAATTAAAAAATATGCATATCCTTAATAAAGAAAAATAAATTTATGTGCAAAACGTAGTGTCAGAAGGCTCTCTCGATATGTATTTCTAGATACGTTCCTGGAGAATAATAGTATGTATAGAGGATATCGCTTTTACACGTTGTAAACGCAGATCCAACTCGTTTTATTCTAAGAACGTAGAAATGGTTTGGGATAAAATTTGCCTGATGAGTAGGGAGTGGAAGTTGATGAAATGTCATCTTTTTTCTGACATCTCGGACACGATGCCCATTAAATATACACAATATTACACTTCGTCTAGAACCCAAAAAAGGTAATTTTAAAGTGCATTTTTGCCAACTTTCAGGTTTTAGGTCATTTTCCCCGATTTTCGGCATTTTCCCGTTATTTTTCGCAATATTCGTTGTATTGTTTCGTCATATTTGTCACTTCTTTCATTTTGGTAATATTCTTGAGTCTTTTCACCACGGTGAACATAGGCCTATATAGATCTCGCAAGATTGCAATTTACAAGCACAGATGCGGAGGATTAATGCATTTTACACCAATTCATTCAGTGTATACGACCTTTTCATTAAATTGTTTAAAAATTATTCGGTTGTTTCCATTGGACATCCTCGTTGCATATTTTGATTGAATGTGCATGTGGCATCATTTGGCGCCTTTTTTTCTAAAAGCAAGATTGCATTTTGTTTAATTTCCTTTTCATTTCAATTTTCAATCTGAAACTAACAAATTTAATGGTCATTTTTTTGCATTTTTTACGTCATTTTCCCCATTTTTTTAGGACATTCTATTTGTCATATACCTATTATTTTTAGGTCATCAACTTCCGCTCCCTACTGAAGTTGCTTGCAACAGCATGTGTACATCTCAAGACATGCGAGCAACGTCCGCATCGTGAAATTACTTATCTTTGTCGTAGCGAACGGGTTCGGAGTGAGTGGTGAGATGCAGAGCCGAAGCCAGCGTTAAAGACGACCAACTACTCTATCTGGGCGAGGCGATTCTGGAGGGACGGTCTCTCGCACCGAAGTGACAAGCGACGCATTGGCTTCGCACCAAGGTACGCACGCGGCAACACTCAGTATTGCAAGAGCTGCACCCTTCAATGTGTTATGTCTGTGATATTGTTTTAAGTGTTAGGCATACACACAGAAAACTAAATGCATCATATCGCACCAGAATGCATCGATTGATGCACTAAAATGTGTTTTATGGTTTCTTCAAAGAATCAGATTCACATTTGATGCATTTGGGTGCATTTTTGTATGTTTTGAAAGAAACACCAAAGTGTATCATTTGATTCAAGTGAAGATTTATTTCAGTCGAAATGCACTTCAATGCATCAGTTGATGTTCCTTGATGCACCTTCCTGCATCTTTTTGAATGATGCACTTAAACGTTTGGTCTGAGATACAGAGTTTATGTAGCTCAGACGAACCGTTTAAGTGCATCATGAAAAAAGATGCATTCTGGTGCATCAAGGTGATGCATCAACTGATACATTGAAGGGCATCTCGACTGAAATAAATCCTCACTTGAATCAAATGATGCTCTTTGGTGTTTCTTCCACGACATACAAAAATGCACCCAAATGCATCAAATGTGAATCTGATTGATTGATTTGTTGTTTTAAGTCCACTTTATGCACAGTAAGGCTAATCGGGACTGGACCTACAGTTTAAAGTGGGATCCGAACCACTTGTGCCTCCACCGGGTATCGAACCCGGGATCCCTTGATTACAAGGAGACGACGCTACCACTGCGCCATCGGGGAGGCCAATGAAATCTGATTCTTTGAAGAAACCATAAAACACACTTTAGTGCATCAATCGATGCATTCTGGCACATCAATCGATATGATGCATTTAGTTCTCTGAGTGTATTCTTATTGAATGTGCCTATTTGACTTTCCACAAGCAGAATTTTCATCATTCCAACTGTTCGTCATCCCTGTTGGGAGATGACGACAGTGTTTTAACAAATGTTTTTAGCTTTTCACAAAGAACTGTTCTCTTCCACTTTCTGTGAGGAAGCTTTTGGTACAGTGCCTTCGTTTCGGCTATGGGCCGAGCTAACGCGTGACATGGCGCAGATGCCGGCATTTTCGTCCCGTAACGTCTCGCTTATTTACGCACACATCTTCAGCATGTAAAAAAGTAAAGGGCCCTGTGTTTTGCACCACGCCATGAAAGCGTATGGGGTGTGTGGAGTTAGGACCCCATACTTTCTTGATCACGCCCGAAAATGGGGGTGATGTGATCAGCACCACTACCCTGTCCGCCATTACCCCCCAGAGTTTCCTCCAGGTACCCACTTTATATGACGCTGAGTGGGCACCGGAGGTGGGAAAAATCCCCGGATCGAATCCGGGTCTCTCGCATGGTAGTCAGACGGCCTACGACTGCTCAGTATCTTTATCATGTACACAATTATCCTCATATTGCATAACGAGTACTACCTATGTTATAAGTAGGGCTCGGAAGACCCATAAATTGCCAAAAAAGACCTAAAAATATAAAAAAGGACCAAAAAACTGAAAAAAGGACGTATAAATGTGATCCAAATTAATTAATAACTTCAGTTTTAATTACATATTTAATGCATAAAAAATACAAAATTCTGATGGTGTGGAACACAGAATGCGAAAAAACAATATGAATGAAATGCATCTTCTTTCAGACATTATATATTTTTTTAGATTAACATAATTTGAAAAATCATATTTGAAGAATCATATTTGGCCTAACAACACTAGGGTTACAGAAATAGGACTTCGGAAACCTTAACGCAGTTGGTAATATATATTTCTTTCCTACAGAAAGGATGTTTAAGAGGTGATGAACTGATGATGATTCGAATTGAGAATGGGCAGTAAAAACGTAGTCGAAAGAAGGTGAAGTTGCATAAAAAAAGCCGTTAAGACTTAAAATAAGGCTAAAAAAGAACCAATAAGCCAAAAAAAACGCCGAAAAAGGCAAAAAAGGACAAATAAAACCACCTTTTTCTGGCTTACAATGACCCAAAATGAACATATATTATGTTGGGCCTCGTCTTCGGACACTAGGAAGAAAAAGGATTTTTCCTCAACTTCCGAGCCTTAGTTATAAGTAGGGAAAGGAACTTTAGGTAAATAAATGTTTTTTCTGCGATAAGATAGAGACCCTCATTTTTGCCAAAATTCTTATCATAGCCTTATATGTCAACACAGCAAATTTTATTTTACATAAAAACACATATTTTCCAGTTTTCCGTATGTAAATACATATTTTGCGAATTTTCATTTTAAATACATAAAATCGCTCGTTGACTTCATCTACCTCGAAATCCTCCAAGGAAAAATGTTTATTCTCCGCACCTCTTTCATATCGAGAGTGCTAGGTTTGTTTTGTCTTTGAAAACGCTCGCTGGCAGACTTCTGGCACCTCGCCTACGATCCTATCGGGAGAAAATAGCTGTAAGTAGCTGGGGCTGGCTACACGTAACGATAGCAAGGCTTTTTAATGAAGCAATGCAGCTATTGTGGCCAGAAGACATAAAATTTGACAATGTTCTTCTCTTGACAGATGCTGCAGCTTACATGCAGTGGTCTTGCCGTTAGCTACCCCAAAATGGTGCACGTTACATGTGTGGCGCATGCGTTGCATAGAATATGTGAAAAGATAAGAGCTCTTTATCCCAATGTCGATAAACTGGTTTCAAATGGGAAGAAAGTTTTTATCAAGTCGCCTAGAAGAATAGACATTTTTAAACAAAAATGTCCTGAGGTTCCCCTTCCCCCTACACCTGTAGTTACGCGATGCAGATGTTATGCCCAGAACTTTGAAAAAAATTGTATCTGTTGTAAATGATCTCGACAAAGAAGAATTCTGCAAGAACTGTTGATGGAGCCCTCCTTAAAAGTCGAATTGGCATACATCTCAACAAACCTGTCCATTCTCTCTAATTCCATATGAAAGCTTGAATCGTCCGCGAACACTTTGGCAGCTTCCATTGGTGAAGTCCGTATAGTAGAAACGAAACTGAAAGAACTCACTGGATCTAATGTCTAAATGTACAGAATTTTTGGGGAAAAACCAAGGTTTTCAAACATTGTGCCAAATTGCATGTGTTTTGGAAGGAGGTGAAGTAGAGGAAGAGGAAGCTTTGGAAAACTTCAGCGTTAGTGACATTTCGTGCTTCAAATATGCAAGAATTGTTTCTTGTGACGTGGAGCCATATTTCTCACAATATAAGATGCTTTTTAGAGATAATCGTCACAGATTTACAATGGAGAATTTGGAAGGAACTATGGTGATCCACTGCAACTCTTCCAAAAAATAGCTCGCTAAGAGGTAATCATTTAGAAACTAATTTCAGGTGTTTAAAATGCATGTTATAGTTTGTTTTTGTTACCAAATGTTTTCATTTTTGTCACATATTTTCCTGTTTTTATCACATATTTTCAACATTTATGACACATAAAAAATAAATATTTCTGAGTTTTTTAGCACATAAAGTTCCGTTCCCTAGTTATAAGAGTAGTTTAGAGTTGTTCACGGCACTGTATGTATATTCTTACTTTTAATATGTTATGTTTGTTTTGTCCAGGTCCCTTTGCCACCTCGGACTGTTAACCTTTCTTAAGGGACTTCTTACACCCTTTGTTTTAACTTTTCAGTAAGAATTTTAGATAAGGTGATATTTTCCCATGTACATTGAAGAATGCAAAATCAATCCCACACACAATGTCTCATTCGGAATATGAGCATTGATTGGTTCAACGGAGGGAAAGTGGGTTTATTAATCATTTTAGTCAAGCATTGAAAAAAGTGAAATGCAGGAAAAAATGGCACAATATAGGACTGGCTACTGGAAAGAGAAGACCTCCCAGCCACGGATATACGCTCCTTACGACAATCTTTGGTACGACATTGGAAGTTAGGAATAATCTATTCCGTGGGAAGGGCTTGACTGATTGGTTTAGTTTAACTTACGTCGCTTTCCTGAAACCTTTGGCTAATCGCTAAGATGAGGATGAGTGATGATATGATGAAACTGATGAAGAACCCACAAAAAGACAAACGAGGCTCTGGGGACTGGCACTATGGCCAGCATAATTCTGTGTGTTGCCCTGTTTTTTGTCCTTATGTGTGCTGAGTGCCCCCTTTTAGCCTCAGCTTTTAAGAGAAGTCAGAATATTTGAAGATTTTAGTTATGCAACGTTAGAGTTGTTATTTGCAACAGTAAGGGGCTGGACCCCGTTTAATGTGACGGGTTCAAAATAGCCTAAGTGCTGACGCACCCAAAATTTTAAATTCAAATTCAAAAAATTTTAAATCCATTCGAACCCGAAATTTTTGGCGTCGTAGCGCACTGTGCTAACCACTCCGCCACGAAGTTCAGTGGAGAGCGTTGGCGTAGGTAGAAAGTTTTCTTGACATAAATTTGAAGTTTAGAAACAGGATTGTATCAAATAACTAATGTTTTGTTGCCAACTCGGAGAAAGCAAAATTAACTTGTAGGGTGCCACAAAAAATAGGAATACGGGAGAAAATTATGATAGGAGAAAGATAAGAGAGAGGGGAGAAAAGGAAACATGAAGAAAAGATAAATTGGGAAATGGGAGAAGATGGTAAGAATTAAGGAAGATATAAAAGGAAAGGGACAAAGAAGAGAGGGGGAACATAAAGAAAGAAGAGAAGTAGTTGTGAGATAGATGAGAGAGAGAGAGTGTGTGTGCGTTAACAAACCAGCTTCCAATATATTACAATTTTCAATCTTTTCCTTACATAAAGAACTGGAAGGTGGAAGATATTCAGTTACAATTGTGGAGTCCAAGGGAAAGCACTTCTGGTGGTTCTATGCCCTACAGCGCTGATTAAGGAGCCTTCTGCTTATGGAGCCCGCAAGATGCAAATGCACGGTTGGTTGCATACCACGTAGGCGTTACAGATTCTATTATGTATCTTGCTAGCGGGAGTGCTGTGAACCACAGATAAATCTATTATACCGTAGTACAGGTATATACATACATTTATCTATGTTTGAACCTAATAGGAGCCTCCCTGTGGCATAGTAGTAACTTAGGGTATCAAAATGGTATAGAGAGAACAGGGGTGACGCCAGATAAAGTCAAAACCGCTTGCGGCGGCCGCCTGTTGCGTCCATTTGTTAACATTCAGCGAGAGGGAATTTCGTTGGGGTAAGTGAGGCTGTTGGTTATGTTTCCTTGCGTTAAATCATGAAAGTGTCGGAAAAGTAACGCATTAGTAACGAAAGCGCCTGAAAAGTAACGCGTTACTAACGAAGGTCCCTGAAAAGTAACGCGTTACCAACGAAAGTGCCTGAAAAGTAACGCGTTACTAACGAAGGTACCTGAAAAGTAACGCGTTACTAACAATGGTGCCTAAAAAGTAACGCGTTACTACCGAAAGTGCCTGAAAAGTAACGCGTTACTAACGAAAGTGCCTGAAAAGTAACGCGTTACTAACAAAGGTGCCGGAAAATTAACGCGTTACTAACGAAGGTGCCGGAAAAGTAACGCGTTACTAACGAAAGTGCCGGAAAAGTAACGCGTTACTAACAAAGGTGCGTGAAAAGTAACGCGTTACTAACGAAGGTGCCGGAAAAGTAACGCGTTACTAACGAAAATGTCTGTAAAGTAACGTGTTACTAACTAAAGTGCCTGAAAAGTAACGCGTTACTAAGGAAAGTGGCTGAAAAGTAACGCGTTACTACCGAAAGTGCCTGAAAAGTAACGCGTTACTAACAAAGGTGCGTGAAAAGTAACGCGTTACTAACGAAGGTGCCGGAAAAGTAACGCGTTACTAACGAAAATGTCTGTAAAGTAACGTGTTACTAACTAAAGTGCCTGAAAAGTAACGCGTTACTAAGGAAAGTGGCTGAAAAGTAACGCGTTACTAACTAAAGTGCCTGAAAAGTAACGCGTTACTAACGGAAGTGCCTGAAAAGTAACGCGTTACTAACGAAGGTGTAGGAAAAGTAACGCGTTACTAACGAAAGTGCCTGAAAAGTAACGAGTTACTGAAGTGCCAAAAATGGAAGGCGTTAGTAACGAAAGTGGCTAAAAAAGTATTATTTAAGTGTTGTTTGTAATTGAAAACGTTAGCCCTTATTTATAGTCCGTATGTTGCTAAGAATTTGTTTCTTATTCGATATTAATTTTGATATTGCATGCTGTCTAAACGAAACAAACAAGATTATGGAAGAAAATATTGAAAAATCTGGACAACAATGTTTCATTCTGTTCTCCAGATATGGCTACACATATATAATTAGACTTTATCCATAAGCATTACTTACCTATAGTTTCCACAGGTTCAGCCTTCTTGGAGTTTCTGCAGTGGCATCTCTTTCATACCTGTGGAAAAAAAAAATAGAAGTGACATCAAGAGACTGACAACAAAATTCCGAAAAAGTGCTTAACGTTACATTACGGTCATTTCTTTATGTTTTCTATCACCTGCCGATAGATTGAGAAATTGGAACATTCCCATTGGCCTACATTTTCTTCTGTTACTCGCCAGGTCCCTTTGACTTGATTCACATCTACGCTCAAGTAACGATCAGATCACCCTCCGCTCACGGGCTGGTGAAATATTGTTGAATGATTCTTAAACGGAAGCATTCACACTTAGCGGTCCGGTCAAGGTTCGCTCCGATCACGCTCAGCTCGCGGTCCGGTCTCGATCAAGTGGAAAGAATATTTGACTGGAGCGTGAGGGGGTGGAGCTTGACTGGCCGAAGCTTGATCGTTGATCTGAACGTGTGTAACGCTCAACCCACGGTTCAGTAGCAATCTTCAGCCACGTTGCAGAGAATAAGTAATCCAGTTTTGTGCGCAGAAGATGAGCGGTCAGAAGTCAAAGACCTATCGAAACACAGTCAAAGGCGAGCATAGATAAAATTGATTCATTGGCAAAAATAGTGTGACAAAGTAGTGTTTACCATTGTTGACATTGACTGTTTTGCACATTGTAGCTGCAAATAAACGTTTCAAACCGAAAGTATAACATGAATAAACAGTATTTATAATAGCCTTCCTCCGTGGCTACGACGCCAAGTGCCCCGGGTTCGAATCCTCGCAATTAGTCAAAACTGTCAGAAAAGGGAAGTAAATCAACTAAATCAATGAATCCCTTCTTTCGCAATTCTCCTTCTTCTTTGTCATTTTCCTTTAATTACCGCCAGTGCTGTAAGAGACAAGTCCATCGCTGAAAATCTCTTAAACATTGTAGTTAGCACAATCGGCAAGCTCTTTATACCGGAAAAATCTGTGCAAACTGTCAAGAAACCAACACAAGACTGACGTTGATTGTACGTTGACCGGAGCAAAGCTTGAACGCTAGTGTGGATACCCTCTGACCATGAGCGGAGAGTGAGCAGTAACCTGAGCGTAGATGTGAATCAAGCCTTTGGCGTAGTCGTTCGTGTAGAGTACCACAAAACTTGGGGTTATAGGTTCGAGTTCAGGGAAAGGCAAGGAGTTTAACGAGTATATACCAAACCATAGGCGTAGCTTAGCGGGGGCACAGGGAAGCACTCCCCCCCGCACAAATGTTCAAGTTACTAAATTTAAAAATTAAAGATACTTTTGTTAACACCGGGACAAGGCATTGATGAGTATTTTTAATGATTGCTCAAATGTAAATTATTTAGCAAAATAGTTGTGGACTTTTGTGGATGGAAAACTTGTTCATCCTGCCTCCCGATGCCCCAAGTTTTATTCTGCCCTCGAAAGTTAAGTCCCAAGTTTGATTGTGCCCTCGAAAGTTAAGTCCCAAGCTTGATTCTTCCCCAAAAGGTAAGTCCCAAGTTTGATTCTGCCCCCAAAAGTTAAGTCTCAAGTTTGATTGTACCCTCGAAAGTTAAGTCCCAAGTTTCATTGTGCCCCCAAAAGTTAAGTCCCAAGTTTCATTGTGCCCCCAAAAGTTAAGTCCCAAGTTTGATTGTGCCCCCAAAAGTTAAGTCCCAAGTTTGATTCTGCCTCCAAAAGTTAAGTCCCAAGTTTGATTCTGCCCTCGAAAGTTAAGTCCCAAGTTTGATTCTGCCCCCAAAAGTTAAGTCCCAAATTTGATTCTACCCTTCCAAAGTTAAGTCCCAAAATCGATTATGACCCCCCCCCCAAGTTACACTCATGTACCAATCCCATTGCTTTGATTGTAACAGGTTACACCAAACGCGGTTTGGTTCACCTAGCTTTTCCAATGACTTGCTACATTCACCACACCAAATTATTTTGGTTCACCTCTTCTGTTTATAAGTTACTTCCCCCTCACGATTTTAAAACAAGGAGAGA
The DNA here is from genome assembly GCF_977018435.1 of Lepisma saccharinum. NCBI lineage: Eukaryota > Metazoa > Arthropoda > Insecta > Zygentoma > Lepismatidae > Lepisma > Lepisma saccharinum. The sequence continues at coordinate 32,892,661 of NC_139257.1, forward strand.
GACGGGGATTAAGTTATCTGTACAGCGGAAGTTATTCAACTTTATGACTTTAGGTAGTTAATATAGTCAATTAAAAACTTCATTTCACTCCCAAATTTTGATAACAGTTATTTTGATTAACTATGAATACCACAATCCTATATCAAAAACCATTACAAATTTATCTGATTAACAAACGTTAAACACATTTTTCCACATTGAACAGGAACACCCTATGCATGTACCATTCTCCCATTACTTTAAAATCTATAATTATACAATTAGCATTTGTTTCCGAAGGAATAACACTTAATGAAAGTCAGTCCACGTAAATCAGTGAAGCTGTAACAGCCTGTAAGAAACGCTGCTTCTAAAGGTGGAGGAATTTTAAATAAATTCGATTCCGGTCCAAGAGAGAAAATCAGCAAGTGTAAATGGATTTTGGACAGTAAAGAAACTTTTTATCTGTAAAGTATAGGGGTCAAGGGTCCCGGGTTCGAATCCTGGCCTTGGCATGGATGTTTGCGAGTGTCCATTCATCAACTTCATCATATCATCACTCATCCCAATCTTCGGAAATTAGCCAAAAGTGGCACAAGAAGCGAAGTAAGATAAAGCAAATCTATCAATCAATCAAAAATACGACCCAAAAACTTTCTTCCGGCTAAATTTAAATACGGTCCAGGAACCTTTTTTTGGCTAAATTTAAATACGGTCCAGGGACCTTTTTTGGCTGAATTTTAATACGGTCCAGGGACCTTTTATTGGCTGAATTTTAATACGGTCCAGGAACCTTTTTTTGGCTCAATTTAAATACGGTCCAGGGACCTTTTTTTGCTCAATTTAAATACGGTCCAGGGACCTTTTTTTGGCTGAATTTTAATACGGTCCAGGGACCTTTTTTGGCTCAATTTAAATACGGTCCAGGGACCTTTTTTTGGCTGAATTTTAATACGGTCCAAGGACCTTTTTTTGGCTGAAATTTAATACGGTCCAGGAACCTTTTTTTGGCTGAATTTAAATACGGTCCAGGGACCTTTTTTGGCTGAATTTAAATACGGTCCAGGAACCTTTTTTTGGCTGAATTTTAATACGGTCCAGGGACCTTTTTTGGCTCAATTTAAATACGGTCCAGGGACCTTTTTTTGGCTGAATTTTAATACGGTCCAAGGACCTTTTTTTGGCTGAAATTTAATACGGTCCAGGAACCTTTTTTTGGCTGAATTTAAATACGGTCCAGGAACCTTTTTTTGGCTGAATTTTAATACGGTCCAGGAACCTTTTTTGGCTCAATTTAAATACGGTCCAGGAACCTTTTTTTGGCTCAATTTAAATACGGTCCAGGGACCTTTTTGGCTCAATTGAAATACGGTCCAGGGACCTTTTTTTGGCTGAATTTTAATACGGTCCAGGAACCTTTTTTGGCTCAATTTAAATACGGTCCAGGAACCTTTTTTTGGCTCAATTTAAATACGGTCCAGGAACCTTTTTTTGGCTGAATTTTAATACGGTCCAGGAACCTTTTTTGGCTCAATTTAAATACGGTCCAGGAACCTTTTTTTGGCTCAATTTAAATACGGTCCAGGAACCTTTTTTTGGCTGAATTTTAATACGGTCCAGGGACCTTTTTTGGCTCAATTTAAATACGGTCCAGGGACCTTTTTTTGGCTGAATTTTAATACGGTCCAAGGACCTTTTTTTGGCTGAAATTTAATACGGTCCAGGAACCTTTTTTTGGCTGAATTTAAATACGGTCCAGGAACCTTTTTTTGGCTGAATTTTAATACGGTCCAGGAACCTTTTTTGGCTCAATTTAAATACGGTCCAGGAACCTTTTTTTGGCTCAATTTAAATACGGTCCAGGGACCTTTTTGGCTCAATTGAAATACGGTCCATGGACCTTTTTTTGGCTCAATTTTAATACGGTCCAGGGACCTTTTTTGGCTCAATTTAAATACGGTCCAGGGACCTTTTTTTGGCTGAATTTTAATACGGTCCAGGAACCTTTTTTTGGCTAAATTTAAATACGGTCCAGGGACCTTTTTTGGCTGAATTTTAATACGGTCCAGGAACCTTTTTTGGCTCAATTTAAATACGGTCCAGGGACCTTTTTTGGCTGAATTTTAATACGGTCCAAGGACCTTTTTTTGGCTGAATTTTAATACGGTCCAGGAACCTTTTTTTGGCTGAATTTTAATACGGTCCAGGAACCTTTTTTGGCTCAATTTAAATACGGTCCAGGAACCTTTTTTTGGCTCAATTTAAATACGGTCCAGGAACCTTTTTTTTGGCTCAATTTAAATACGGTCCAGGGACCTTTTTTCAATGAAACAACACGCAACTTGGACCGAATTTAAATTGTGCTAGGAACAAGTTTCCGGTCCTGCAGCAGAATCCAATAAAACCCATTAGAATTTATGGGTTGCTGGACCTTTAACAACCCTGGCAGAAAATATAACTTTAACGAGTCTACTGACACAAACCCATCTGACCAACATGACCCGAAGTAATCTACTCTTACTAAACACACAAACTTCAATAATTTAAACAAGTGAAATATCTATTAAAGAACCATGTAGGTCTTCAAGTAGGCAAGGTTCTGCCACGTCAAAGCTTTCGCTCCTACAGCTCCAAGGTCTAACCAATGGCAGAGCTTGCTTTACTCACATGATAATACAAGTCTACTTGCATGAGCCATACTACCACAGATAAGGGTATGTGTAATGCAACACTATATGCTTATATGTTCTACGTGCAAACAATACTTGATACTTTTCTTACCTACCTTCCACTTGTCTTGCCCCTTCTTGCTACAGCAGCAAGATGGAGCCAGCCAAGCATTGTCACGTTCCTGTATATCAACCAACAAACTTTAGGGGTCATTTCGTGGTAAAATCAACCATAAATCTGAACCTTAACGTCTCAGAAATTGATAATTTTTGACACAGTGGTGTCAGTCAAGTTAACAAAAACATTAAAATTTCAGACGTGCATTATAATACAAAACAATCATTTTCCATAGGAACCCACTGGAGTTCCATTATGGAATTTGGCACACAGATAGTCAATTGATTTATTTAAAACATATTATTTTCCAAAAAAAAAAAAAAGTTGTAGGGCTAAGTCTTAAAGCTTTCCCAGCGACGAATGATGAATAGCTAAATTCCCTCAGGCTTAGAAACTGTTTCAGAATTGACCTGGTCTATAGACCGACAGAATTAACCATAATTAATAAGAAATTAACCATAAATAATAAATATAGTTTCAACTAATTACTTTTTTGAAAGTCAATAGCTTTGAAACTAAGAGCTCAAAAAGTATTAAATTTTATACCTTTTGTCCTCTTCATAGGTACGTACAGTGAACGAACCAAACAGTCTTACACATCTTAATTCTCCAAGTTCAGGAATATATTTTTTTGTAACACCATTAAGCCTTGTTTCCATGATATGAAAAACTCAATATGCTGACCAAGGCAGAAATTTATTTTATTATAAAGTGCATTTGTACTTGGTGCAGAGTCTGAAGAAGACCTTGCTAGAAGGTTGAAACGTTACGTTTAGTTTATGTTTTATAATAAAATAAATTTCTGCCTTGGTCAGCATATTGAGTTTTTCATGTTTTATTGGTTGATTGACAAGGAATCAGTCTTAGGTGCCAAGATTTCCACTAGAAACTCCTCACCAGGGGTAGAGAAGAGAACAGATATGTTACAAGTCTAAAGTCCACAGCATAAACCTTGAAACAAGGTGTGATTTATAGTAACACTTGCTCCAACAAATCAAGCATTTCAGAAGCTCTTCAAAATAATGAATAAAAAAACTTGCATTTTGTTCCTTCTCCTTCTTTCCCGTCGCCATAGGTCAAGCAATTGTATTCCTTCATTACACACAGAACCCAAAACGTGTCAGTTGACACATATATTTTTATTTCAATAACACATTAACGTGCATAATCTGCAAATGATGCACCTTTTAGTGTGTCAAAATACACATAGGAATGTATTAAAGGGTATTTTTATGAGATGAAGTTCCGTGTGATGCACTAAAATGCATCAATTTGGAAGATCAGACAAGATCATTTAAAAGATAACAAAATTACACATTCAGCTGTGTCAATTGATGAATTAAAAGTGAAAGTTTGTTATCTTCGAAATGATCTTGTCTGATCTTCCAAATTCATGCATTTTAGTGCATCACACGGAACTTCATCTCATAAAAATACCCTTTAATACATTCCTATGTGTATTTTGACACACTAAAAGGTGCATCATTTGCAGTTTATGCACGTTAACGTGTTATTGAAATCAAAATATATGTGTCAATTGACACTTTTTGGGTTCTGTGTGTACAGCTTGCTTATGTTCCACTGCAACGTGTGACTGCCATACAATGCAAAGCAGGGAGCATTCCTCGGACACATATTAATAATTGGTTCAGCCCTCACGTTGTATGCGTTAACTATTACCAGCATGTATCGCCCTAGGGTGGTAGTTTATTCCATTACGTGCAACGAACTCATAAAAAAGAGCAGGTTTCTGGCCTGACGACCATTAGGCTTCAATTGCAATTCATATGTAAATCTTTTGCCTTCAACTCTAGCATCTCCGTAAGGAGGGATAGTAAATGTATATATCTCGTACACGCAAGACTGTATTAATATATGCATTGGAGGTGCATAAAATAAACGTGATGCATTTTCTTCTCTTGTGTGTATTTTCAAATACAAAATTACATATGGCCATACCACGAGAGAGAGTCTAGGAGAAGATATCGCAGGCCGTCGAAGACTACCTGGTGGAACGCAGTTTGAATTGTTGTTTTAAGCCCACTTTATGCACAGAAAGACTAATCGGGACTGGGCCTACAGTTTAAAATGGGATCCGAACTACTATGTGGTATCGTAACGAACTGTGAGGTTCGTGGGATCGTACCAAGAACGTTAACCATTGAGGTGGGTGTTGTAGCTACCACCCCCACAATAAACCAATGGGTGATGTAACTTATTTATCATTCATCCTTAATGATGAGAGCAGTCGTCATTGATATGACAAGTCAAATGCTTGGCAGTGCGAAAGGCACAACTAAAACTAAATAGCTTAACAACTAGAAAAGACAATGGTCACTCATTCGGTTTTATGAACCTTCGAACCTGAATCATGGCTGGGTTAGGATAATTACCTGTCTATCTGAAGAGTGGTGATAATTTCGAAGAATAAAATAAACTAAGACCTCTCTAGGCTTCGTTGCTCGTTGACCAGGACTCGCCTCACTTTCCCTCAAGTCCTTTCTCCAAGCTCCTCTCTCTCCTCAATCCAAAACAAAAGTCAGTCCCTTCTCAGTCTGTCTCACCTCTATATCACCCAGGCCATGGAGACCTTCCTCCATACCGAATCGTGATTTTTACTACCGTACCTCTATTGCAAACAGCTGACTACATAGGCTGATGGAACTTCCTACATCTTGTATACATCAGGAAGTTTGCATAGCACAACACTGTGCATTATTCACATACCACAGAGGTTAAGACAACTGGAGTAAACAAGTGAATGCCCTCGTCAACATGAAGCATCGAGAGAGAGTTTAAATAAAATATAATCTTATAGATTAATACGGTATATAACCACCGGGTATCGAACCCCCATGCCCGTTGATTACAAGGCGACGACTACACCGTTAAATGATTCACGTTCGAGCTCTTAATCGAAGTTGGGAGGTTTGATCACCGGTCTGGTCATGAATGTTTGTTTTGTTTATTTATTTATTTGGTTTATTTTACTTTGTTTTCCTGCCACTTTTGGCTAATCGCGAAGTAAGGCGAAGCTTTTCATGACTTAGCATATTTTTTTTTTGGTTAAGGGTGATGTGTTCCCTAAATATATAGAAATTCATATTGTGACGAAACTAATTGAATTAAGGTGCTCTTTAAGGTCATATCTTGGGCATATTTGGCCATTTCTACATGATAGAGCATATTTTAATGGATTTTCGGTCATATTCAGCATATTTTTGCTTTTTCAAGAAGTATACAGTCATTTTTGAACTGGATTCGTTCTTAATACCATGTTCACTTGAGGGTACTATTTTTTTACTGCAGCAAAATTGTTCCGCAACACTCCACCCTTACCGGGCCGCTTCTGGCAGGAAAAAAACCCAATAAACAACTAAATAGGCTCGTTAGTCCTGGGTTTCCATCCCGTTCGTCACCAGAGCGCTCTGAACCAAAGAATCAATCACAGGCAAGAACTTACTGAAATTAATGTTGCAGGGTGATTGCTGAAAACTCGCAGAAATGGCCTTTATACATTTATTTACAATTTAACAAAACAAGGCTCGGATTCTTCCAATAATTCTCTAATTTACATTATTTACATTCCTCTAACTTGAGCCCCACGCCAGAACTGCCAAGTGGAAGCTGAGCATCAGCAGAACTGCCTCGGGATGCTTTTTCTAATGGAGGCCACTGGAGCTCGAAGATCACTCTCCCTTCTGCTATCCAGTTCAAAAACACACTCTCCCTGTCATCTGACACAGGCCATATTTATACTTCCTCCCGCGTCGCATGGGGGAGGGCTGAAAGTTCAAACCTTATTGGCTCTTATAAGCTACACAGAACCATGGAAGAAACCCAAGCATACAAATTCATACACAATCACAAAAAGAAACAAAAAAACAAATACTGTTTGTAACAAAATCTTTTTCATTGAAAATTTAAAGAAAGTATTATTCATTGTGCATTGGAACTCACCAGGGCCCATAAAGTGAACAAAAATAGTATGTATATGAAAATATTACAGCATAAGTTAGATATTGATGTTTGAAATAGTCCAGTTACAAGGGCATATTTCTCAAATTTTAGTGCATATTTTGTAAAACTTTAGATCATAAGAGCATATTTTATTTTGCATATTTTGGTAATTTTTAGGTCATAAAAATTCTAACCCTAAATAATGAGTGATGATATGATGAAATTGATGAAGGGATACTCACAAAAAACACCCATGGACAGACCGGCGTGACCGCTGGTGTCGTAGCGCTAATCACTCCGCCACGGAGGTCGACAGATGTTGACCAGCTTCATCTAAATCACTCATCCCCATCGTCGCGATTAACCAAATGTGGAAGATATGCGATGTAAAACAACAAATATACATAGTACTCAGTCATTAACTTCAGTATCTGTATATATGCGTTTTCAAGGACGCAATAAATGTGCTAACTTTTACTTTTATGTTTTATGCTTTGGGGATTTTAAATAAAAAAAAACAAATGTACAGTCACCAGCAATAAAGATAGGACACCTATATCCTCAAATACTCGCTTCCGTGCAAGGCGTTGTGTGTGTGTGCGATAAGTGAATTGTACTAGCAAATTTGCAATGGCATCTACCACCGCCGTAGAGGTAGACAACACACATAACGCCTTGCTATGCAGGGAAGCGAGAATTTCAGGATATAGGTGTCCCATCTTTATTGCTGGTGATTGTACTTTCATTACTAGGGACAGAAGTTTTCGTAAAGTGTCTAAAATATATTTGGGTAAGTTAAAGCGGCAAGTTTTCGATGTTTCGCAATTGCGAAATAACGCGAATTATGCCATTTTTTTTCAGAATAACAGCGACTTTTGCACTTTAACGCGAAAAACTAGGCGAAATATGCAATATAAACTAGGAATAACACCCCGTTTGTTCAAAAAGAACTACCTGAAGTGCTATTTGATCTGTCGTTTCTAGTCTAGTTGGTAAAAGTTCGATTCAATAGAAATTGTCACGCTCCATTTATTGCAGCTTGGCGCAGACATGACATGTGAAATAGAATTTGCTTGCCAGAAGTGTTATTAGGAACAGGAAAATTTTCATGGAGAAGCACCTGTTGTGTTTCGGGGGAGGGGGAGGTTGTGTATATGTGTGTGCGTGTGTGTGTGTGTGTGTGTGTGTACATAAAACGATATTTTGAGGTCCCAGAGGGATTTTCTTGGCATTGTTGGGAAAAGTTATATGTATGACTATTTTCAAAGATTTGGGTAATATCATTCAATAAACATTTCATATTTACTGGCTGATGAGATGAAATCGTTTTTCAAATGGAAGTCATTTCTCACAAAGGTAAGCCTTCTTTTTTTTATATTAAAACTAAAATTTGTCTCAATTTTCCAAAACTAAAGCAATGTGAACCATACAAGGAACAGTAAAACTAAAAATGTAAAAATAACATCAATTTTAAAACAATAACACCGAATTTTGCCCTAAACCACGAAAAATAGCACCGAAATGCAGTAAAAAATAACATCGAAATTCAGGGGGGAGAAACGAAAACTTCACGTCCCTAGATATTACTTCAATATATTTCTATTGCGTGCTTATGCCTTTTCGTGAATTTGCATTCAAAACTGTACAATTATTTTCAGTCACCCTGTACATGTACATAGATATAACGCAAGGCAAAGCGCGTTGAGCATGCGCCGTAGAATGTGCCGCAACACGGAGTTTAAACCGACTCCCAGGCGGCTCTGCTTTATCCCAGACGCCAGGATGACGTAAAACGCACGACGCCTCGCCATCACAGCGATTTAGCCGAGACCGCACGAAGCATGCCAACGACTGGATCCATTAGCGAGTCAGCCAGCGCCGCGGCGCGGCCGTCGGGGGAAATACGCTAAGCCCGACACCGAGCTCGGCGCTTCATGGTGGAAGGGGGAGAAAGGGGGAGGGGAAAGTGGAATGGGGGATAATCTGGGAAAAGGAAGGTGGGGGCAGAGTGCCACGCGCGAGCTGGGGTGATTTAATCCGGCAGTGTCTGCAACTGGAGGAGCCTAAAACTTCGCCAGGAGGCGCTGTTTAACTGGGCCACTCGCAAAAGAGGGAAGATTTTTTTTAAAAAAAACTAAAGTGAAGCAGACGAAATTCGAATCATACACCGCTAGAGCAATACACATATTAAGCTTCTGCATGTGTAACTATTATTAAACAGAACACGTTCGGGTGGCTGAAGATGGGTGACGATCTCGCATTCGGGAGATCGCGGGTTCAAATCTTCTGATTAACTTTTTCCGCAGTTTTCCTGTTACTCCTGATCGATTGATTTCGTTCATTTTACTTCGCTTTTCTGGCTAATCGCGAAGATGAGAATGAATTGTGATATGATGAAATTGATGTAGGGAGAGACACAATTGACAGGCCACGATTCGAACCCGAACCTTTGGTATCATAGCGTGCTGCGCTAACCTCTCCACCACGGGGGCGTCAGTTTGTTTGATCTGCCTGATAAGAAGAACTCCATTAAGCGTTGTAATACGCAATTTCTGCATAAAGTTTCTAACACCATTAAGCCTTGTTTCCATGATATGAAAAACTAAATATGCTGACCAAGGCAGTAATTTATTTTATTATAAAACATAAACTAAACGTGACGTTTCAACCTTCTAGCGAAGTCTTCTTCAGACTCTGCATCAAGTACAAATGTAACAAGGTACAAAACAGGACGATATATATACACAAACATTACTCCCCTCCAGACTATTAGAAAGTTGTTCTGGAACATTCTAGCAGGTGGCTTTCCCTTGTCAACTGTACTTTCATCTAAAAGGCTAAACATATATACTTCCATCTAGAATGTGGTTGGTCTCTTTATCTCACGCTATTTTTCCTTCATTCTTCTCTCCTCTTTCTCTCTTGTCCTTTCCACTCTTTCTAACACCTTCTTCCATTCTTTGTTTAACTTCAGTCCCCCATTCCAGTTCATTGTGTCTTCTTCACCTTTCTTCTCTATTTCCTTGGCCTCCTTCCACTTTCTCACTAGCATTCTCTTCTCTCTTCCTATCTGCTTAACCTCATCCCACTCTATGTCATGTCCTGTTTCTCTCGTGTGTTTAAAATATCGCATTTCTCTCTCTCTCTCTTAAGTCGTAAGCGAGAATGCAAACAAGAAAAAGGAAAACAGAGAAGAGGAAGAGGAAGGGATTATCTACGAAGTGAAATGTAAAGAATGTCAGAGTGTGTACATAGGAGAAACGAAAAAGAGGCTGAAAGACAGGTTGAAACAACATAGTGATGATGTACGACTTAAGAGAGAGAGAAATGCGATATTTAAACACACGAGAGAAACAGGACATGACATAGAGTGGGATGAGGCTAAGCAGATAGGAAGGGAGAAGAGAATGCTAGTGAGAAAATGGAAGGAGGCCAAGAAAATAGAGAAGAAAGGTGAAGAAGACACAATGAACTGGAATGGGGGACTGAAGTTAAACAAAGAATGGAAGAAGGTGTTAGAAAGAGTGGAAAGGACAAGAGAGAAAGAGGAGAGAAGAAGGAAGAAAAATGAAGGAAAAAGAGCGTGAGATAAAGTGTGCAACCACATTCTCTTTGAGGTGAAAGTACAGTTGACAAGCGAAAGCCACCTGCTAGATTGTTCCAGAACTACTTTCTAATAGTCTGGAGGGGAGTATTTTTGTGTATATATATCGTCCTGTTGTGTAACTTGTTACATTTGTACTTGGTACAGAGTCTGAAGAAGACCTTGCTATAAGGTTGAAACGTTACGTTTAGTTTATGTTTTATAATAAAATAAATTACCGCCTTGGTCAGCATATTTAGTTTTTCATAAAGTTTCTGTGCAAAGGCAGAAAGCACCTGTCGCGCATCATGTTTGATTGAGGTAGTGGATAAAGTTTGGCAAAGCGTACCAGCGCAGTCCCAGGAACTCGGTTCTAAGAGTCGTGAGTTGGAAATGCCCCAGTCTCCGGTATGTTATGTGCTTCATAAGCGTGTGCAACTGAAGACTAGTACTCACTGAACCAAACAAAGCGCTTCGCTCGGTCTTCAACGTGAACATGCAGGAATAACCACTCCGGCACGGAGTGCGGCTGAAAGTAATCTTGCAAGGTAAAGGTAAAAAGGTAAGTTCCTTGTGCAAATTGCACATGCCACGAATGTGCATTTAGAGGATATGGGGGGTAAGACCCCCGCTCATTCTCGACCTCGGCCATTTTGAAGGTGATGTGATCAGCTCCATGCTCCGGCCGCCCTTATCCCCAGGGACCCATTGATTTGAGGCTGGGTGTGCCACAGAGCCGCTTTTTGCGGGGACAAGGCCGGAAAAAGTCTTACCTTAGTTTACCCACCCCGGGAATCGAACCCAGGTCTCCAGCATGACAGTCAGACGTCCTACCGACTTCTTTTATAAATATACTAGCTGATTGCCTGGCGTTGCTCGGGTATTTATTTATCCCAATCTTCTATTAAACAGCAAAACATTGAATTCTAACTATAGTGCAAAATAAACTTGGAGTTGAATGGCATTGGGAGTGTCACTATTAATCTTAGCGACCCCGAAAAATAAGGTTGCCACACTAATATCGGTCGTTTTCGATTATTTTTACATGTCACCCCCTTCCCACCCCCACCCCTAGGGGTACCAGGGTTGTCTTACCCCCACAGTATTTCATTCAATATTGCAACTGATACGTGTACCAAGTTTGGTTGAAATCGCTCCAGGCGTTCGAGAGTTATGCCGGAACAAACATACACACCCACACATACATCCATTTTTATGTATTATATATACAGGGTGTTGCAAAATACCTGTTACAACGCTTGGGAGGTGATTCGACAAGTAAAAACAAGGAAAAAATGCCATGTGAAAAAATGTCGAAATCGGCACCGTTTTCGAGTGACAGGCGTGCGAAAATCGCCTCACACCATGTTTATGGCACAATAACTCAAGAAGGAATAAAGATATCAATGTCGGATTAAAAACATACAAAGAAAGTCGTGCCTGAGGAATACAATGGTGCATCAATTGAGGCCCAGTGTAAATTGCGCAAGGGGACTCTCAAAGAAAGTGGGGAATCCCTTGATGGAAAATATAGGAAATTTACTACTATTTTCTACATTATGTTGAGATCGGAATGTAGCCAGTAAAAAATGACGACGTATGTCCACATGTCCCACTACTGCTGGGACACCGTCCCACACTCGGGAAATAGGAAATTCACTCGAAAATGACGCTATGCCGTCAAATTACGCTCAGATTGATTTCAGCTAATTGATACAGAAAGCCCCACTAGAGGCGCTGTGAGTGTAGGTCACCTGTTACGTATTAGTGTTGGTGGATACTACGTAGAGAGTGTAGTCGGCCGTTGTTTTTCCTGTCTTGTTCTGCGTCTCGCAGCGTGGAGTTTAGTCTGGCGTGTGTGTATGGATGAATTGCGCCAAGGAATATTGTACGTAGAGTACGTATTCCCGTGTTCTTTCTCGGTTTGCAACAACTGCGTGGACACCTGTGTGACATTACGTGGGTGCTAATCACGGTAGTTGTGATCCGTCACTCGGAGGGAAAGTGCCCCTGTTGCTGGGCAGTTCTCGAACAGGACAATGGTGGAGTACTCTACCCACGAGCTTGCTGATATGCATCTCGTTTATGGAGAGGCAAACCGAAACAGCCGTGAAGCACGGCGTTCGTATCACGAACGATTTCCCAATAGGCGGTTACCAGCACATGCACTCTTTCAAAGACTTGATGCTCGACTGCGTGAAACTGGATCTCTACTACCCCGTAGGTGGGATTGTGGAAGACCCCGCACTGTGCGCACTGTGCAATTTGAAGAGGACGTGTTGGACGCGATACGAGACCGTCCTGACACCAGCACACGTGTCATTGCTCGTACTCAACAAAATTACCATAGCAATGTATTCCGCGTTCTTCAGGAGGAGGGATTGCACCCATACAAATTTTTGTGTGGTACTTTGTGTGGTGGGAATTATCGGGTGTTTCTACATGACGTGTTAGCTGAACTTTTGGAAAACGTGCCACTGGCAGGTAGACAACGTATCTGGTTTCAACACGACGGCGCCCCCGCACATTTCGACCGGGGAGTCAGAGCCTTACTCAACGATATTTTCGGCGATCGTTGGCTTGGCAGGGATGGACCTTTACCGTGGCCACCTCGTTCCCCCGATCTCACACCACTGGATTTCTTTGTGTGTGGAGAAATGAAAAGGCTCGTGTATGAAACCCATGTGGAAAGTGCTGAGGACCTCGTTGCTCGTGTTAGTGCCGCTGCTGGGACAATTGGTGACATGCCAGACAAGTCCAGTGCGTACCAGACAATCAGTGCTTCGCCGATGCCATCTTTGTCTTGAAGTCAATGGCGGACATTTTCAACAACCTCTCTGAGTATACCGGTGTTTGTGAGCCCCTATCAGCACCGCATAGTGTCCTTTAGTGAAAGGTGCGAGTGAAGATGCTGGATATTGCTGTACTTCATACCGTCGATCTGCATGTGCGGAGGTTGTGCGCTTCTCAGTGGAATCCCTTCCAGATGTGCTGTGCCTGGAAATGTTACATGCCATTGTGTGCATTTTCTCGCCATTCTCTGTCTTCATATCCTTCGAGGATTACCCACTTTCTTTGGGGAGCTCTCTTGTAGTATGTACAGACTGACGACATGTGGCCATTGTTTAACTTTTGTTTTTCATACTGCAAAGTAGTGTGTCAACATTAAGGGATTGAAAACGTTTATTTATGATTTTCCCGTATTTTTTTTCCATTTGGGATGGTGTCCCAGCAGTAGTGAGACATGCAACAAATTGGTTTCTTTTCTTCTTCGTACCTCAATGTGAACTGTGTACAACAGGAGATTTGCAGTTATTTTCCAATTTCCCGAGTGTGGGACGGTGTCCCAGCAGTAGTTGGATATGTGGACATACGTCGCAATTTTTTTACTGGCTACATTCCGATCTCAACATTATGTAGAAGATAGTAGTAAATTTCTTGTATTTTCCATCAGAGGATTCCCCACTTTCTTTGAGAGTCCCCTTGCGCAATTTACACTGGGCCTCAATTGATGCACCATTGTATTCGCCAGGTACGATTTTGTTTGTATTATTTTATTCCGACATTGATATCTTTCTTCCTTCTTGAGTTATTGTGCCATAAACATGGTGTGAGGCGATTTTCGCACGCCTGTCACTCGAAAACGGTGCCGATTTCGACATTTTTTCACATGGCATTTTTTCCTTGTTTTTACTTGTCGAATCACCTCCCAAGCGTTGTAACAGGTATTTTGCAACACCCTGTATATATATATATATATATATATGTGTGTGTGTGTGTGTGTGTGTGTGTGTGTGTGTGTGTGTGACAGCCTTCCCTACACGTCATACTCATATCAATTAATCTCAAATCTCGACTTTTTCATTCAGGACGGACAATTACAAACATCCATGTCCGAACCGGGATTCGAACCCGGGACCTCTGGCTTCGTAGCGGGCTGCGCTGACCACTAGGCCACGGAGGCAGATACCGACTTCACCACCTTATAAACTTGAAACATATCTTAACAAAACTTTGAGAGATTATCTTACTTTTGTTATAGAAATACTGCTCATACTAGGGCTGAGATTGTTTTGAAAAGGGTGCACTCTTTTCCGGACACCCTGTATTGTTAAAAACTGAGTCTCGTATAAATTACGGCTTTTTAACACTTTTAAAACGGTAATGGACTTTTTCAACGGTGGATGATAGCGGAAATTGACAGTTATTTCTTATCTCAACTCTTTTACAGTATATATGGAATTTTAAAAATAGTTTCACAACTCCCATTATAAAAATGTTTACTTCTGTTGCAGGTAGGCTGTTGTTATATAGATCCTTCGATATGAATAGGAAGGCCACCCAGAGAGATCACACAGCTGGAGCTCCTACAGAGACGAGACACTGGCCACTTGTATAGTTGCACCAGATCCCATTGTTGACTCAACAATACAAGCGGCGGGCCTGTACAAGTGAGAAATTCCATGATTCCCTGTCGAAAGTTACCGCTAACGTGTGTGGACAGGGTCCTCTTGTTTTAGCGGCCGTTATCTAAGCCTCGGCTGTCCTTATCTCTTGGCACTTGCAAGAGGGGAAAAAATCCCAGAGCTCTTAAGTGCGTTTCGGTGTCCAGGGAGATTGTAAGGCGCAATTAGGAGGCGTTATCAAAGCACGGCGCGTTGTTAATTAGTCTCTTGGTCTTGTTTCTTGTTTGCTCCTTCTGTGTGCCAGAGATTCTCATCTTCTCTCCTTTTCCCGAGGTGGAATAGGAAACGATGCTTGGTGTTCTGTATGGAGTCGAGATGGTCTCTTCGGAATCGGTGCGCGTCAAATCTCCTGCAAATGGCGATAGCTAGGGACATTGAATTTTCGCGATGCGCGAAATCGCGAAATGTGAAAAAAGATGCAATTTTGAACATTCTGCACGTAACTACACCCCCAATGATGAAATATGCATGAGTTTTATTCGCGAAGTAATGCGAAATGTGTGCTTTTTCACGATATAACCGTGAAATATCATCAAATTAAGTAGAAAACGCGCAAAAACCGGCAATCGAGGTTGTGCGCGCAAACTGTCGATTTGTAACGAAACGTTTGCCTAAAGTTTCCTACCACTTGCAGCTGAAGAACGTTTTAATCTTCGATCACGTCAGGAAGACGCTGCAAATTGGGATCACCCATGCACATAATATCAGTTCGAAAACTTCGCTTCCTGTCAAGCTGCATTCCTTTCTTCCCCCGAATGTCTACTCAACTTCCAGTTTCATTGAACTTGCTAGCTGTAGCAGCGATAAGATTAGTCTGTTCCCGCACATCAAGGGAAACAATGGTGTAATTTGTGTTCAGTCATGAATGTATTTTGTTTATCATCATGTGATTTTTAACATTGTTTTATGTGCAGTAGTGATTATTTTATTTGTTGGACAGCAAGGATGTCCTTTAAATACATACAATGAATAAATCACTTGAGATATGTAATTTAGAAATGAAGTGATTTTGTGTTGATGTTTTCTTTTTGGTTGGACAGCTAAGTAGCTACTTGTGTGTGTGTACAGTATATAAAAATGAAGTAGTTTATCAATTTATAGCTCTTTTGCATGTTATTTGGTCTTATAATGAAATTTTTTTTCCACCGCTGGTATATACCGCTGATCTAACATTTTATTCACCGCTCTCCTCAGTTTTTATTTGCCATAAATTTGTCTCCCTAGCGATAGCCAATAGCAGCGCACTGCAGCGGTGCCATGTCGAAATCTCACACGGAAAAGAGACAGCGTGGTTGAGCGAAACGCCTTGTCACGGCGAGCACTGAACATTTGATAATATAACATATAATAAACTCAATGGGAGAAAGAATATACCTGATTATGCCAGAGGGACTGCCAGGAGCTCCTCGTCACTCCAACAACTGCCGTCGTTGTCCTCATCGTCACTGACCACACTACTTTCGCCCTCTGTGTCGCCCTTCAAATTTATTATAATTGGGTCAAAATTTCGTCCCGATCTATCTCCCTTACAAAATCGTTTTCCTGTCATTGTTTTGCATGTTTAACACCATTGTTCTTGTGTTACATTGTCAAGTTCTTCGTTAACAACACATTTTAATGTGTGGTTCTGTTTTACCCATGTCTCGTCAAGGTAAAAAAGATTGGTCCCGAATCACCAGACTAGAATTTCGTGCATTGTACGAAGGAATTTTACCCTTGACGTAACAATGTCACTTCTCTCCATCAGAAATTTACTACCGTCATTAGTTTTCCTGTACCTGAAGCCTAATTGCTTCAATATTCTCAAGGTGGAAGTTGTAGAGCCTTTGTAAGATATTTTGTCCCGTAAAGAGTACGTTATCATTTTGGCAGTAGGAAATTCGCCACGATCGTAAAATTCAAAGACGGTTCTACGAACTACGTCTTTTTCAAAGTCATCTAAGTTTGTCGTTCTTTTCGGTACGTTAATGCGCTTTCTAGGTGATTGAAACATTTGAGCAGGTCCCGATCCACGTTGTTTTGCCCCCGAACATATCCGAGAAACGGTAGCTTGATGCACACCACACGCTTCAGCTGTTAGAGCCTGGCACTTCTTACGTTATACAAATACGTTTATAATATCATTGCTTCTACAGAAGGAACGGTATAAGCTACAATCACGCTTGTTTTTCGTACATTCTCGCAAATTCATTATCTCTCCATCTGTTGAACTACTGACACTTGAAATAATCTATTTATATCCGAGCGCCAGGTACACGATTTAGTAGCGAGGTGAAACAGGTTCTGAACTAGGCAACGCCGCACGTCTGTGATTCGCTGGTGCTGTTCAGCCGTTCAAGGCCATATGCAGGAGATTTGACGCGCACTTTAGAATGACATCAGATCCTTTGAGGTTTGCCGAGGCGAGATTGAAACAATACTGTAAAAATCGATATCAGAACCTCCGAGAATCCCTCCTCGTCCAGATTTTAACAAAGACCTTTTTATTCTGGCTACCATCAGTGATATTTATTTTCCGGACACCCTGTATAATCATGGTTCACCATCGCATATAATAATCTATATTCATGCATGATGAAATAGTCAATTTTAATTTAAAAATCTGTTAAGTCACGTTTTTTGTACATTAACAGGCAAACTGTTATTTTTTTCTAGAAGGAAAATAATGCAAGTGTCGTTCCTAATCATTATTATACAGTAAAAACTGCATATCCCGGAACCTCTATAAGAAGGAAACCTGTAAATACGGAAAAAAAAGTCCCCTGAACGGACCGATTTTATACCTGAAAATGACCTGCCTAAGGCGGAAACCTCCTTAACGCGGAAACGGAAAACCATTTAAAGACCAACGAGATGTTTTTATTCTCAGTAAGACAGAAATTTCTTCCTTTATGTTTTTCGCTCGCAAGAAAACAATGCAATACTGTAAGTGGAACACGCCTCTGTTGCCACTCGCTTATCGGTAACATTGTCGATACGAGAGAATGCGCTACAATACTCATAGCTGTTTCTTTCTTTCATCTCTTACCCTCTTTCTCCACCTTTCTTTGTCTATTTCCCCTCTGTTCTTTCGTCATCTTTCTATTTTTCATGTTATCTCTCTTTGTTTATTTCTTCACTTTTATCTCAATCTTTCTTCACCTCTCTTATTCCATCTTTCAATCTTTCTCTTTCCCTCTATGCACATCGCGCTATGACGCCAGGGGTCCCGGGTTCGAAAAGATACATAAGTACAAGTGTACGTTCTTACAATACTGTAGAAAGGGTACCAAGATGTTGTGTAGTTACAAAATTGCAATCTCTGCTATGCTTATTGCGACTGTATCGCATTTTTATTCATGTACAGTGGGATCCATGAGTATTACCTTGCAAATTGTCCATCACCATGTTTGTGCACTTCATTTGGCCCAATAAGAGCTTCAAGAATTAAAAGAAAACTCAAAACAAGCTGCTGACAACTTCTGCACCAGCATACATAAAAATCCATCGCTTAAAAACGCATAGAATGTAAGAGAAAAATTAATGAAAATAGTCATGGACAATTTGCACGGTAATACTGATAGATCCCACTGTACGTACATGCATTAGCACTCTACATCATAAGTAATGAGAAATGTAAATCTGTCTTTCCATTTTTCCTGCAGCGCTCTATACTGTATTTAAAGTCAACCCTGTATAAGAAGGAAAACTGTTAAGATGGAAAATTTTGCTCGGAACCATCATGTTCCGGGATAGACAGGTTTTACCGTAGTTTTGATTCCTTTATTTACAAGTTTGAGTAACATATTCAAATAAGCACATAAGGTTTGAAGTGCATATGCGCAAAAGTATTTTATTAAGAGGTGAGCTCTCGACTTTTTGAGAGGCGGGGATTCAGTTCGTCTCTAAAGAGCGAACGATCTAGTCTTAAAGGGGAACTGTTGATATATGGAACTGCAGGCACGCTTTGCGGAGAAGTAAAATTCTGTTCTTCTGCTGTTATTACTGTTAAAGGTTGAATGATACACGTATGCTGATGATATGTTACAATACCGGGTGTCCCAGAAGTCTTTCCCTGATTACAAACTTTATTCATTTCCGCTATATGCAATGTAGAGATGTAAAAGTGGTGCCAAAAGTTGGAAAACTAACCAAGTTTATTTGTTGCAGGTTTCAGTAATGTGGCTGTAGTGTAGCAGTGTCAGTGCCAAGGAATCCGGAATCAATGCTCTTGACATCGGGTGGCATCTTTCCATACAATGTTTCTTGGACTTGACAGAATTTGGGAATGAAGATAAATACCAACTTATTGATGGCAGATATTCTAGACGAAAGAATTCTGTACATTTGAAAGTTCCTCTGCACTGTTATGGGTGACCGAGTCTCGTGATACCAGAGGACATGCTGAGCTTTTTCCTGATTTGTGAACATTTCCGGTTATCTGGACACTGACACTGCTACACTACAGCGACGTTGCTCAAACCTGCAACAAATAAACTTGGTTAGTTTTCCAACATTTTGGCACCACTTTCACAGCTCTACATTGCATATAGCAGATATGAATAAAGTTTGTAATCAGGGAAAGACTTCTGGGACACTCTGTACATCTATTCGGTCAGAAATTACTCCACTGGTGGATCAAGAATGTGATAGGTGGATGTGGAAGTGGTACCAGATTTAGCGAAAACTAGTTTCCCTCTTCCACGTATTACATGCTGGAAACTTTATTCCTTGAGGCTAACGAAGCTCTGGGGCGTGGACCACAGTCAGTATAATTGTCTGTGGGCGTCATCATTCACCCTCATCGACGCGATTAGCCAGAATCAGAAGTGCGAAATGCACATATTTTTCCAGCTCTTTGAGCGCTTATATAGGTGACGAACGCGAAATGAACTGAATTGAGCCAAGTTTAGAAAATAATGAAATTAACTGCGTAATAACAAAACTAACTTGTAAAGAACCTAATTGGAAACTAATTGAATAAAATGACATGAATTGGACCACTCCGAAGACCAAGTAATTGAATGTTCGAATCGGGAGGTTCAAGGCTCGAGTCCCGGCTTGGAAATGGGTGTACCTTCATGAAATGCATCCTCTTCATCGTATAATTAGCGAAAAGTTACAGTAGATCGATGTGAAATGAGAAAGTTATAAAGTAATATGAATTATTAAAGAAGTTTTAAAGGAAGGGAATGAAAGAAATTGATACAAGAATAAATGTTTTGAATAAGACGGAATAGACTCTTAGGAAATATAAATGTACGTGCGTATACTTAACGATCAACATGTCACAGATTACTGGTCAGTGGCCAGGGAGGTGGTCTAAGCTACGTTAATCAAGCTCTCTCTCTCTCTCTCTCTCTCTCTCTCTCTCTCTCTCTCAATCTCTCTCCTTCATCTTATCCTGTCTTTCTCGTCATCTTCTTATGGTTCTGTCTTACATTCTTTCTATTTTTCTGTCTTCCTTAATTGTGGTTATCAATCTCCTTCTATCTCTGACTCTCCTCTTCCTCAATTTGTTTCTTCTTCTATCCTTCTTTATTCTTATATTTCTCTGTTTCCCTCGTTCTCTCCATATTTATTTTCTTCTCCGTTTCTCACTCTCTCTCTCGTTCTATCTTTTGTTCTCTGTCTGTTCCTTTCCCTCTATTTTTCTCAGCTCGCTTCTCTTCTTGGTTTTTCTTTCTTCGTGTATATGTCGATCTCTCTTTCTTTCTGTCCTCCGCTATTCCTCTGTCTCCATTTTTCTTTGTTCATTTTTTTGCTGTTCCTTCTTTCGTTTCTCTATCACTTCCGTTCTCTTTATTTCTATCTTCGTCAGTTCCTTTCTTCCTGCCTCTGTCTCGTCGTGATCAACAATGATAACAGAGAACTGACACAAAGTAAGGAAAACATGAAAAATACTCAGGGTCAGTGGCGGCGATTGGTTGCCAAGGCTGGGGGGGCAAGGACAATTTACTTTTGTTACAGGAAGGTTATCATAGTGCTGGAGCCAGTCTGTCCCCTAATGACACCACTGCTCAGGGTGATATTCAACGGAGGGTGAAGGAGAATTCTCCCTTTGGTTGCAATGACGTATTTAAGGAGGAGTTCAAGGGGTCCGCCCCCCCCTCCCCCGAAGACTTACCAAGTAGGCACTAATATTGAATAAAGAAAATATAATACTTTTAGCATTTGTTACATAATCGATGGTTATTTATTACCGCCGAGCTTATTGAAATACAAGGAATTAGGATGATACGGCTTTGAAAGACATTACCACGGATTTATGCACAATATTACTTGTGATAATATCCATAAAATATTAATCAAAAACTACTTTTCTTCAATTGGATCTAACTTCTTTTTGGTTTTTCAATAAATATTCCATTCATAATCTACTTGGCATTTATTTGTTTGCCAGAGCAGTTGTTTTTATAAAATTCTTGGCAATCTTAACTACTGTACACGTAAGGTAGATAATGAATAGGTGCTGTTATATATCTATTCTTTTAACATTTGTGTTCCTATTTATGTATTAATAATACAATATTAATTAAATGACATATTTATTATTATTATTATTATTATTATTATTATTAATATTAAGATACTTGATCAACCCCCCCCCAAATACATTTCTAAATGCGTATCTGTCTGCTTGCTGCTAATTTCTGGTATTTGGGCATTAGGGTGGAATCATTCAAGAGTATTTGCTGGAATCCCCCCCCACACACACACACGCGCGCGCGCTGGAAAGTTTTCAAACGCCACACCGAAAACAATTAGAGGATAAGGACTAAATATGGGCCCCCTTTTTATTTTGTCATTTTCGGAGGGAAAAAAATTAATATATCAAGCATCTGCCTTTAAAATGCATATCTATGAAATATATATTTAATATATATAATAGCATGGCCGCGGTGGCTCAGTCGGTAACGCGTCTGACTACCATGCTCAAGGTCCCGGGTTCGATCCCCGGCCGGTTCAAATCCGGGAACTTTTCTAACGGTGGAAGCGGCCCCGGCGCCTACCCAGCGTCGAATAACATGGGTACCTGGGGGAAACCCTGGGGGGTAAAGGCGGTCAGGGGCGTGATGCTGATCACATCACCCCACTCACGACCGGATCAAGAAAGTGTGGGGCGTTACCCTCACACCCCCTATACGCCTTCATGGCGTGGTGCTATGCACAGGGGAACACTTTACTTTTTATAGCATGCTAAAGAATAGAAGGTCTCCATTTAAAAAAAAAAAAAAAACAATTTCCAAAAAATTGTAAAATGATGTATTTCAAAATTGTGGTCTAAATATGTGGCTACTAGTGGCAATATCTCAAAAAACAATTACAATTTTTTAAAAAAAACAGTCATTTATCGCTAAAACATTATAAAATTCATATTTTGAAAAACACGCGGAATGGGAAAAATCGAAATTAAGAAAAACATCCAAGTATTTGTTGAAAATGTGATCTCAGCATTAGACCATCACGCTATCTTTCTTCTTCATTTTATTTTCGCTCTCTGTGGTACATATTTCTCAAACAAATCATGATATTATAAAAGCCCACATTTGTTTCATGTACCGCTAATATCATAACCTATACAAAGCAGATGAGAATTCAGAAAACGCTGAGTTAAAACATACCTGCAAAAAGTTTTCGGAGGTCGCAATTCTATAACAGCGTCCAAGGCCAAAACTAACCACAAGTTTCTCTTGCGAATTGGCGCCGCAATCTTTGTCCTTGACAGATAACCAGTTCCCATAGCGTCCGCCAGGCTGCAGCACCCGGGAGCGCTTATAACTCCAAAACCCACATTTAAACCTTCGCCCATATTTAGACCTTCTCCTCTACTAATACATACTTATTTGTATAGCAACTCATAAACATGACGCTGGCAACACTGCCAGCACTTCCAGGTACGCAAGAGTTAACGAACCCCTCAGCCCTTGCCGTGTCCAATTCGAAATAACGCATCTCCTACCGAAGTTACTGACAATTTGCGGCCCTTTTATGTCATTTTTCTTTTTCGGCGGGGTAACAGGCTAGCGTGTGTGGCTTTCTTAATTGAGCACAAAGATTCCGAAATGGCGGTAGTAGAAACATGGATGTGTTTCCGAACCACGCTCCCCAATTTGAATCAGAAGTCGTGGAAGAGGAGGGGGAACCCCTCTATCTTTTCAGGAGCACTGCTCAGAGTCAAACGTGTGTGGTCTCACTCCCACGTTTCTGCCCCGCGCTCGTAACGACCGTAATAAAGGCCACCTCGTTGCTGCAAGCAGAAGCTGTACAAGCCTACCTTAGGGCCGACGTGGGAGATTAGCTTGGCTTCGTTTGTACTCATTGCGCATGCGTTGTGCAAAAAGAAGTCTTAGTTCTGTCATGTAAGTAGGGTCAGGATTTTGATGCCTTTGCATCCCTTTCTTTCTCTTTTTCTCCCTTGCTTTCTTTCTTTCATCTTTTCTTCCTGTCTTTCCATTTCTCTTTTCTGTTTCTTCATTCTCTCTCTCTCTCTCTTTTTCTGTTTCCTATTTCTCTCTCTCCTGTTTCTTCTTTCTCTCTCTTTTTCTGTTTCCTATTTCTCTCTCTCTCCTGATTCATCTTTTCCTCCCTCTCTATCTTTTCGGTTTATTCTTCCTCTCTCTTTTCTGTTTCCTATTTCTCTCTCTCTCCTGATTCATCTTTTCCTCCCTCTCTATCTTTTCGGTTTATTCTTCCTCTCTGTCTGTTCTGTTCTTTCTCTCTCTCTCTCTCTCTCTCTCTCTCTCTTTTCTGTTTCCTATTTCTCTCTCTCTCCTGATTCATCTTTTCCTCCCTCTCTATCTTTACGGTTTATTCTTCCTCTCTGTCTGTTCTGTTCTTCTCTCTCTCTCTCTCTCTCTCTCCTGTTTCTTCTTTCTTTTTCTCTCTCTCTCTCTTCTCTTTCTTATTCCTCTCTCTTTTTGTGTCTCTTCTGTCTCTCTCTTTTCTGTTTCTATCTTTCTTTCCCGGTTCGATACTAGGGATGGCCAAACGGATCCGGATCCGGAAGTTCCAGATCGGGATCCGGATCCAAAAATACCGGATCCGGATCCGGGTCCGAAAGTTCCGGATACGAGAGTTTCGTATCTCAATCCCATTATAATATTACCACACCTTAAAAGGTATTATGATCTTCGATTACAAAGAAATTTTTCATTAGTTAATCCTACAAGATTTTTTTTTTCAAGCGTTGTTCCTAAAATACTTTGCTACACATCGGCTAACACACTCGTGCACAAAAATAATCTTACTTGTTTAACATGAAATGTCAGAGGTGATTTTGTAAATTCCATTGAAACGAATATGTATTCATTCGAATGTATTGGAAATGGAAACACACATAAATGTGAGACATTCCATTCCAGGATGAAACCTTTAACACATTTAACAAGATAGAAATGTTACACAAAAATTATACAATTGTTCTACAGTTACAGTTTTAAAAATTAAAATAAAACATTATAATATATGCAGTGTTATATAATTACAAAGTGGGCCTCCCCGATGGCGCAGTGGTAGCGTTGTTGCCTTGTAATCAAGGGGTCTCGGGTTCGATACCCGGTGGAAGCACATGGCATAGTGGTTCGGATCCCACTTTAAACTGTAGGTCCAGTCCCGATTAGCCTTAATGTGCATAAAGTGGACTTAAAACAACAATTCAATCAATCAATCATTAATTACAAAGTGTAAGACTAATAAGTGTATTAATTACAAATCGCACACACACACACACACACTATATATATAATGATGTATGTATATTATATATATATATATATATATATATATATATATATATATATTAGCAGGTAACAATATGTTATAAACACATTCTTACTTTACAAAGAAGCGCTCATGTGGGATGGCTCAACGAGTCCGGATCCGAAAAATTTTAGGACTAAGCGCGAAATGAATTAGAGCGAAGGGATAAGGGCGAAAAGATTAAGCGCGAAACGAGTTGAACGCGAACGAAATAACCGTGAAAATTGCACTTTCGCCCTTAATCCCTTTCCCGGTTCTTTTGACGACCGCCGCTGACTCAATCCCGATTCCCCATGCAATATTCGATTCCATTGCGATCCACACGTTCCGCCCATCTGAGCTGCAGCGCTGGTCTGCCCACGCTTCCCCACGTTCTACAGTATATTAGCGCCTCGCTTCGCGTGCACACGAAAGCTCGCATGGCCAAGCCAGCTTGCCCTCGTGTGTTGAAGCACGTGCTCGCCCCTATAAATCATTCACGCGTCTCCACGTGTCATTTGTCCCGCGTTACAAAGCACAAGACGATATGAATCATGTTCGTAATTGTAGCTCTCGCGCACTTTACGATGCCGTTTCGCACTTAATTTTGCAACAAAGTGATCTGGCAACACTTTAATTACAAGCTTTGTAAATCGGAACACACCGATAGCATCTTTTCATCAAATTATGGAGTTTTGTGCGTGTATTTTCTTTGGTGAATTGCGAAGTACAAAGATTACATGAAATAAATGAATTAAGAGGCACAATCCAACATCCATTACCTTTCACTATGGTATATACGCTCAGATACAGAATAATGAATTCCTGGGACGTATAATATCACAACTGGTACTTTAAAAACGGATAACCGGGAAGGAGGGGTTCGTCAACCCACATCTCCTAGACGTTTTAGATCATTTCCAAATTTAAAATAAAAAGTTCCGCAACTTCTATAAAATTCACATTATACAGACTCATCGATTTTTTATTTTTAGTTACTATACTATATTTATCTTTTACACAAAGCCAAAAATGATCGGGGGCCCTCCCCGATTGCGTTGTGGCACCGTTGTCACCAAGGGGTCCCGTGGAGGCACATATTGGTTCGGATCCCACACTTTAAACTGTAGGTCCGAACGCCAGAAAAGTCAAGTAAATAAAGCAAAACAGTCAACCAATTAAACTGTAGGTCCAGTCCCGATTAGCCTTTCAGTGCATGCAGTGGACTTTATTAATAACTTAGTGAATAATTAACTGGCTATCAAATGTAAATAAATACTGTAGTTGGGTTATGCAAGGGTAGGAGTGCATTTGTTTGTGCTTTGTATGAGTGGGTGTGATACTTTTGAAACACAAGTTTCTGTTATTAAGAAAGCCACCCCCGATTATATGACTCCTCCTACCCCACCCTACCTATCTACAGCTAAATCTGTTCTAGAACGATAATGAAACCTTAACATTTAGTTAAACGTGTAGAAAACACTTGTGTACGGAATCGAATTATGTGAAATTATATTATTAAAATTATTCTATTCATTGCTAATAATAGCGATCAGGAGCGTATATTCTAGGTTAGCTGGGCTATCTGCGAAGCCTCAAGTCTAGAGAATAAAATACAGGAGAAAAATCGATCAGAAATTGTAACTTGGGAACCTGATTTCCTATGAGTTGGCAACATGATTTCTTATGACTTGGGAACCTGATTTCTTATGAGTTGGCAACCTGAATTCTTATGAGTTGGCAACCTGATTTCCTATGAGTTGGCAACCTGAATTCTTATGAGTTGGCAACCTGAATTCTTATGAGTTGGCAACCTGATTTCTTATGACTTGGGAACCTGATTTCTTATGAGTTGGCAACCTGAATTCATATGAGTTGGCAACCTGATTTCCTATGAGTTGGCAACCAGATTTCTTATGAGTTGGCAACGTGAATTCTTATGAGTTGGCAACCTGATTTCTTATGAGTTGGCAACCTGATTTCTTATGAGTTAGCAACCTGATTTCCTATGAGTTGGCAACCTGATTTCTTATGAGTTGGCAACCTGATTTCTTATGAGTTGGCAACCTGAATTCTTATGAGTTGGCAACCTGATTTCTTATGAGTTGGCAACCTGAATTCTCATGAGTTGGCAACCTGAATTCTTATGAGTTGGCAACCTGATTTCTTATGACTTGGGAACCTGATTTCTTTTGAGTTGGCAACCTGAATTCTTATGAGTTGGCAACCTGATTTCCTATGAGTTGGCAACCTGATTTCTTATGAGTTGGCAACCTGAATTCTTATGAGTTGGCAACCTGATTTCTTATGAGTTGGCAACCTGAATTCTTATGAGTTGGCAACCTGATTTCTTATGAGTTGGCAACCTGATTTCTTATGAGTTAGCAACCTTATTTCCTATGAGTTGGCAACCTGATTTCTTATGAGTTGGCAACCTGATTTCTTATGAGTTGGCAACCTGATTTCTTATGAGTTGGCAACCTGATTTCTTATGAGTTGGCAACGTGAATTCTTATGAGTTGGCAACCTGATTTCTTATGAGTTGGCAACCTGATTTCTTATGAGTTGGCAACCTGATTTCCTTAGAGTTGGCAACCTGATTTCTTATGAGTTGGCAACCTGATTTCTTATGAGTTGGCAACCTGAATTGTTAGGAGTTGGCAACCTGAATTCTTATGAGTTGGCAACCTGATTTCCTATGAGTTGGCAACCTGATTTCTTATGAGTTGGCAACCTGATTTCTTATGAGTTGGCAAAATGATTTCTTATGATTTGGCAACCTGAATTCTTATGAGTTGGCAACCTGATTTCTTATGAGTTGGCAACCTGAATTCTCATGAGTTGGCAACCTAATTTCTTATGAGTTGGCAACCTGATTTCTTACGAGTTGGCAACCTGATTTCTTATGAGTCGGCAACCTGTTTTCTTATGAGTTGGTAAATGTATTTCTATTCATAACCTAGGACCACGTGACATTTTGAGATAGCCCAGATCTTGGTCTCAGTATACGCTACTGATAGGGATAATATGTATTTATGACATCACAAAATAGATTCAATTTCAACCACCCTACTCTCCTTCATGGAGAAGTCGTAACGTTGTGGCCTTGTAATGAAGAGGACCCAGCTTTTCCCGTGGAGGCACATTCCACAGTGGTTCGAATACTGCAGGTCCAGTCCCGATTAGCTTATCTGAGCATAAAGTCGACTAATCGGGTCTGGACCCAAGACTACTAGAAGGAAAGGCTGGGGTCAGACACGCCTCTTTTCGCGACTGCTGCGGGTGTGACGTCATGGGCGGACAAAACCCAGCTGAGTCTTTACCCCATACGGAAAGAAACGTGGAAAGGCTGATCTGTTTTGTTCTTTTCGCTCCATTTTTCTTGTATTTCTCGATTGTTGGGTTCAGGGTGCGAAATCCTGGAGGGGACGAAGGGGATTTCCCCCCACCAACAGTCTTGGCCACAAAAAAAAAACCACCAAAAATTTCCCGCGGGAAAGAGTTTTTGTTATAACAATGAAAAGATAAGCAATTACTTTAAATTTCAAATATACTTTACTAAGAATAATATTGAAAACACACACAAATTAGTGTAGTTGTGAGTGTTGAATGCTTTCTGTCTCAAGAGATCATTAACAAATCTACATCAATATGTATGAAAGTAACAAATTAATTTCTAATTAATAATCACAATAATTATTTTAATTGAGTAATTTATTTTTACTTTTAACAACATTACAAATATGTACATCGTATAATTCACACATATGTTTGTGGGGAGGGGGGTTGTAGGTTACGAACTTTCTCCCCCTCACTAGTTTTCAATGATTTCGCACCCTGGTGGCTTGTGAGGTGTTGCAGTTCACAATGCCTTCAGTGAGGTGTTGCGACGTGTCGTGATCTCCGATGAAAAAAATAAAAACAGCGGGCGACAATATATAACTGAACACATCGCATCTAACGAGACTTGTTAGTGGATTGCAATACCAGTAGTCTCATTACACAACATCAGGCTACCATACACTTCAAAATACACAACTTGCTATTTATATACGAGTGATGTTTAAATGACAACGTAGTTCAACTTCCGTCCTCCATTGTTCTATTATTTATTCAGTCAAATTTTCATCACAATCCCCCCCCCCAAAGTTAAGTGGACTCAACCAGCTTTCACATACCCGCCTGTAGGCACCCCTGTTCGACATTCCACTGATTATATATACGTATAAGTATATAAAGTGACCCTCGACTTTTTTCAGTTCTATGTCTCAAGTTTTCGTTCAGCGAAAAGTTTTTTAAAGTGTGTGTTACATAATACACACGGAACTTCCTCACATTCCTCCCTGTGTAGTTCAAAGATTCATAAGACTCAGAATTGTAATCTGAATAAGGAAATTTAATTAAGAAATAAATACCAATAGTCGAAGCAAAGTTACCAAATTTGAAGAAGTTAAGTGAAAACAGCTCCTCTCTCACTCCTAAAAGAGAGCAATAGACGAGATTGTTTTCTTTTACATATTCAACTTATCCATAATTTTGGCTTTCTGCCTTTCTTTATTTAACAAAATTATTTTACGCATTCAACATATATATTTTTCTTTCTGCCCTAACAAAATGCATTACTAGGTGTATTAACCGCAATTTTACATGAAACTAATGTTTCACAGAGGAATGTGACGACTTATAAACTACCGATAAAATGTGTGCGTAAATGGCTGTGTAATCCAACTGTAAGGACATACGTTATGTCGGATCCTAAGTAAGTCTGTGTATTCACTCCCAATTAGCTTCTGGGCATAATTACGGCTCTTTTTTGTTCATAATTACTGCTTTGATTCGGCTGCGAAACCGGAGCGTAGAGCGATCTGTCCGCGCGTGACGTCACGCCTGACGTCAAGGACCACGTGATCAGGTATGGCCCCAGCCTTCTACTCTAGTAGTCTTGGTCTGGACCTACAGTATTGTCGACTTAAAACACACTCAGATTGGATTTCATTGAAAATTGTTTAGACTTGAATGCAACAATGGATTACATACCCTCCTCCCCACCCGGACAGTCCTGGTTTGTTAGTGCTGTCCGGGGTGATGTCCGAGATTGCAAAATGTCCGGAGTTTTGAGAATCTGAACATGAAAATAGCTACCGGTATTGAATATTCACGACCGGAATTTACGACCGGCAAGGATCGATCGATAATAAGGATCGATTACACCTTTTCTTTCTTCGAGATATCGACTTCCGAGCGGTTACGTTTCCGTACTTCCGTGAGCGTCTTGGTGGTCTTGCTAGCGTGTGAAGTAACTCGTCTACACGTTTTTGATAATTATAACTATTTACAAGGGCTTTGCATTTGGCAATGGACAAAAGAAAGTGTGTATTTAACGTTAACCTTCAGCAGGAATATAAATTCTTGAAACTGTGTAACGACAGTGACAGTGAACGTTTGCAATGTACACTCTGTAATGGAGTATTTTCTCTTGCACATAAAGGAAGAGGTGATATTGAAGGCCACGTGAAAACAGTTAAACATAGGAGTGGTATTAATTTCTGAAAGAAATCATGTATACTGAAAAGTACAACTGAATCAACTAACAGATAATGCTACCTAGAACAGAGAGGTTTCCTAAACATCAGAAAATGTATTATGCAATTAAACATTTTAAAATTGATTGCTTGATTTTAGAAAATAATGTTAATATTTTTTCTTGTATGATTTATAGATTAATGTTCCAATAAAGTGTTAAGGCTTTAAGTAATTTCAATTTATTTTTGTAAAAAAAAAAAAAATTCAGCAATAACGAGTTGATCGCAAATACGTCCTGGGTTGGACCCCAAAAAAATATGGTAAGTCTATGTATAAGCAGTAGAGTGGTGTACAGAGAGGGTTTCGATAGAGCGTCAAATAGTTCGCACGGACGACGCTAGATATCGCACGGAATTGAGAGCTTCTTCGCTCGAGCAAATGACGCTTAAACAGGCAAAATGAGCGGTATACACTCGTGCTGAGGTACTTCAAGGAAATAAATTTTAGCACGGAAAAGCAAAGTTACATGGCTGGTGAATGTTGAAGGTAGAAGATCAGTTGAAATGGATACAATGCAAGGAAGATAGATATCATAGTGGAAGTCAGAAGATGGAGGAAGATAATGATTAGGGATAGGATTTTCATGACCAAAAATCACTAAAATATGCAAAATAAAATATGCTCTTATGACCTAAAATTTTACAAATATGCCCTTATAACTGGACTGTTTCAAACATCAATATCTAAATGCTGAGATATTTTCACATAAGTAGCTACTATAGTTCACTTTATGGGCCCTGAGTTGCAATACACAATGAATACTTTGTCTAAATTTTCAAATAAAATTGAAAAAGATTTTGCTACAGTGCAAAAAAAAAACTCTAACAGTAAAAATGGGAGTGAGAAGTAATCCACGTCGAAAATGACTATATTTTTTGAAAACGCAAAAATATGGTGAATATGACAGAAAATCCATCAAAATATGCCCTATCATGCTGAAATGGCCAAATATGCCAAAATATGCCCTTAAAAAGCACCTTAATTTAATTAGGTTCTTCATAATATGAATTTCTATGTGTTTAGGGAACACATCACCCTTACCAAAGAAAATATGCTAAGTCATGAAAATGATAATGATGAACGAGTACATCAGTTTTCAACCATGAAAACTTATTTATAGTTGGAAGAAATGGAAATAGTGATACAGTACGGGCTGAAGTTTCAACGCCAGGCGACCAACCGTCTACGTCATATTCAGCGAAAGTGGTCCCATGCCCATGCATTACTCTAATAAGCAGTGAAATTTCATATGAACACTGGCAACCTTGTAAACGGTTTCAGACAATGTAGATGTTGTTAGATCACTTGCAGAAAATAACCGAAGATCCTGTTAGTATCTTGATTCAATTTCAATTGAAGGTTAAGTCTCACGTCCCAGAAGAGACAGAATGAAAAGAACATTAATGATGGGAGATGATGCCTTATTTAATCCAACGACGGAAATTAAAACAACTTTTTTCGCAACCAGATTCTTAAATAACTGTGCATGACCGTTGTCGTCAATTATTATTCTTAGTTGGTGGCCGAGTAGCTTCGTACAGGCTTTACGTTCTCAAGGTCAAACTTGCATGGGGGAGAGAGAGAGAGAAAGAGAGAGAGAGAAAGAAAGAGAGAAAGAGAGAGAGAGAGAAAAAGAGAGAGAGAAAGAGAGAGAAAGAGAGGAAGAGAGAGAGAGAAATAGAGACAGAGAAAAGCGAGAGAGAAAATAGAGAGAGAAAGACAGAGAGAAAAAGATAGAGAGAAGAGAGAAAGAAAAGAGAAAAAGATAGAGTAAAAGAGAGAGAAAAAAGAGAGAGAGAAAGGAGAGAAAATAGAGATAGAGAGAAAAGACAGAGAATGAGAGAGGGAGAAAATATAGAGAGAAAAAGATAGAGAGAAAAGATAAAGAGAGATAAAGATAGATACAGAGGAAAAAGATCGAGAGAAAAATATATAGAGAGAAAGACAGAGAGAAAAGAGAGGGAGAGAGAGAGAAAAAGAGAGAGAGATATAAAAAGATAGAGAGAAAGAGAAAAAATAGATAGAGACACGAAGAGAAAAAGATAGAGAGAGGGAGAGATATAGAGCAAAAGATATAGAGAAAAAGATAGAGATAGAGAAAAGTAGAGACATTGAAAAGGAGAGAGGAAAAGAGAGAATAGAAAATAGAGAGGGAAGAAAGGAGAGAGAAAATGAGAGAAGAAAATAGAGAGAGAAAAGATATATAAAAGAGGAAAAAGATACAAAAAGAGAGAGAAAAGAGAGAGAAGGTGAAATAGATAGAGAAGAGGGAGAGAGAGAGAAGGAGAAAGAAGAGAGAGTAAGAGATAAGGAAAGAGAGATGAAGAGAGAGAGAGAGAGAAAGAAAGGGAGAGAGAAAGAAAAAGAGAGAGAAATTTGATTTCCTTTTTTCGTTCTTTATTGATTTTTGCTGTTACGTCAGGTCTACATCCATCAATTGGCCTCAAATATTTTAACATTAATTTTACATCAATTTATAGTTTCCTGTGTAATTTCCTTGAAGTCTACATTTATGTTAGGTATGAATTTATACATAACGAATACAATGTCTATATCTGGTGCTGAAATTAAAGAGGATAAACAATTTTGTAGAGACTTTGCATAAATTTCTCCATTTGTGTTTCATAAACTGGCGAATTGATAACCTTAATTTTGTGCAGATAGTGATTTAATTTGATATGACATGATTATAAGCTTAACATTTCAATTTAAAATTTCCATGATAAATCAAATTTGTAAAACTACAGGGTGTCCCATGAACGGCGCAACTGGGAATTAAGAGTGACGTTACTTTGTAACCGAAACCTGTACATACATAAGTCATACACCAAATGTTAGACCTGTCCAAGTAGATATTTTTAAACATAGAAACAACAAACGGGGTGCAGTGTTGTTCATGCAGTGTTGCCAAATGTAAGTGAAAGTGTAAATTTATTTTTCCACAAAGCATGGAAAATTGCATGTCAAACATTCGTACGGAAATTTGGACGTCAATTTCCACCTTGGGTAGGTGGACTATTTCGTCATCTATAGTTCAGAGAAGAAAACCGATCGTTTTCGCGTATAGCCAATCCTGAAATGCCTCGTAAAGGCGTACCGGTCCAAATGGGTGTTAAAAAAATTATGAGGTACAGTGGCAACACTGTTGATGTTTGAAGGCAACAAAAGGTGTGTTTAGTGATGGTCTATGACATGGAAATACTGGAAACAGGAAAAAAAGAAAATGAAAATTTAGTGATGGTCTATGACATGGAAATACTGGAAACAGGAAAAAAAGAAAATGAAAATTTTCCTTTTTTCCTGTTTCCAGTATTTCCATGTCATAGACCATCACTAAACACACCTTTTGTTGCCTTCAAACATCAACAGTGTTGCCACTGTACCTCATATATTTTTTTAACACACCCATTTGGACCGGTACGCCTTTACGAGGCATTTCAGGATTGGCTATACGCGAAAACAATCGGTTTTCTTCTCTGAACTATAGATGGCGAAAGAGTCCACCTACCCAAGGTGGAAATTGACGTCCAAATTTCCGTACGAATGTTTGACATGCAATTTTCCATGCTTTGTGGAAAAATAAATTTACACTTTCACTTACATTTGGCAACACTGCATGAACAACACTGCACCCCGTTTGTTGTTTCTATGTTTAAAAATATCTACTTGGACAGGTCTAACATTTGGTGTATGACTTATGTATGTACAGGTTTCGGTTACAAAGTAACGTCACTCTTAATTCCCAGTTGCGCCGTTCGTGGGACACCCTGTATTACGTTTATCTATGAATGGTTAACTCAAACCTCTCAATCATCCTTTATTTCGCTGTATCGTTTCTCCTTTTTTCACTTTGTAGTAAGTCTGCATATGATAACAATACGAGTATATTTGGTTTTCTAATCAATTGATCTGAAGTTCAAATCACCAACCCTGAGACCTTCTGTAAACATAACCACGTGCATGCAGAAAGCATTGCAAACTCATAGAAGTAAAATAATCCACACGAAAATCCATCGTTGTTACAGGATTCATTACGTAAGGTAAAACAACGGCCAATTTGTAGTATGGGATACACTGCCGCAAATGACGTCTCACTTTAAACCCAATGCTCTTTCTTTTGTACTTATTGCTTCACCTTTATGGTTAACTCTTTGCACTAGTAATCATTCCCATAAATTTGGCTTCTTTCTTGCATGCGAATTGTATTTTTTTAGACAAAATGATATAACATGGTAATGTATTTTTCTAAGGTTTGGAATTTGTTTGTAGATTTTATGTAAATTGTATCTTACGTAAATAAAATATATAATGGGCATAAACAGCCATATGCAATGCTGTAAGTCCAATAAATATATTGATGATGATGATCAAAACAAGACAAATAAAGTTTGTAAAGTTCGTTGTTCCGCCAAATATAGTGCACTTCGTAAAATAACTTGGTGACATGGCAAGGCAAGATAAGTGTGAACATTTTGTAGTAATATGCATTGTAACTTTCAATGAGCTTAGAGATTTGTTACCCTGCCCCCGTGTCAGGGCAACAGTGGTTTTTTTTCCTTATTGAAATATTTATTAATATGTTAATTAATTGGGTAATCAAGTATTATGCATTTTTAGGTTCGTATTATTCCATGTATAAGTACCATGTATCTCTCTGTTCTTTTCTTCGTGTTTCGAACGTTCGAGGAAAAGGCGGGCAGTTTAGCTGTTAAAGATTAAAAATTTTGAAAGAAGGGCCGTTGGCAACAGACGCCAACAAAACGTATATAAACTCCCAGATGAGAGTGGGGGAGGTCGGCTGTTGGAACTGAGACTTGGAAGGGAGATGCTGTTTTTGCTTCGGTCAGCTAGGACCGGAGGACAGGTCTCCCGAAACGGATGCTGTAAGAGATTGGATTGCCGGGCAAGCTAGTGCCTTGGTGTCCAGTTTACAGGTAAAAAGGTAGTTTGTACTGGATGTTATTTTGAAGTAATTACGGTGCGCCGGGCAGCCTAGTGCCTTGTCACCGTGGAGGTTGAGAAATGTACACGTCGGGCGACCTCGCGCCTGTTAAGACGTTTCTTGGAGTAACGCGAGTCTACCTTGTGACAAGCGTATTCCTGATGTAATTGATAAAATGTAAAGCATCCAGGTACAAACATTAGAGATTTCCAACATCAAAATTAGAGTTTTGGCCCGATAATAATTAGAGAAATGAACGTTCGGATACGACTTGTATATACTTCAAATTTTACGTTAATTAAACTATAGAAAATATCCAAAATTTCCGTTCTTTTAATTTCACAGATGCTGGACAAGGTAATTTATCACCCTATAGCAATAAGGTTTCGCAAAGGTTATCCGTTGTCTGAGCCGAGTACGAAGTGCACCGAACCTCGAGTGCGGAGGTAAAGTGTGGGGGGCAGGCGAGTAACAGATTTGTGTACATAATGATATTATATAACATTAGTTATTTCTAAAAATAATCATGTGAACAGCAAGGAAGTAGTGCAACTTAGTAATATTGCCTGACTTATCCTTAGAAAAATAACATGGCGAGTTCTATGCGTGCGGGAAGGTCTCCGTGTTATCCGAGCTTGTTTTTAAAGCACCAGCAAGGACAGCCTTTGAAAAGGGGTGAGAAACAGATTCTACTCAATATTTATGTAACGTTCTGTCAGTGGTATCCTGAGAAACCAGTAAAAGAAGTTGTTAAGTTGGTATCCCAGTGCAGTGGCGTGTCAGTGTCTGCAGTTTTAAGGGTTATGAAAGAGAGAATGACCGGGAAAGTAACAATGTATGAGGCTGCATATTCGTCTGATGTTTTCAGAGTGGGTTCTCACATTCATAGGCTCTTATATAAAATAAATAGGTGCGGCGAACTATGAATGTAACAGCAGATTATTGCGGTCATGAATCAGCTGGCGCGGTGTGATACATCGAATCGGTGAGACGGTTTGTTTACATAAGGTCTCAGGGTTGGTGATTTACACTTTTAGTTTCATTATTTTCATAAAATTCAAGAATCTAGTACAAAAAGTCATTTGAAATATGCGAGGTGAGGTTAACTGGCAAGGTGTGTACATACAGGGTAGTCAATCAGGAACAGCGAAACTGCATTGGGTGACATAGATTACATCATCCTAATGAATGAGATTAAGAACTGCATTGGTACAGTCGTTGAAAGAAATACTTCTCCCATAAGACTATTGGTATTAAGGCTGTGTAGGGGAAGTATTTTTTTCCATTACTGTACGATTAGTGGAAGGAGCATTTCCATATTGGGAAGCAGAATTGTTCGAAACCAAGGAAGTCCGCAGAAATATTTTGAGGGAGGGACAGAAGTTGAATGCTCTCTTTACGCATGCGCGTTGAAAGAAATTCTTGTAGGGAAGGCCAGGTTTATTGATGTAAAATTAATTTAGTTATAGTAATTCAAAAAAATAAAACAATCGTCTGCACATTGAAACATATCGTGAAGGGATGCTGTGGAGGTAGCCGCACATTTCCAATCTCGGCCGTCGGTGGAGGTGATGTGATCAGCACAGTCCACCCGCCATTGTCCCGGATGTGTAGAAGGAACTGAATGGTCCAACGCCAGAGCAAAGACGAAGATTATACGAGTTCGTTACCCAACATCGAAGAAAGAGCTACATCACACCTCCAGCCTCAAAAAGACTCGTCCATTTTCTTAGCAGGGTGACTAATCTAAGACAATAAAATCCATGTTCAGTTCCCGGTTTTCAATAAGAACTTTCCAGAAATTCAAGGGTAAAAATTCAAGGGTACAAGCAAATGTTTCCTCTATTTAAACATTACGTATTACCGTATGTAATCATAAGCATATTAGGAAATTGCTGATAATTACACAAAACGATATTTAAGAAAATTAAAACACTTTCGTCTGCAAGAACATGCAGAGCGATCAACACACAACGAACTGAGCGCTCAGTCGAATTTCGGTCATAAAGGAACTCGTAGCTTCGAAGTTCCAAAAAGGTTAGACTTGGCTTGCTATGTCTGTCAGATTGTAAAACATATCGTAAAACCAAATATCTGGATATGTCAGGGTCACACCACCATATGTTGTAAAATAATTAATTATTGTAATCAAATTAAATAAGAACAAATAAAGAACACAACAAAACGGGGGGACCGCAATTCCGAGGATACAGACGGCCCTGGTTTTGATTTAAAGGCACCAGGGCAATAAGCGCATACCCTTGAATGTATGTGGCTGGAGGCTGGGCGTCTTTCGGGGGTACCCCCCTTTTTTTCTTCTATCCGAGACTCGGGAAGCGAATACAGGAGACGAGACTCGGGAAGCGAATACAGGACTATGGCATCAGTTGCCAGAAAGCACTAGAACAGTAAGCTCCGTCGCTTCCTTTAGCAGACGTGTTCGCCACTCTCTTCAGAGTAGTCGTTAGTTCTTCCCCTGTCAAGCAGACCAAAGGGCATATGCAAGTGCATTAATTCTTAAAATACTTTGCAATTACTTCTATACAATTTTAAATTTTGTATTCCATATATCGTATTTTGTGTATTATATATTTTGTATTTTGTGTGTTATATTTAGGGCGTTAAGACTTGTGTGTATGAGTATAATGTGTGTGTGTGGACCTATGTGAAATGACTTTATGTACTTTGTGTATAATATAATGTATAATTTTGTGTGTATGGTTGAGTGGAAGAAAAGACTTTGTACGGCCTTAACTCCGCCATTTAAAACAAGGCGTTAATAAATAAATAAATAAGACTCGGGAAGCGAATACAGGAGCCGAGACTCGGGAAGCGAATATAGGATCCGAGACTCGGGAAGCGAATACAGGAGCCGAGACTCGGGAAGCGAATACAGGAGCCGAGACTCGGGAAGCGAATACAGGAGCCGAGACTCGGGAAGCGAATACAGGATCCGAGACTCGGGAAGCGAATCCAGGAGTAGTGTTGCCCACGGGACGAGACGGGACAGGCTTTTAAAAATTCGAGACGAGACGAGATTGATCATGTGTCCCGAGACAAACGAATATTTTCGAGACGAGACAGCATTTCACAGCATTTCCACGAGACGAGACAGGCTAAAGTCTCGTCTCGTGGGCAACACTATCCAGGAGCCGAGACTCGGAAAGCGAATCCGTGAACCGAGACTCAGGGAACGAATTCTGAATTCGAGATTGGACTAACGAATCCTGGATTTGAAATACAGGTACAGGATAATTAGGCTTCGGATCCGACCACCCATCCCTTCCTGCTGCAGGGGGCGGGTGAATATTCAGAGAAACGGCCAAAACTGGCGTTAAGGATCTATGCTGAAACATAAAGGTTACTTGTCAGTGATAAAGTATAGCAATGTGGACCTAATGCTCGTACAGCTGGGCCATAATCATCGACTCGCGGCGCTGTAATCAGTTGCCGCTGTCGAGCGAGCGCTTTTTTTTCCTTCTCGTCTTCCTCTTCGCTCGCCCACGTAATAAAGCGCGCAGCCCGGGTGGCGACGGGGAGAGGGGATGGCTCGCAAAACCAATTCGCGCCCGACCATTCTCTCCCGTATTCCCTCCCAAGGATGATTAGCTGGCACGAGACACGTGGCGCCCCCAACTTCAGGTCATGTTCGATCTGTCTGGCCAGGACTGTCACAGTCAGTGTTTCCAGGAAAAACTTTTCCATGGCAAAATTTCCCGTTTCGCGTTGTTTCTTACAGAAAATTCTTATTTTGCTGCACAATTTTCCATTTCACTGCGAAATAGAATTACTCGTTCTGCTAGAAATCCCTTTTGGTTTTAACAGTGGTCATTTTTGCTCTAAAAGATTCTACTTCACACTGAAATTTCCCACACGACGCAAAAATTCCGTCAATTAAACATTTTCCCTTTTTTATTGCAAATATTGCCAATTCGCAATAAAATTTCCCATTTTATTCTCTTTTTACCTTTAAAATTATCTGCTTGTTTATGAGACTACATTGGGTTCTAAATTTCAGTTTCATCCATCTTTTGGTCTACCTCAACAGTAGTACCGAGTGCTCGAAAATCAAATTGTTGAGTGTGGTACGTTTGATCAAGTTTTAGGGGTCAGAAATGAAAAATTAAAAAAAACGGATAAGAGAAAAAACTTGGTATCTCACTATATATCAATACCGTCACCAGCAATTTTTTTTTTGTTTGGCTCAAAGATGGAAGAACGATTTTTTTTTCAGGTATCTTCCGCTTCCATTGTGATGGCTAATTCTTCCTTTTTCCTTTTCTTCCTCTCTCTCTCCCTCTCTCTCTCTCTCTCTCCCTCTCTCTCTCCCTCTCCCTCCCTCTCTCTCTCCCTTTTCCCTCCCTCCCTCTCCCTCCCCCTCTCTCTCCCTTTCCCCTCCCTCCCTCTCTCTCCCTCTCTCTCCCTCTCTCTCTCCCTCTCCCTCTCTCTCTCTACCTTTTCCCTCTCTCTCTCTATTCCAATAACTAACTAACGAACTCTTTAGCGTTCTTAAACCCGAAGGTTTATGGCTGCAGCAATACAAGCCTTCCATTTGTCCCTATCCTGAGCAAGATCTATATACTCTTTTCCATCCCTACCGATTTCCCTTAGGTCCATCTCAAC
This sequence comes from Lepisma saccharinum, assembly GCF_977018435.1. Classification (NCBI taxonomy): domain Eukaryota; kingdom Metazoa; phylum Arthropoda; class Insecta; order Zygentoma; family Lepismatidae; genus Lepisma; species Lepisma saccharinum. The sequence goes on from NC_139257.1 coordinate 32,932,304, forward strand.
GTTGTCCCTCCATCTTCGTCTTGGCCTTCCTACAGGTCTCTTACCATCAGGTTTCCCAACAAAAATCCTGTAAACTCCTCTTTCCTCTCCCATTCGTGCCACATGTCCTGCCCACCTAAGTCTTCTTGATTTAATTATTCTAATAATATCTGGACAGAATACAAATTCTAAATTTGTAGTTCTAAATTATGTAACCTTCTCCACTCACCTGTCTCCTCATCCCTTTTAGGTCCAAATATTTTCCTAAGGATCTTATTTTCAAATACTCTCAATTTATGTTCCTCTTTCAATGTAAGGGACCAAGTTTCACACCCAATTGTCCGCCATTTTATTTATTTAAATTCGTGATCATCACATTTTGTAGAACAGACCGAATGAAAACTGTGTTGGACAACTAGCCTACCATTTCTTTTGCCGTTGGGTGTACAGTCTTAGAAAAAAATACCTGGGCCACGGGACGTAGAATTTCGTAACGTCTTAAGCCTGTTGTTTATGCAACCCAAATAACAAAATATTTGCTTAAGTTTGCCTGGTGATTCTGAGTTCTCGGGAAGGATTGAGCTTTGATAGCATGAGTCACATGACTCGTGCCCCAGCCACAACAAACAGCTGGGTGCTACGATGCCTCCAGAAGAAAATTTCAGGAACTGGTTTCTTGACGAAGCTACTCGTAAGGAAATACTATTCTTTCAAGTGATATTAGAGTCATTGTCAAGAAGGTTCGCTGAAATGATGGTTCTCATCACAGACCACATGCCACACGTTAATTGTTTAAGTCCAGTTCATGCACTGGACCTACAGATTAAAATGGGATCCGAACCAAATGCCTCTCTATTTGGTATTGAATTCGGAAGCCTTTCATTACATGGCGAAGACGTTACCACTACGACATCAGAGAGGCAATGGAACCCCTTGAGAAAGAGATAAGCGAAAATTGCTACGTGACAAACCATATTTGCCCGTAAATTTTAAAAATAAGACAATATTTTGTACTGACAGTTTCGAACCGTGGGAGAGGCATATATTTTTTTGTACCATCGTCCATTTCACGAGTTTATAATTCTTCCTCACCGACACGAGTAACGCGAGTGGTAGAAGAAAAGCGAAGTAAAATAACTGAAATAGAAATAAAAGGAAAAAGCGAAATAAATTTTATTCATAATATTCTGCAGTCACTTGAGTTGTATTCACGGGATGCTATCTTTAAAGAAAGCCGTGGTCTCTTCCTTGTCTTTTTCGCTTCCTTTGTGCTCTTGCTTCCCCCGTCACGATTGGTCTAAAACTAATTAATGCGACGTTAATTAAACAATCCAAACAACGAAACAATGCACAATCAACTGCACAAAACAACATTCCAAATGTTTTCGAATCGGAAAACAATTGAGATGCTGTAAAATGACTTAAGATGCAGTAATAAAGTGGGAATTCGGTACCGTATAGAATTAAATCGGTAGAGATGTTCGATTTGATTGGATGTTTGTTATTTAGATTTGCTATTCTTTCACTTTTGGCAAATAGCGACGATGAAGATGAGTGATGCTGTGATGAAATTGATGAAGGGACACTTACCAAGGACACCCACGCCCAAGTCGAGATTCTAAGCAGGGACCCATGGCATCGTAGCGCGCTGTGCTAACCACTCCTCCATGGAGTGGACATTATAGCATATTTTGTGTGCTCAATTGGGATCAATCAATGGAATGAATAGGCATATTATATGATTAATAAATTCATATCATAATACCACGTCATATTATTCGGCACGAAGTAACATCAGAGACATTCAATCTTGCATTTTTGCCTTTCAACTAATTCTTTGAATTCAGGTTAAACACAACAATAAGATAAATTATGAAGCAAATGATAGTTATTACGAATTACCTGACAGAAACAACATTAAGCAGGCTCGGTGGTCAAGCTCATTAAGTGATTGACATTCGATATCGTCGCCAAAGTTCCCGGGTTTGAGTACCGCCCTTGTCGGGGGTGTTTGACTATTTCGTCATCAATTTCATGTAATGGTCACTCGTCCTTATCGTCGCGATCATCGAACAGGAAATAAAAATTATAAAAATAAATACGATGGAAGAGTACTTACTTCATCTCTCACGAAATCTCCTACAAAACCGGAATATATAAAATACATGTATATTCATTCACATACATTTTCGATTTCTATATTTATCTAATCGAGACCGAGAACGGGAGAGCAATTTTCAATTCGACAAACCGAGAGACGGAGAAACTGTCAAGTCTCGTTTCTTCTTGGCACCTCCGTAATCGAGTTGTTCTGTTTGTCATTGGCTTTGTATTGGCAATTATTGTCATTATTCTTCCCCTGCAGGTAAACCATAACGATGAATTATGATGAAATGAAGCAGATAAAAGGGCAAGAACAAGAAAGTCATGCCTGTTCGGGACTCCAACCCAGAACCTTACGTAACGAGATTTGAAATTCTGGAGAAGGCGTCCGTGTTTCGCTTGGTTTTCTCTTTCCTCTACTTCCCTTATATTATCATACATGTATAATAAAAATGGATCTGATACGATATGTTGCGATTCATAATTGTGCTGGTTAGATGCTACAGATGTGAACTCCAACCTGCAATATATTATTCCCTTTTGTTTCGTATCTGGTTGAACATGAAATTTTCTTACACTGTGACAATTTCTTTCTTAGTTTTGGTTTGGTGCACAGATATGCTAATCTGGACTCGACCTTCAGTTTAAAGTGGGATACTAACCACTATGTGCATCCACCGTGTATCAAACCCGGGATCCACTGATTACAAGGCGACGACGTTATCACTACGCCATCGAGGAGGCCCCATGACAAAATGTTATTCACTCGATCTCTACCATAATTTATTTCAGCATTTACATTTTCGTTTTCTTCTTCTTTTTTCCTTTTGTTAACTACTCTTATACAACTCTTTTTGCGTCTTCGAATTTCTTCTTGTTTCAGGAAAAAATAATACATGCAGGCTGTATAAAAATCCCCCGTTCAAATAGATAAAACGTTCACTCTCGAGAACTAATTTACATGTTTATCACTAACGTAACCATTAGGAAACTATCGAAATGTTAACTGATATAACTGCAGATGAAACAATACTTACAGCCACTAACGAAATATCTATTCTTGTGTAGCCTCACAGACAACAAGTATATGGTGAGTCATTCACTCTTGCTGACTACGGGCGAAGGTCACTGAACTAAAGGGTGGTGGCAAGCAAGCAGGCTTTTGCTCTACCAAAGACGAGGTCACGTGTTCCAGTTATCAATGGCGTACGAAATAAGGAGGAACACAGCTATCTGACGTATGATTTGGTCCCGTCATTGCACGTAGAACACTTTATCGTCGTGGCCTTGAAGTTCCCTCAGGGCACTCCTACGTAAAGGCTTCTCAGCTAGAAGGATATCTTCCCCATTGAGTGGAGGAAAAGTGGGTGCGTATAGAGGTCCTTCAACTTTCGTATTCTTTTTCATTTCAGAACCCGTGCTGTATCGTCGACTTAATCCAATCTATCCGATGTAGGTTTTAGGTTCTGTTTCTGTTCGGTTATTTCACGTTGTCTTCCTGCTTATGTTATTCGCGACGAAGGTTCTGGATTCGATAATCTGGACAATAACGGGATTGTGTTGGTTGCTTGATTTGGTGTCTTAAGTCCACTTTATGTCCTGTTAGGCTAATCGTGAATGGACCTACAGTTTAAAGGGGGATCCGAACCACTATGTTCCTCCACCGAGTATCGAACCCGGGATCCCTTAATTACAAGGCGCCTACGATCCCACTCCGCCATCGGGGATTGTGTTCGCAACGAATGAATCAAATTTGAGTGATATGATATGCAACCATTGGAAGACTATTGAAAGAAAAGCAATGGGAACCTGCCAGTTTTTCTACTGCAGACAGGAAACCATAAACATGGAAGATAAGCTTATATTCTATGAAACCTGACGCTATGTGCTCGAATACTGGCTAAATATAATCCATAGAGGCATAGCAACGTTAAACAACCTCTTATATGATACATATAGGTTTAAAAAGGTCGAAATACAAAGATTGTGTGCGCCTCACTGATGGCGTAGTGGTAAGGCCTTGTAATCAAGGGGTCTCGGGTACGATACCAGGTGATCGCACATAGTGGTTCGGATCCCACTTTAAACTGTATGCATTTCAGATTAGTCTATCTGTGCCGGTGACTCAGTCGGTAACGCGTCTGACTACCATGCTATAGACCCCGGGTTCGATCCCCGGCCGGTTCAAGCCCGGGAACTTTTCTAACGTTGGAAGCGACCCCGGCGCCCACCCAGCGTCGAATGACATGGGTACCTGGGGGAAACCCTGGGGGTAAAGGCGGTCAGGCGCGTGATGCTGATCACATCACCCACACTCACGAACGAATCAAGAAAGTGTGGGGCGTTACCCCCACACCCCCTATAAGATTTCATGGCGTAGCGCTAAGCACAGGTGAGAACTTTACCTTTTTTTTTTTTTTTTTGCATAAAGTGGACTTACATCAAAATTTAAACTTGCGATAAAGATTATGATAAGGTATTAAAGAATTGGGTCTAACACATTTTTTTATTGTTTACCAATGACATTGTTAACTAATATTCTTAATTTCAGTTTCAAGATGAAATCGGCTACGAAATAAAAGGAGTGGGTTCATATTTCTGTTACGAAATTCCACTTTTGTAGTAGACCTGTGCCACACTAAGATGTGACATAATAAACAAATCTGAGACACTTTCAAAGTATTAAATTGCTATCTACGTATTTGGGAAAAAATCTTTCAATATAATACTTTTTTTGGACGCGTCAAATCATAGTATTTAATTCCTGTTTTAGCAGCTTTAAGAAAACTGATTTTGGGGGGGGGGGTTACAAATGCCCTTTCTGCTCCCGTCAAGTTACGCCTATGACAAACAGGAATTCAAAGTAAAAGACTGTCCCGACTAAATCGGGAGACACGTGTGATAGATTTACAATTGGGAAAATCATAATTAAGCGTGTAGTTGAAAACAACCTATTTTCATATATTGCACGCAGCTCTACTTTTTCTGCAATGTGGATCAAGAACTGGGGACGTGGAGAAGCACAACACTCCACGTAACCAATAGCCACGTGACCCTCTTTGCTTTCCTGCCATGTTGACCTTCGCGTGGAAGACATTTCTCGGTGTTAAGACAGGCAAAATCACCCGATCATCGAAGGGTGCAATATGTGTTGCCTACCCTCCTGCATTACTTGCTCCTATTAAAGCCTTATGGGGAAGAACTTTTTTCCATGACTGTACGACAGGGTATAATGAATTCAATGAACAAACATGTATTGAGTTGAAAAATTTCGGAAGTGAACTCTTTATCAAGAGCATATTAAAACGCAACAAGGAACTAAATATTGCTACGACATGAAAAAAGCTGGATCAGCACATATAGGGCGAGAGCACAAGCAGGGACGTGCCCAGGTTTTTCGTATTGGGGTCAGTCATATCGTCATTCATTTGGCGCTTTCTTTTAGAAATGCTGGGCCAATGTGACAGCGAGAACGCCAACACCATCTCTCTGGTACGCCACTGGGCAGGTCAACGCGCTACCTGGCAGAATATTATAATGACTGTAGGTCAAGTTACCAGAGCCTCGTCTGCCTGAAGTAATTCAGTTTCGACAATCCTACTAGCGTATGAAAATTTCTCGTGTAGGCTGAGTGGGGAGAAAGGGAGGGGGGTTGAGCCCACCTACACCCACCCGACGATGACGCCCCTGCTGATTTTACTATAGTAAGTCTGTAGCCTTGTCAGAGGCGCAACCAAGATTTTTTGTCTGTGGGGGCAAGTACCACGATAAACGTACCAATAATAATAATAATGTCATTATTTTTATTATTATTATTATTATTACTACCAGTGGTAGTAGTAGTAGTATGAAGGACTTTATTATCCTCATAAATTACGCAAAAAGGGGGTAGAAGTCGGTGCTAAAGAATTTATTTGGAACAAACGAATTGAAATATTTTTTTTAACACCGTCAATTTCACATTAGCTAATAATGGAAAACAAGCACACAAACTGTATTTTTGAATGGCAGAAAATGAATGATAAATGCATTCCGAAGGTAATTATTTTTGTACATAACATGCATATCTTTCATGTACAAGATATGTTTTACACATATGCAACATGGACCGACATAAAATAAGAAAATACATATGCAACATGCTAACACTAAATTGTGTAGGTATTCAAAGTTTATTCATAACATAGCTACATGTACAACACATATTATTTAAATAAATCACATTACAGAAAAGAATTAGGTTACGTTGCGAGCGAAGCGAGCAAGCAAATTTTTAGATCCAATTTTTGCAGAAAACAATGTTGATTTAATAGGCCGCAAATAATATCACGGTGTGCCAATAAGGCACTCTCTCTTTCACAACTTCTTTTCATTTAGATCATTCGGCGCCCATGGCCGACTCCCGCCGCCCCCTAGCTACAGCTCTGAACCTAACGAAACTTGAGAAAAGCAGGAATTGCGAGCGAAGCAAGCAAGAAAATTTTACAAAATATATTTTTTTATTTGCATACAATTTGAACTCGAGGGGGCAATTGCTCCTCTGTGCCCCCGCTGCAGGTGCCCTTGGCCGTCAATGTTTGCCCTCCTAGAATTCACTTCCGTTGGGGGGGGCATTGCCTCCCCTGCCCCCTGTGGTTACGCCACTGAGCTTTGTAATTAGATAGTTCCATTCTCAATCTCTGATGGACAAACATTGCACTATGGTGCGAAAACTGTACTGTAAACTGTAGGTCCAATCCTGTCAGCCCACCTGAGCATAAATTTAACTTTAAAAGAAACAAACTTTGTCTATTTTGACAAAGTGAAGAAGTGTACGAGTCGACAAGTGAAATTAAAATTCAAAAAAACAAAAATGAAATTTGCAAACTGCATTTCCTATAAAGCCTATACAATATAAACTTTCGAACGTCAAATTTTCCCCTTTTCCCTTAAATTTCCCGCCATCTGGCAACCCTGACGTCAATTGCTGGCGAGGTTTAGCACGTGTGGCAGTTTTCTTTGTTTCTTTATTTCGCCGTCACGGAAAAGAGAAAGAGGTAAAGAGTCAGTAGCATAGAAGAGAAGGAGAAAATACCAGGAAGATGCGACTTGTAGTCTGTGTTCACATCGCGCCTGCAGACATTGCTGAGAACGTAATTTTACATATAAACTGGGAATGGCTAAATCCCGATAACATTTCATCAGAATATCGTATCTATACGGATATTGTGGCCATTCTAACTGGTAGTGGTATAAAAGCTTCTTGAATTTCCAGACCCATGCCTTGCACAAATGTTTACTTTATAATTTTTACTTTTACTTGCTTCGTTTGCAATACTCCAATCTACTTTTGCATTTGTAACAGCGAAATTTTGCCGGCCTCCGTGGTGTAGTGGTTACCATGCCTGTGCATGGTTGTTCTTTGTGAGTGTCTCTTCGTCAAGTACACCACATTATCACACATCTTCATCTTCGCAATTAGCCAAAAGTGGCAGAAAAGCGAAGTAAAAAAAAAAATCAAATCAAATGGTGAAACTTTGTGCAATTTCCAACTGTCAGCATAGCCGCAAACTTCGCCCGGATCTAATTTCTGAAGAGAGGCAAACACACACACTCGCAGGCTAGACTTTGAGAATATTAGGTGTGTGTGTGTCTCTCTCGTCTCTTCTCTCTCCTCTCTCTGTCCTGTCCCTCCCATTTTCTTTCCTATCTCTTTCTCTCAGGATTGTTAAAAGTCCAGGAGTTTTAAATCAATTCAATTCCGGTCCAGGAGAGAAAATAAGCAAGCGTAAATGGGTTCTGGACCGTAAAGAACCATTCTATGTTTATAGTATTTAAATTCGGTCCCGGAAACCATTTTTCCGGATCAGTTTTTTTAATACGGTCCAAGTTCCTTATTGAAATGAAATTATACGCAACTTGGACCGAATTAAAATTTTACGAGAAAACAATGTTCCGGTCCTGTACCGAAATCACAAGAACCCATCCTGAACCTTTTACAACCCTGCTTTTTCTCTCTTCAAGCGGAGAGACAGACAGACAGACAGTCTTTACGCAGGACATTTAGAACTGCACATTCGTCTTCTGTTACTGGATGAATTAAACACTGTTCCCGGCTGAGTTTCAACTAAGGATGGACGATATTGGAAATTTTGATATAGCGATATATCGTCAAGAAAATACCGTTACAGACGATACGATATTCTTTTCGTGTCGTGATATCGGCAATATATCGTCTCCACGATATATATCACCAAAATATTCTGACGATATATCGCCAACACGATATATATCGCCAAATATAGTGACGATTAGGGCTCGGAAATTGAGGAAAAATCCTTTTTCTTCCTAGTGTCCGAAGACGAGGCCCAACATAATATATGTTCATTTTGGGTCATTGTAGGCCAGAAAAAGTTGTGTTTTATTTGTCCTTTTTTGCCTTTTTCGGTGTTTTTTGGCATATTGGTCTTTTTTTAGCCTTTTTTAAAAGTCTTAACGGCTTTTTTTTGCAACTTCACCTTCTTTCGACTACGTTTCTACTGCCCATTCTCAATTCGAATCATCATCAGTTCATCACCTATTAAACATCCTTTCTGTAGTGAAGAAATAAAAAAGAAAGAAATATATTTGAACCCTCCCTGAAACGAGAGAAAAACATTTTTGGACGACTGAAGTAGGGATGGCCAAACGGATCCGGATCCGAAAAATCCGGTTCCAAAAGTTACGGATCTGGATCCGGATCCGGATCCAAGAGTTTCGGATCTGGATCCGGATCCGAAAGTTCCGGATCCGGATCCGGGTTCGAAAGTATCGGATCTGGATACGGATCCGTAAGTTCCGGATCCGAAAATCCGGATCCGGATCCGAGAGTTTCGTATCTCAATCCCATTACAATATTACCACACTTTAAAAGGTATTATGATATTCGATTACAAAGAAATTTTTCATTAGTTAGTCCTACAATAATTTCTTTCAAGTGTTCTTCCTAAAATACTTTGCTACGCATCGGCTAACACACTCGTGCACAAAAATAATCTTACTTGTTTAACATAAAATGTCAGAGGTGATTTTTCAAATGCCATTGAAACGAATATGTATTCATTCGAAAGTATTGGAAATGGAAACACACATAAATGTGAGAAATTCCATTCCAGGATGAAATCTTTAACACATATAACAAGATAGAAATGTTATACAAAAATTATACAATTGTTCTACAGTTACAGTTTTACAAATTAAAATAAAACATTATAATATATGCAGAGTTATATAATTACAAAGTGTAAGACTAACAAGGGAGGTTATCTAAGTGTCCCCCTCCGATTTCCATGAAACTTGGCAGATGTATAGTGGGGCCCAATGGAAGAAATACGTGTTTTTTTTTTTTTGTTTCAGCTAAAAAACTGTTATAGGGAGCAAAACCCCCTCAAATGTCAAGATGAGGACAAATTGAAGTGAGGATCTGACCCCTGTTTCCCCCTCCGATTTCCATGTAACTTGGCAGGTGTGTGTATAAACGGACCCAAAGGAAGAAATACGTGTTTTTTTTTTGTTTCGGCTAAAAAACTGTTTTAGGGTGCAAAACCCCCCTCAAATGTCAAGATGGGGACAAATTTAAGTGGGCATTTGACCCCTGTGTTCTCCTCCGATTCCCATGAAACGTGGCAGGTGTATAGAGGGGCCCAAAGGAAGAAATACGTGTTTTTCTGTTTCAGCTAAAAGCTGTTTTAGGGGGCAAAATCCCCTCAGATGTCAAGATGAGGACAAATTGAAGTAAGGATCTGACCCCTGTGTTCCCCTCCGATTTCCATGAAATTTGGCAGGGGTATAGGGAGGCCCTATGCCCCCTGCTTCTTCCTATGCCATATTTACGTGGTTTCGGGGTCGGATCCCCACTTCAATTTTTCCTCATCTTGATATTTGAGGGGGGGTTTCCCCCTAAAACAGTTTTCTTTTAGCTGAAACACAAAAACACGTATTTCTTCCTTTGGGCCCCTCCATACACCTGCCAAGTTTCATGAAAATCGGAGGGGGAGACTTAGACCTCCCTTGTAAGTGTATTGATTAATTACAAATCGGAAACGCGCGCACACACACTATATATATGTGTGTATATATGTATATTATATATACAGGGTGATTGGTAATTCGACCTATTCCTGGAAAGGGGTAATACTAGAACACATTTGCAACAAATTTGACTCTATGCACCGGGGGTCGGAAATCAATGGGTTTCGAGTTATTGCAGTTTGTAGATTTTCGTGACATATTCCGACTTGCGACCAAAAAACTACTAATTGTGAAAAAACTACTACACCCTGAGCATATAATCGACATGTTGCTAACAGCTGACGAATGAGTGACTACTGGGGAAAAAATTCATGCCCAAAATTCCCATACCCACAGAAAGAAACAGTCATTGGTGCAAACGTCATGAAGAAATTTGGAAATTATCGTTTAAATCGAAGAGGATTACTCAAAAAATTGGTAACACACTTGGCGTAAAAATTACGGAAAAAATTCCAGGTTGTTAGAATTAACTGTTACAAAAACTACAAATCCTGCGGCGTACTTCAGACACAATCACTCGCCTTGACACTCTGTCTCTTATGTCTCAATTCTCTCTCTCAACTCTCAACAGCTGCTGGAGGATGTGTCGCTCGCCACAAGAAGGGGTAGCTGTTATTAACCAACATGATGGCTGCCCAGCCCACTCTTTACGGGGTGTGCGACAGTGGCTGGACGACAATTATCCCATGCGATGGATTGGTCGAGGCGGCCCGGTTCCCTGGCCGGCGAGGAGTCCGGATTTAACGCCATGCGACTTTTACATTTGGAGCCACATGAAAGGGTTAGTCTACAGTACACCAATGGATTCCCAAGAAGAGTTGAGAGAGAGAATTGAGACATATGAGACAGAGTGTCAAGGCGAGTGATTGTGTCTGAAGTACGCCGCAGGATTTGTAGTTTTTTTAACAGTTAATTCTAACAACCTGGAATCATGTGAATGGTAAATAACATTATTTTTTCACTCATTTTCGTTCCTTTATTTCTCACAAACGACAACTTCTTTTCACTTTACAAAGAGGTCTACAACGCGCCTTCTCCGCTTTTTATTCAGATTTTTCCCCCAACCCGTGTGTCAGTTGACAACATTTTTATCTTTTTGGAGAGCTTATGAAACGAGGAAGTTTTTTTCCGTAATTTTTACGCCAAGTGTGTTACCAATTTTTTGAGTAATCCTCTTCGATTTAAACGATAATTTCCAAATTTCTTCATGACGTTTGCACCAATGACTGTTTCTTTCTGTGGGTATGGGAATTTTGGGCATGAATTTTTTCCCCAGTAGTCACTCATTCGTCAGCTGTTAGCAACATGTCGATTATATGCTCAGGGTGTAGTAGTTTTTTTCAGAATTAGTAGTTTTTTGGTCGCAAGTCGGAATATGTCACGAAAATCTACAAACTGCAATAACTCGAAACCCATTGATTTCCGACCCCCGGTGCATAGTCAAATTTGTTGCAAATGTGTTCTAGTATTACCCCTTTCCAGGAATAGGTCGAATTACCAATCACCCTGTATATGTATATTAGCAGGTAACAATATGTTATAAACACATTCTTACTTTCCAAAGAAGCGCATGTGGGATGGCAAAACGGATCCGGATCCGAAAGTACTGGATCCGGATCCGAAAGTACCGGATCCGGATCCGAAAGTTCTTTATCCGGATCCGGATCTAAAAATTCCGGATCCGAAAGTACCGGATCCGGATCCGGATCTGAAAATTCCGGATCCGAAAAATCTTAGGATCCGGATCCTTAGGATCCGGAACCAACCGGATCCGGATCTGGCCATCCCTAGACTGAAGCAGGTACGGTACAAGGTCCTTTAACCGTAACTTGTCTGGAAGGTCGCACTGTAAGTGGCAACTTTCTCTTGTTTTGAAGCTTTCAGCACGGTGTATACGACCAGACAGCACGCGCCTGCAAAGATCTCAAGTAAGATACGGATAACTGAATTTATTAATTAATTTTTTCCGTTTTTTTGTCCTTTTTATATATTTTTAGGTCTTTTTATAGGCCCTTTTTTTGGCAATTTATAGGTCTTCAACTTCCGACCACTAGTGATGATAGATACATCGCCGACACGATATATATCGCCAAACATCGTGATGATATATCGTCTAGTTGATATCGCCTCCACGATATTTTTTCAATATCGCGAAATATCGTCTGGACAATATATAGCCTGACATTAGTTTCCACCATTAGGATATTCTCAACTTCCTCTTTCCCTATACGAAAATACGCTAAAGAAGGAAAGAAACCGAGAGGGAGGACTTCATTGAAATGGTAATAGCAGTTAGGCGAGGTTGCTATGGTGACCATAACAGGTTGCGAGAGACGGATTTTCGGAGTACTAGGCGACTACCGCATCCAGCGTTGCCACGTCTGGTTGGTCCATTTCGGCTAGACCTTACGGCAGCAACAAAGAAGAACCCTCCCTCCCCTCTCAGACACTCCCGGAACTCACACCAGAAATGTGAATGGGGGGGGAAGGGGTTGTCCTCTTTCTGTCGGACCAAGAAGGTTCAAGATTTCTCCTTACTTCACGCCACTTCTCTGCCGCTTTTAGCTTGTGATGGCCAAATCAGGATAATTTTTTATCCGAACATCAAATATCCAGATATTGGATATTCTGATATCCGATTTATCCAAATATCCGGGAATTCTCCGAGGGGTGTAAGGGGTGTTCCTTCCACGTAGTGCACCCTGGACTGCAGACTAACGAGGCTCTGGCGACTGACCCCATGGCCAGTATAATTCTGTGTCGTCCTGTGTTTTGTCCTTATTTGTGCTGAGCGCCCTTTTTAGCCTCAGCTTTTAACCAAGGTAAGGAAATTGTAGTTTTCAGACACGCTTTTATGTTTGTTATGATAAAGGGCTGGACCCCGTATAGTGTGACGGGTGCAAAATAGCCTCAGTGCTGACGCACCCAAAAAAAATTAATTCAAATTCATATTATCAGAAATGTCCAAATATCCGAATGTGTGCATTATCCCGACATTTTTATCGTGTATCCATTTCACGGACTATCTTCATATTCTTTAATTCGTTATTTTTGCACTGCAAGTATTTTCCACGCAAGTATTATTTTTTTATTTCCCGACCATAGTTTTGCACCTTAAAATCCTTTCCCCAGTGATCAGTGTTGAATACAGCCACCTTGTTCAGGACAGGGATTATTCCGGCCTCGTCCCCGTAGAGAGAGGCTCTGGGACTCACCCAGCCTCATATCAATCGCTATAGCCGGATTGCGCACACTTTTCCTGTTTTATCATTGGTATCTGATAAGCCGTTGACAAGCTGTCACAATGTACAGGATTGCGCACAAAAAAATGAGGCGATGTTCTCAGATGTAAAATGTTCTTCTGTTGTGTTTGTTTGTGTGTGGACTTACACGAGTTTTTGCAGTCGTTAACCTAACCTAACCTAACCTATCTTCACTTGCTATATTTACTGGTCAAATTATATTGATTGATTGATTGATTTAGTTTATTTTACTTTGCGATTTATGGCTCTTGGCTAATTTGCGAAGATGGGGATGAGTAATGAAATGGATGAATGGACATTCACAAACAACCAAGCCCGAGCGGGATTCGAACCCAGGACCCTTGGCGTCATAGTTAATCCTTAAGAGATTTACTATTTTATTTCTAATTTCTCTCTCTCTTCTTGTCTAAAGAAAAAAACAGTTTTGCACACAGACTTTACTGCCTAGATCGAGAATGTGTGGGGCTCTACCTCCACATCCCCTAAATGTGCCTTCATGGTACGGTGCTACATGAAACGGGGAACTTTATCTTTACCTTAAGTAATAAGTTACATTTACGGCAAATGATGCATCGAAGCTTTTTTTTTTTTTTTACAACATACTCTTTTCTGTGGATGACATCATTAGTGAAACTATGTGTGGGTTCCTCGTCCCCCTCAGTTGACACCTTCATTGAAGCTTGAAACATATCCTGATCCATCCTATTACTTAATTAAGCACTTATCATAATTTAAATTCGTTCATTATTTTAACTTTTCATTACGAGAGGCCCAAGTGAACATGGTTGCCAGATTTCTTGGCTATTGTCCGACGTTATTGAAATTTTCGGGGGACCCCCACCCCCGGGTCATCCCCTGAATTCATCACGGATGGCGATCCCCTCTGGGCCCGTGGACAGCAGGTTAAGAACCGTTCGTCTTAACTGATCAAGCCAAAAGAGAGCAGTGAGGCGGAGAGGAAAAACAAAGCGACAAAAAAGGAGATAAAGAAAAAAGGAAGAAGTAAGAAAGCAAAAGAGGAAAACGAGAGAGACAGAAAGAGAGAGGAGAATTAAAAGAGAGAAGAGAAATAATAAAAAGAGAGAGGAGAAAGAATAAAAAGAGAGAGGAGAATGAAAAAAAGACAAGAAAGATAAAAAAGAGAGGAGAAAGAATAAAAAAAGAGAGGAGAAAGAATAAAAACAGAGGAGAAATAATAAAAAAGAGAGGAGAAAGAATAAAAAGGAGAGGAGAAAGAATAAAAACAGAGGAGAAAGAATAAAAAGAGAGAGGAGAAAGAATAAAAAGAGAGGAGAATGAATAAAAAGAGAGCGGAGAAAGAATAAAAAGAGAGGAGAAAGAATAAAAAGGGAGAGAAAAAAGAATAAAAAGAGAGGAGAAAGAATAAAAAGAGAGCGGAGAAAGAATAAAAAGAGAGGAGAAAGAATAAAAAAGAGAGGAGAAAGAATAAAAAGAGAGGAGAAAGGATAAAAAGAGAGAGGAGAAAGAATAAAAAGAGAGGAGAAAGAATAAAAAGAGAGAGGAGAATGAAAAAAAGAGAAGAAAGATTAAAAAGATAGGAGAAAGAATAAAAAAGAGAGGAGAAAGAATGAAGAGAGAGGAGAAAGAATAAAAAGAGAGGAGAATGAATAAAAAGAGAAGAAAGATTAAAAAGAGAGGAGAAAGAATAAAAATGAGAGGAGAAAGAATAAAAAGGAGAGGAGAAAGAATAAAAAGAGAGGAGAAAGAATAAAAATGAGAGGAGAAAGAATAAAAAGAGAGGAGAAAGAATAAAAAAGAGAAGAGAAAGAATAAAAAGAGAGAAGAGAAAGAATAAAAAGAGAGGAGAATGAATAAAAAGAGAGAGGAGAAAGAATAAAAAGAGAGAGGAGAAAGAATAAAAAGAGAGGAGAAACAATAAAAAGAGAGGAGAAACAATAAAAAGAGAGAGGAGGAATAATAAAAAGAGAGGAGAAATAATAAAAAGAGAGGAGAAAGAATAAAAAGAGAGGAAAATGAATAAAAAGAGAGAGGAGAAAGAATAAAAAGAGAGGAGAATGAATAAAAAGAGAGAGGAGAATGAATAAAAAGAGGAGAAAGAATAAAAAGAGAGAGGAGAAAGAATAAAAAGAGAGGAGAATGAATAAAAAGAGAGGAGAAAGAATAAAAAAGATAGGGGAAAGAATAAAAAGAGAGGAGAAAGAATAAAAAGAGAGGAGAAAGAATAAAAAGAGAGAAGAGAAAGAATAAAAAGAGAGGAGAATGAATAAAAAGAGAGAGGAGAAAGAATAAAAAGAGAGAGGAGAAAGAATAAAAAGAGAGGAGAAACAATAAAAAGAGAGGAGAAACAATAAAAAGAGAGAGGAGGAATAATAAAAAGAGAGGAGAAATAATAAAAAGAGAAGAAAGATTAAAAAGAGAGAGGAGAAATAATAAAAAAGAGAGAAGAAAGAAAAGAAACAGAAGAAAGAATAAAAAGAGAGGGGAGAAAGAATAAAACAGGACAAATAATATAAACAGGAGAAATAATAAAAAAGAGAAGAGAAAGAATAAAAAGAGAGGAGAAAGAATAAAAAAGAGAGGAGAATGAATAAAAAGAGAGATGAGAAAGAATAAAAAGAGAGGGGAGAAAGAACAAAAAGAGAAGAAAGATTAAAAAGAGAGAGGAGAAATAATAAAAAAGAGAGAAGAAAGAATAGAAACAGAAGAAAGAATAAAAAGAGAGGGGAGAAAGAATAAAACAGGAGAAATAATATAAACAGGAGAAATAATAAAAAAACAAGAGAAGAGAAAGAATAAAAAGAGAGGAGAAAGAATAAAAAAGAGAGGAGAATGAATAAAAAGAGAGATGAGAAAGAATAAAAAGAGAGGGGAGAGAGAATAAAAAAGAGAGGAGAAATAATAAAAAGATAGGAGAAAGGATAAAGAGAGGAGAAAAAATAAAAAGATAGGAGAAAGAATAAAAGAGAGAGGAGAAAGAATAAAAAGAGAGGAAAATGAATAAAAAGAGAAGAAAGATTAAAAAGAGAGAGGAGAAAGAATAAAAAAGAGAGGAGAAAGGATAAAAACAGGAGAAAGAATAAAAAGAGAGAGGAGAAAGAATAAAAAGAGAGGAGAAAGATTAAAAAGAGAGGAGAAAGAATAAAAAAGAGAAGAGAAAGAATAAAAAGAGAGGAGAAAGAATAAAAAGAGAGAGGAGAAAGAATAAAAAGAGAGGAGAATGAATAAAGAAAGAGAGGTGAAAGAATAAAAAGAGAGGAGAAAGAATAAAAAGAGAGAGGAGAAAGAATAAAAAGAGAGGAGATTGAATAAAAAGAGAACAAAGATTAAAGAGAGAGGAGAAAGAATAAAAATGAGAGGAGAAAGAATAAAAAGAGAGGAGAAAGAATAAAAAAGAGAGGAGAAAGAATAAAAAGATAGAAGAGAAAGAATAAAAAGAGAGGAGAATGAATAAAAAGAGAGAGGAGAAAGAATAAAAACAGAAGAAAGAATAAAAAGAGAAGGGAGAAAGAATAAAAACAGAGGAGAAATAATAAAAAAGAGAGGAGAAAGAATAAAAAAGAGAGGAGAAAGAATAAAAAGAGAGGAGAAAGAATAAAAAGAGAAAAAAGAATAAAAAGAGAGAGGAGAAAGAATAAAAAAGAGAGGAGAAAGAATAAAAACAGAAGAAAGAATAAAAAGAGAAGGGAGAAAGAATAAAAACAGAGGAGAAAGAATAAAAAGAGAGAGGAGAAAGAATAAAAAGAGAGGAGAAACAATAAAACGAGAGGAGAAACAATAAAAAGAGAGAGGAGGAATAATAAAAAGAGAGGAGAAATAATAAAAAGAGAGGAGAAAGAATAAAAAGAGAGGAAAATGAATAAAAAGAGAGAGGAGAAAAATAAAAAGAGAGGAGAATGAATAAAAAGAGAGAGGAGAATGAATAAAAAGAGGAGAAAGAATAAAAAGAGAGAGGAGAAAGAATAAAAAGAGAGGAGAATGAATAAAAAGAGAGGAGAAAGAATAAAAAAGATAGGACAAAGAATAAAAAGAGAGGAGAAAGAATAAAAAAGAGAGGAGAAAGAATAAAAAGAGAGAAGAGAAAGAATAAAAAGAGAGGAGAATGAATAAAAAGAGAGAGGAGAAAGAATAAAAATGAGAGGACAAAGAATAAAAAGGAGAGGAGAAAGAATAAAAAGAGAGGAGAAAGAATAAAAATGAGAGGAGAAAGAATAAAAAGAGAGGGGAGAAAGAATAAAAACAGAGGAGAAATAATAAAAAAGAGAGGAGAAAGAATAAAAATGAGAGGAGAAAGAATAAAAAGGAGAGGAGAAAGAATAGAAAGAGAAAAAAGAATAAAAAGAGAGAGGAGAAAGAATAAAAAAGAGAGGAGAAAGAATAAAAACAGAAGAAAGAATAAAAAGAGAAGGGAGAAAGAATAAAAACAGAGGAGAAATAATAAAAAAGAGAGGAGAAAGAATAAAAAAGAGAGGAGAAAGAATAAAAAGAGAGGAGAAAGAATAAAAAAGAGAGGAGAAAGAATAAAAAGAGAGGAAAATGAATAAAAAGAGAGAGGAGAAAGAATAAAAAGAGAGGAGAATGAATAAAAAGAGAGAGGAGAATGAATAAAAAGAGGAGAAAGAATAAAAAGAGAGAGGAGAAAGAATAAAAAGAGAGGAGAATGAATAAAAAGAGAGGAGAAAGAATAAAAAAGATAGGAGAAAGAATAAAAAGAGAGGAGAAAGAATAAAAAAGAGAGGAGAAAGAATAAAAAGAGAGAAGAGAAAGAATAAAAAGAGAGGAGAATGAATAAAAAGAGAGAGGAGTAAGAATAAAAAGAGAGAGGAGAAATAATAAAAAGAGAGGAGAAACAATAAAAAGAGAGAAGAAACAATAAAAAGAGAGAGGAGGAATAATAAAAAGAGAGGAGAAATAATAAAAAGAGAAGAAAGATTAAAAAGAGAGAGGAGAAATAATAAAAAAGAGAGAAGAAAGAATAGAAACAGAAGAAAGAATAAAAAGAGAGGGAGAAAGAATAAAACAAGAGAAATAATATAAACAGGAGAAAGAATAAAAAAAGAGAAGAGAAAGAATAAAAAGAGAGAAGAAAGAATAAAAGAGAGAGGAGAATGAATAAAAAGAGAGATGAGAAAGAATAAAAAGAGAGGGGAGAAAGAATAAAAAGAGAAGAAAGATTAAAAAGAGAGAGGAGAAATAATAAAAAAGAGAGAAGAAAGAATAGAAACAGAAGAAAGAATAAAAAGAGAGGGGAGAAAGAATAAAACAGGAGAAATAATATAAACAGGAGAAATAATAAAAAAAGAGAAGAGAAAGAATAAAAAGAGAGGAGAAAGAATAAAAAAGAGAGGAGAATGAATAAAAAGAGAGATGAGAAAGAATAAAAAGAGAGGGGAGAAAGAATAAAAAAGAGAGGAGAAATAATAAAAAGATAGGAGAAAGGATAAAGAGAGGAGAAAAAATAAAAAGATAGGAGAAAGAATAAAAGAGAGAGGAGAAAGAATAAAAAGAGAGGAAAATGAATAAAAAGAGAAGAAAGATTAAAAAGAGAGAGGAAAAAGAATAAAAAAGAGAGGAGAAAGGATAAAAAGAGAGAGGAGAAAGAATAAAAAGAGAGGAGAAAGAATAAAAAGAGAGGAGAAAGAATAAAAAAGAGAAGTGAAAGAATAAAAAGAGAGGAGAAAGAATAAAAAGAGAGAGGAGAAAGAATAAAAAGAGAGGAGAATGAATAAAGAAAGAGAGGTGAAAGAATAAAAAGAGAGGAGAAAAAAAAAGAGAGAGGAGAAAGAATAAAAAGAGAGGAGATTGAATAAGAAGAGAAGAAAAATTAAAAAGAGAGGAGAAAGAATAAAAAGAGAGGAGAAAGAATAAAAAGGAGAGGAGAAAGAATTAAAAGAGAGGAGAAAGAATAAAAATGAGAGGAGAAAGAATAAAAAGAGAGGGGAGAAAGAATAAAAACAGAGGAGAAATAATAAAAAAGAGAGGAGAAATAATAAAAATGAGAGGAGAAAGAATAAAAAGGGGAGGAGAAAGAATAAGAAGAGAGGAGAAAGAATAAAAAAGAGGAGAAAGAATAAAAAGAGAGCAGAATGAATAAAAAGAGAGATGAGAAAGAATAAATAGGAGAGGAGAAAGAATAAGAAGAGAGAGGAGAAAGATTAAAAAGAGAGGGGAGAAAGAATAAAAAGAGAGGGGAGAAAGAATAAAAACAGGAGAAATAATAAAAAAGAGAGGAGAAAGAATAAAATAGAGAGGAGAAAGAATAAAAAGGAGAGGAGAAAGAATAAAAAGAGAGGAGAAAGAATAAAAAAGAGAGGAGAAAGAATAAAAAGAGAGGAGAATGAATAAAAAGAGGGATGAGAAAGAATAAATAGGAGAGAAGAAAGAATAAAAAGGGAGAGGAGAAAGATTAAAAAGAGAGGAGAAAGAATAAAAGAGAGACAAGAAAGAATAAAAAGAGAGAGGAGAAAGAATAAAAAGAGAGGAGATATAATAAAAAGAGATAGGAGAAAGAATAAAAAGAGGAGAAAGAATAAAAGGAGAGGAGAAAGAATAAAAAGAGAAAAAAGAATAAAAAGAGAGAGGAGAAAGAATAAAAAAGAGAGGAGAAAGAATAAAAACGGAAGAAAGAATAAAAAGAGAGGGGAGAAAGAATAAAAACAGAGGAGAAATAATATAAAAAAGAGGAGAAGGAATAAAAAAGAGAGGAGAAAGAATAAAAAGAGAGGAGAAAGAATAAAAAAGAGAGGAGAAAGAATAAAAAGAGAGGAGAATGAATAAAAAGAGAGAGGAGAAAGAATAAAAAGAGAGGAGAATGAATAAAAGAGAAGAAAGATTAAAAAGAGAGGAGAAAGAATAAAAATGAGAGGAGAAAGAATAAAAAGGAGAAGAGAAAGAATAAAAAGAGAGGAGAAAGAATAAAAATGAGAGGCGAAAGAATAAAAAGAGAGGGGAGAAAGAATAAAAAGAGGAGAAAGAATAAAAAGAGAGGAGAAAGAATAAAAAGAGAGGGGAGAAAGAATAAAAAGAGAGAGGAGAAAGAATAAAAAAGAGAGGAGAAAGAATAAAAACAGAAGAAAGAATAAAAAGAGAGGGGAGAAAGAATAAAAAGAGAGAGGAGAAATAATAAAAAAGAGAGGAGAAAGAATAAAAAGGAGAGGAGAAAGAATAAAAAGAGAGGAGAATGAATAAAAAAGAGGAGAAAGAATAAAAAGAGAGCAGAATGAATAGAAAGAGAGATGAGAAAGAATAAATAGGAGAGGAGAAAGAATAAAAAGAGAGAGGAGAAAGATTAAAAAGAGAGGAGAAAGAATAAAAGAGAAACAAGAAAGAATAAAAAGAGAGAGGAGAAAGAATAAAAAGAGAGGAGAAAGAATAAAAGAGAGACAAGAAAGAATAAAAAGAGAGAGGAGAAAGAATAAAAAGAGAGGAGAAATAATAAAAAGAGATAGGAGAAAGAATAAAAAGAGGAGAAAGAATACAAAGAGAGTAGAAAGAATAAAAAGAGAAAGAAGAATATAAAGAGAGAGGAGAAAGAATAAAAAAGAGAGGAGAAAGAATAAAAACAGAAGAAAGAATAAAAAGAGAGGGGAGAAAGAATAAAAACAGAGGAGAAATAATAAAAAAGATAGGAGAAAGAATAAAAAAGAGAGGAGAAAGAATAAAAAGAGAGGAGAAAGAATAAAAAAGAGCGGAGAAAGAATAAAAAAGAGAGGAGAAAGAATGAAGAGAGAGGAGAAAGAATATAAAGAGAGGAGAATGAATAAAAAGAGAAGAAAGATTAAATGGAGAGGAGAAAGAATAAAAATGAAAGGAGGAAGAATAAAAAGGAGAGGAGAAAGAATAAAAGGGAGGAGAAAGAATAAAAATGAGAGGAGAAAGAATAAAAAGAGAGGGGAGAAAGAATAAAAACAGGAGAAAGAATAAAAAGAGAGGGGAGAAAGAAAAAAACAGAGGAAAAAGAATAAAAACAGGAGAAGGAATAAAATGAGAGGCGAGAAAGAATAAAAAGAGAGGAGATTGAATAAAAAGAGAAGAAAGATTAAAGAGAGAGAGGAGAAAGAATAAAAAAGAGAGGAGAAAGGATAAAAACAGGAGAAAGAATAAAAAGAGAGAGGAGAAAGAATAAAAAGAGAGGAGAAAGAATAAAAAGAGAGGAGAAAGAGTAAAAAAGAGAAGAGAAAGAATAAAAAGAGAGGAGAAAGAATAAAAAGAGAGAGGAGAAAGAATAAAAAGAGAGGAGAATGAATAAAGAAAGAGAGGTGAAAGAATAAAAAGAGATTAGAAAGAATAAAAAGAGAGAGGAGAAAGAATAAAAAGAGAGGAGATTGAATAAAAAGAGAAGAAAAATTAAAAAGAGAGGAGAAAGAATAAAAATGAGAGGAGAAAGAATAAAAAGGAGAGGAGAAAGAATAAAAAGAGAGGAGAAAGAATAAAAATGAGAGGAGAAAGAATAAAAAGAGAGATGAGAAAGAATAAAAAGAGAGGGGAGAAAGAATAAAAAGAGAAGAAAGATTAAAAAGAGAGAGGAGAAATAATAAAAAAGAGAGAAGAAAGAATAGAAACAGAAGAAAGAATAAAAAGAGAGGGGAGAAAGAATAAAACAGGAGAAATAATATAAACAGGAGAAATAATAAAAAAAAGAGAAGAGAAAGAATAAAAAGAGAGGAGAAAGAATAAAAAAGAGAGGAGAATGAATAAAAAGAGAGATGAGAAAGAATAAAAAGAGAGGGGAGAAAGAATAAAAAAGAGAGGAGAAATAATAAAAAGATAGGAGAAAGGATAAAGAGAGGAGAAAAAATAAAAAGATAGGAGAAAGAATAAAAGAGAGAGGAGAAAGAATAAAAAGAGAGGAAAATGAATAAAAAGAGAAGAAAGATTAAAAAGAGAGAGGAGAAAGAATAAAAAAGAGAGGAGAAAGGATAAAAAGAGAGAGGAGAAAGAATAAAAAGAGAGGAGAAAGAATAAAAAGAGAGGAGAAAGAATAAAAAAGAGAAGAGAAAGAATAAAAAGAGAGGAGAAAGAATAAAAAGAGAGAGGAGAAAGAATAAAAAGAGAGGAGAATGAATAAAGAAAGAGAGGTGAAAGAATAAAAAGAGAGGAGAAAGAATAAAAAGAGAGAGGAGAAAGAATAAAAAGAGAGGAGATTGAATAAAAAGAGAAGAAAAATTAAAAAGAGAGGAGAAAGAATAAAAATGAGAGGAGAAAGAATAAAAAGGAGAGGAGAAAGAATAAAAAGAGGAGAAAGAATAAAAAGAGAGATGAGAAAGAATAAAAAGAGAGGGGAGAAAGAATAAAAAGAGAAGAAAGATTAAAAAGAGAGAGGAGAAATAATAAAAAAGAGAGAAGAAAGAATAGAAACAGAAGAAAGAATAAAAAGAGAGGGGAGAAAGAATAAAACAGGAGAAATAATATAAACAGGAGAAATAATAAAAAAAAGAGAAGAGAAAGAATAAAAAGAGAGGAGAAAGAATAAAAAAGAGAGGAGAATGAATAAAAAGAGAGATGAGAAAGAATAAAAAGAGAGGGGAGAAAGAATAAAAAAGAGAGGAGAAATAATAAAAAGATAGGAGAAAGGATAAAGAGAGGAGAAAAAATAAAAAGATAGGAGAAAGAATAAAAGAGAGAGGAGAAAGAATAAAAAGAGAGGAAAATGAATAAAAAGAGAAGAAAGATTAAAAAGAGAGAGGAGAAAGAATAAAAAAGAGAGGAGAAAGGATAAAATCAGGAGAAAGAATAAAAAGAGAGAGGAGAAAGAATAAAAAAAGAGGAGAAAGAATAAAAAGAGAGGAGAAAGAATAAAAAAGAGAAGAGAAAGAATAAAAAGAGAGGAGAAAGAATAAAAAGAGAGAGGAGAAAGAATAAAAAGAGAGGAGAATGAATAAAGAAAGAGAGGTGAAAGAATAAAAAGAGAGGAGAAAGAATAAAAAGAGAGAGGAGAAAGAATAAAAAGAGAGGAGATTGAATAAAAAGAGAAGAAAAATTAAAAAGAGAGGAGAAAGAATAAAAATGAGAGGAGAAAGAATAAAAAGGAGAGGAGAAAGAATAAAAAGAGAGGAGAAAGAATAAAAATGAGAGGAGAAAGAATAAAAACAGAGGAGAAATAATAAAAAAGAGAGGAGAAAGAATAAAAATGAGAGGAGAAAGAATAAAAAGGAGAGGAGAAAGAATAAAAAGGAGAGGAGAAAGAATAAAAAGAGAGGAGAAAGAATAAAAAAGAGGAGAAAGAATAAAAAGAGAGCAGAATGAATAAAAAGAGAGATGAGAAAGAATAAATAGGAGAGGAGAAAGAATAAAAAGAGAGAGGAGAAAGATTAAAAAGAGAGGGGAGAAAGAATAAAAAGAGAGGGGAGAAAGAATAAAAACAGGAGAAATAATAAAAAAGAGAGGAGAAAGAATAAAAATGAGAGGAGAAAGAATAAAAAGGAGAGGAGAAAGAATAAAAAGAGAGAGGAGAAAGAATAAAAAAGAGAGGAGAAAGAATAAAAACAGAAGAAAGAATAAAAAGAGAGGGGAGAAAGAATAAAAAGAGAGAGGAGAAATAATAAAAAAGAGAGGAGAAAGAATAAAAAGGAGAGGAGAAAGAATAAAAAGAGAGGAGAATGAATAAAAAAGAGGAGAAAGAATAAAAAGAGAGCAGAATGAATAGAAAGAGAGATGAGAAAGAATAAATAGGAGAGGAGAAAGAATAAAAAGAGAGAGGAGAAAGATTAAAAAGAGAGGAGAAAGAATAAAAGAGAAACAAGAAAGAATAAAAAGAGAGAGGAGAAAGAATAAAAAGAGAGGAGAAAGAATAAAAGAGAGACAAGAAAGAATAAAAAGAGAGAGGAGAAAGAATAAAAAGAGAGGAGAAATAATAAAAAGAGATAGGAGAAAGAATAAAAAGAGGAGAAAGAATACAAAGAGAGTAGAAAGAATAAAAAGAGAAAGAAGAATATAAAGAGAGAGGAGAAAGAATAAAAAAGAGAGGAGAAAGAATAAAAACAGAAGAAAGAATAAAAAGAGAGGGGAGAAAGAATAAAAACAGAGGAGAAATAATAAAAAAGATAGGAGAAAGAATAAAAAAGAGAGGAGAAAGAATAAAAAGAGAGGAGAAAGAATAAAAAAGAGCGGAGAAAGAATAAAAAAGAGAGGAGAAAGAATGAAGAGAGAGGAGAAAGAATATAAAGAGAGGAGAATGAATAAAAAGAGAAGAAAGATTAAATGGAGAGGAGAAAGAATAAAAATGAAAGGAGGAAGAATAAAAAGGAGAGGAGAAAGAATAAAAGGGAGGAGAAAGAATAAAAATGAGAGGAGAAAGAATAAAAAGAGAGGGGAGAAAGAATAAAAACAGGAGAAAGAATAAAAAGAGAGGGGAGAAAGAAAAAAACAGAGGAAAAAGAATAAAAACAGGAGAAGGAATAAAATGAGAGGCGAGAAAGAATAAAAAGAGAGGAGATTGAATAAAAAGAGAAGAAAGATTAAAGAGAGAGAGGAGAAAGAATAAAAAAGAGAGGAGAAAGGATAAAAACAGGAGAAAGAATAAAAAGAGAGAGGAGAAAGAATAAAAAGAGAGGAGAAAGAATAAAAAGAGAGGAGAAAGAGTAAAAAAGAGAAGAGAAAGAATAAAAAGAGAGGAGAAAGAATAAAAAGAGAGAGGAGAAAGAATAAAAAGAGAGGAGAATGAATAAAGAAAGAGAGGTGAAAGAATAAAAAGAGATTAGAAAGAATAAAAAGAGAGAGGAGAAAGAATAAAAAGAGAGGAGATTGAATAAAAAGAGAAGAAAAATTAAAAAGAGAGGAGAAAGAATAAAAATGAGAGGAGAAAGAATAAAAAGGAGAGGAGAAAGAATAAAAAGAGAGGAGAAAGAATAAAAATGAGAGGAGAAAGAATAAAAAGAGAGATGAGAAAGAATAAAAAGAGAGGGGAGAAAGAATAAAAAGAGAAGAAAGATTAAAAAGAGAGAGGAGAAATAATAAAAAAGAGAGAAGAAAGAATAGAAACAGAAGAAAGAATAAAAAGAGAGGGGAGAAAGAATAAAACAGGAGAAATAATATAAACAGGAGAAATAATAAAAAAAAGAGAAGAGAAAGAATAAAAAGAGAGGAGAAAGAATAAAAAAGAGAGGAGAATGAATAAAAAGAGAGATGAGAAAGAATAAAAAGAGAGGGGAGAAAGAATAAAAAAGAGAGGAGAAATAATAAAAAGATAGGAGAAAGGATAAAGAGAGGAGAAAAAATAAAAAGATAGGAGAAAGAATAAAAGAGAGAGGAGAAAGAATAAAAAGAGAGGAAAATGAATAAAAAGAGAAGAAAGATTAAAAAGAGAGAGGAGAAAGAATAAAAAAGAGAGGAGAAAGGATAAAAAGAGAGAGGAGAAAGAATAAAAAGAGAGGAGAAAGAATAAAAAGAGAGGAGAAAGAATAAAAAAGAGAAGAGAAAGAATAAAAAGAGAGGAGAAAGAATAAAAAGAGAGAGGAGAAAGAATAAAAAGAGAGGAGAATGAATAAAGAAAGAGAGGTGAAAGAATAAAAAGAGAGGAGAAAGAATAAAAAGAGAGAGGAGAAAGAATAAAAAGAGAGGAGATTGAATAAAAAGAGAAGAAAAATTAAAAAGAGAGGAGAAAGAATAAAAATGAGAGGAGAAAGAATAAAAAGGAGAGGAGAAAGAATAAAAAGAGAGGAGAAAGAATAAAAAGAGAGATGAGAAAGAATAAAAAGAGAGGGGAGAAAGAATAAAAAGAGAAGAAAGATTAAAAAGAGAGAGGAGAAATAATAAAAAAGAGAGAAGAAAGAATAGAAACAGAAGAAAGAATAAAAAGAGAGGGGAGAAAGAATAAAACAGGAGAAATAATATAAACAGGAGAAATAATAAAAAAAAGAGAAGAGAAAGAATAAAAAGAGAGGAGAAAGAATAAAAAAGAGAGGAGAATGAATAAAAAGAGAGATGAGAAAGAATAAAAAGAGAGGGGAGAAAGAATAAAAAAGAGAGGAGAAATAATAAAAAGATAGGAGAAAGGATAAAGAGAGGAGAAAAAATAAAAAGATAGGAGAAAGAATAAAAGAGAGAGGAGAAAGAATAAAAAGAGAGGAAAATGAATAAAAAGAGAAGAAAGATTAAAAAGAGAGAGGAGAAAGAATAAAAAAGAGAGGAGAAAGGATAAAATCAGGAGAAAGAATAAAAAGAGAGAGGAGAAAGAATAAAAAAAGAGGAGAAAGAATAAAAAGAGAGGAGAAAGAATAAAAAAGAGAAGAGAAAGAATAAAAAGAGAGGAGAAAGAATAAAAAGAGAGAGGAGAAAGAATAAAAAGAGAGGAGAATGAATAAAGAAAGAGAGGTGAAAGAATAAAAAGAGAGGAGAAAGAATAAAAAGAGAGAGGAGAAAGAATAAAAAGAGAGGAGATTGAATAAAAAGAGAAGAAAAATTAAAAAGAGAGGAGAAAGAATAAAAATGAGAGGAGAAAGAATAAAAAGGAGAGGAGAAAGAATAAAAAGAGAGGAGAAAGAATAAAAATGAGAGGAGAAAGAATAAAAACAGAGGAGAAATAATAAAAAAGAGAGGAGAAAGAATAAAAATGAGAGGAGAAAGAATAAAAAGGAGAGGAGAAAGAATAAAAAGGAGAGGAGAAAGAATAAAAAGAGAGGAGAAAGAATAAAAAAGAGGAGAAAGAATAAAAAGAGAGCAGAATGAATAAAAAGAGAGATGAGAAAGAATAAATAGGAGAGGAGAAAGAATAAAAAGAGAGAGGAGAAAGATTAAAAAGAGAGGGGAGAAAGAATAAAAAGAGAGGGGAGAAAGAATAAAAACAGGAGAAATAATAAAAAAGAGAGGAGAAAGAATAAAAATGAGAGGAGAAAGAATAAAAAGGAGAGGAGAAAGAATAAAAAGAGAGGAGAAAGAATAAAAAAGAGAGGAGAAAGAATAAAAAGAGAGGAGAATGAATAAAAAGAGAGGAGAAAGAATAAAAATGAGAGGAGAAAGAATAAAAAGGAGAAGAGAAAGAATAAAAAGAGAGGAGAAAGAATAAAAATGAGGAGAAAGAATAAAAAGAGAGGGGAGAAAGAATAAAAAGAGGAGAAAGAATAAAAAGAGAGGAGAAAGAATAAAAAGAGCAAAAGAATAAAAAGAGAGAGGAGAAAGAATAAAAAAGAGAGGAGAAAGAATAAAAACAGAAGAAAGAATAAAAAGAGAGGGGAGAAAGAATAAAAAGAGAGAGGAGAAATAATAAAAAAGAGAGGAGAAAGAATAAAAAGGAGAGGAAAAAGAATAAAAAGAGAGGAGAATGAATAAAAAAGAGGAGAAAGAATAAAAAGAGAGCAGAATGAATAAAAAGAGAGATGAGAAAGAATAAATAGGAGAGGAGAAAGAATAAAAAGAGAGAGGAGAAAGATTAAAAAGAGAGGAGAAAGAATAAAAGAGAGACAAGAAAGAATAAAAAGAGAGAGGAGAAAGAATAAAAAGAGAGGAGAAAGAATAAAAGAGAGACAAGAAAGAATAAAAAGAGAGAGGAGAAAGAATAAAAGAGAGACGAGAAAGAATAAAAAGAGAGAGGAGAAAGAATAAAAAGAGAGGAGAAATAATAAAAAGAGATAGGAGAAAGAATAAAAAGAGAAAAAAGAATATAAAGAGAGAGGAGAAAGAATAAAAAAGAGAGGAGAAAGAATAAAAACAGAAGAAAGAATAAAAAGAGAGGGGAGAAAGAATAAAAACAGAGGAGAAATAATAAAAAAGATAGGAGAAAGAATAAAAAAGAGAGGAGAAAGAATAAAA
The DNA here is from genome assembly GCF_977018435.1 of Lepisma saccharinum. Taxonomy (NCBI): domain Eukaryota; kingdom Metazoa; phylum Arthropoda; class Insecta; order Zygentoma; family Lepismatidae; genus Lepisma; species Lepisma saccharinum. The sequence goes on from NC_139257.1 coordinate 32,960,422, forward strand.
AGAGAGGAGAAAGAATAAAAAAGAGCGGAGAAAGAATAAAAAAGAGAGGAGAAAGAATGAAGAGAGAGGAGAAAGAATAAAAAGAGAGGAGAATGAATAAAAAGAGAAGAAAGATTAAAAAGAGAGGAGAAAGAATAAAAATGAAAGGAGAAAGAATAAAAAGGAGAGGAGAAAGAATAAAAGGGAGGAGAAAGAATAAAAATGAGAGGAGAAAGAATAAAAAGAGAGGGGAGAAAGAATAAAAACAGAGAGGAGAAAGAATAAAAACAGGAGAAAGAATAAAAAGAGAGGGGAGAAAGAATAAAAACAGAGGAAAAAGAATAAAAACAGGAGAAGGAATAAAATGAGAGGTGAGAAAGAATAAAAAGAGAGGAGATTGAATAAAAAGAGAAGAAAGATTAAAGAGAGAGAGGAGAAAGAATAAAAAAGAGAGGAGAAAGGATAAAAACAGGAGAAAGAATAAAAAGAGAGAGGAGAAAGAATAAAAAGAGAGGAGAAAGAATAAAAAGAGAGGAGAAAGAATAAAAAAGAGAAGAGAAAGAATAAAAAGAGAGGAGAAAGAATAAAAAGAGAGAGGAGAAAGAATAAAAAGAGAGGAGAATGAATAAAGAAAGAGAGGTGAAAGAATAAAAAGAGAGGAGAAAGAATAAAAAGAGAGAGGAGAAAGAATAAAAAGAGAGGAGATTGAATAAAAAGAGAAGAAAAATTAAAAAGAGAGGAGAAAGAATAAAAATGAGAGGAGAAAGAATAAAAAGGAGAGGAGAAAGAATAAAAAGAGAGGAGAAAGAATAAAAATGAGAGGAGAAAGAATAAAAAGAGAGATGAGAAAGAATAAAAAGAGAGGGGAGAAAGAATAAAAAGAGAAGAAAGATTAAAAAGAGAGAGGAGAAATAATAAAAAAGAGAGAAGAAAGAATAGAAACAGAAGAAAGAATAAAAAGAGAGGGGAGAAAGAATAAAACAGGAGAAATAATATAAACAGGAGAAATAATAAAAAAAGAGAAGAGAAAGAATAAAAAGAGAGGAGAAAGAATAAAAAAGAGAGGGGAATGAATAAAAAGAGAGATGAGAAAGAATAAAAAGAGAGGGGAGAAAGAATAAAAAAGAGAGGAGAAATAATAAAAGGATAGGAGAAAGGATAAAGAGAGGAGAAAAATAAAAAGATAGGAGAAAGAATAAAAGAGAGAGGAGAAAGAATAAAAAGAGAGGAAAATGAATAAAAAGAGAAGAAAGATAAAAAAGAGAGAGGAGAAAGAATAAAAAAGAGAGGAGAAAGGATAAAAACAGGAGAAAGAATAAAAAGAGAGAGGAGAAAGAATAAAAAGAGAGGAGAAAGAATAAAAAGAGAGGAGAAAGAATAAAAAAGAGAAGAGAAAGAATAAAAAGAGAGGAGAAAGAATAAAAAGAGAGAGGAGAAAGAATAAAAAGAGAGGAGAATGAATAAAGAAAGAGAGGTGAAAGAATAAAAAGAGAGGAGAAAGAATAAAAAGATAGAGGAGAAAGAATAAAAAGAGAGGAGATTGAATAAAAAGAGAAGAAAAATTAAAAAGAGAGGAGAAAGAATAAAAATGAGAGGAGAAAGAATAAAAAGGAGAGGAGAAAGAATAAAAAGAGAGGAGAAAGAATAAAAATGAGAGGAGAAAGAATAAAAAGAGAGGGGAGAAAGAATAAAAACAGAGGAGAAATAATAAAAAGAGAGGAGAAAGAATAAAAAAGAGAAGAGAAAGAATAAAAAGAGAGATGAGAAAGAATAAAAAGAGAGGGGAGAAAGAATAAAAAGAGAAGAAAGATTAAAAAGAGAGAGGAGAAATAATAAAAAAGAGAGAAGAAAGAATAGAAACAGAAGAAAGAATAAAAAGAGAGGGGAGAAAGAATAAAACAGGAGAAATAATATAAACAGGAGAAATAATAAAAAAAAAGAGAAGAGAAAGAATAAAAAGAGAGGAGAAAGAATAAAAAAGAGAGGAGAATGAATAAAAAGAGATGAGAAAGAATAAAAAGAGAGGGGAGAAAGAATAAAAAAGAGAGGAGAAATAATAAAAAGATAGGAGAAAGGATAAAGAGAGGAGAAAAAATAAAAAGATAGGAGAAAGAATAAAAGAGAGAGGAGAAAGAATAAAAAGAGAGGAAAATGAATAAAAAGAGAAGAAAGATTAAAAAGAGAGAGGAGAAAGAATAAAAAAGAGAGGAGAAAGGATAAAAACAGGAGAAAGAATAAAAAGAGAGAGGAGAAAGAATAAAAAAAGAGGAGAAAGAATAAAAAGAGAGGAGAAAGAATAAAAAAGAGAAGAGAAAGAATAAAAAGAGAGGAGAAAGAATAAAAAGAGAGAGGAGAAAGAATAAAAAGAGAGGAGAATGAATAAAGAAAGAGAGGTGAAAGAATAAAAAGAGAGGAGAAAGAATAAAAAGAGAGAGGAGAAAGAATAAAAAGAGAGGAGATTGAATAAAAAGAGAAGAAAAATTAAAAAGAGAGGAGAAAGAATAAAAATGAGAGGAGAAAGAATAAAAAGGAGAGGAGAAAGAATAAAAAGAGAGGAGAAAGAATAAAAATGAGAGGAGAAAGAATAAAAACAGAGGAGAAATAATAAAAAAGAGAGGAGAAAGAATAAAAATGAGAGGAGAAAGAATAAAAAGGAGAGGAGAAAGAATAAAAAGGAGGAGAAAGAATAAAAAGAGAGGAGAAAGAATAAAAAAGAGGAGAAAGAATAAAAAGAGAGCAGAATGAATAAAAAGAGAGATGAGAAAGAATAAATAGGAGAGGAGAAAGAATAAAAAGAGAGAGGAGAAAGATTAAAAAGAGAGGGGAGAAAGAATAAAAAGAGAGGGGAGAAATAATAAAAACAGGAGAAATAATAAAAAAGAGAGGAGAAAGAATAAAAATGAGAGGAGAAAGAATAAAAAGGAGAGGAGAAAGAATAAAAAGAGAGGAGAAAGAATAAAAAAGAGAGGAGAAAGAATAAAAAGAGAGGAGAATGAATAAAAAGAGAGGAGAAAGAATAAAAATGAGAGGAGAAAGAATAAAAAGGAGAAGAGAAAGAATAAAAAGAGAGGAGAAAGAATAAAAATGAGAGGAGAAAGAATAAAAAGAGAGGGGAGAAAGAATAAAAAGAGGAGAAAGAATAAAAAGAGAGGAGAAAGAATAAAAAGAGCAAAAGAATAAAAGGAGAGAGGAGAAAGAATAAAAAAGAGAGGAGAAAGAATAAAAACAGAAGAAAGAATAAAAAGAGAGGGGAGAAAGAATAAAAAGAGAGAGGAGAAATAATAAAAAAGAGGAGAAAGAATAAAAAGGAGAGGAAAAAGAATAAAAAGAGAGGAGAATGAATAAAAAAGAGGAGAAAGAATAAAAAGAGAGCAGAATGAATAAAAAGAGAGATGAGAAAGAATAAATAGGAGAGGAGAAAGAATAAAAAGAGAGAGGAGAAAGATTAAAAAGAGAGGAGAAAGAATAAAAGAGAGACAAGAAAGAATAAAAAGAGAGAGGAGAAAGAATAAAAAGAGAGGAGAAAGAATAAAAGAGAGACAAGAAAGAATAAAAAGAGAGAGGAGAAAGAATAAAAGAGAGACAAGAAAGAATAAAAAGAGAGAGGAGAAAGAATAAAAAGAGAGGAGAAATAATAAAAAGAGATAGGAGAAAGAATAAAAAGAGAAAAAAGAATATAAAGAGAGAGGAGAAAGAATAAAAAAGAGAGGAGAAAGAATAAAAACAGAAGAAAGAATAAAAAGAGAGGGGAGAAAGAATAAAAACAGAGGAGAAATAATAAAAAAGATAGGAGAAAGAATAAAAAAGAGAGGAGAAAGAATAAAAAGAGAGGAGAAAGAATAAAAAAGAGCGGAGAAAGAATAAAAAAGAGAGGAGAAAGAATGAAGAGAGAGGAGAAAGAATAAAAAGAGAGGAGAATGAATAAAAAGAGAAGAAAATTAAAAAGAGAGGAGAAAGAATAAAAATGAAAGGAGAAAGAATAAAAAGGAGAGGAGAAAGAATAAAAGGGAGGAGAAAGAATAAAAATGAGAGGAGAAAGAATAAAAAGAGAGGGGAGAAAGAATAAAAACAGAGAGGAGAAAGAATAAAAACAGGAGAAAGAATAAAAAGAGAGGGGAGAAAGAATAAAAACAGAGGAAAAAGAATAAAAACAGGAGAAGGAATAAAATGAGAGGCGAGAAAGAATAAAAAGAGAGGAGATTGAATAAAAAGAGAAGAAAGATTAAAGAGAGAGAGGAGAAAGAATAAAAAAGAGAGGAGAAAGGATAAAAACAGGAGAAAGAATAAAAAGAGAGAGGAGAAAGAATAAAAAGAGAGGAGAAAGAATAAAAAGAGAGGAGAAAGAATAAAAAAGAGAAGAGAAAGAATAAAAAGAGAGGAGAAAGAATAAAAAGAGAGAGGAGAAAGAATAAAAAGAGAGGAGAATGAATAAAGAAAGAGAGGTGAAAGAATAAAAAGAGAGGAGAAAGAATAAAAAGAGAGAGGAGAAAGAATAAAAAGAGAGGAGATTGAATAAAAAGAGAAGAAAAATTAAAAAGAGAGGAGAAAGAATAAAAATGAGAGGAGAAAGAATAAAAAGGAGAGGAGAAAGAATAAAAACAGAGGAGAAAGAATAAAAATGAGAGGAGAAAGAATAAAAAGAGAGATGAGAAAGAATAAAAAGAGAGGGGAGAAAGAATAAAAAGAGAAGAAAGATTAAAAAGAGAGAGGAGAAATAATAAAAAAGAGAGAAGAAAGAATAGAAACAGAAGAAAGAATAAAAAGAGAGGGGAGAAAGAATAAAACAGGAGAAATAATATAAACAGGAGAAATAATAAAAAAAGAGAAGAGAAAGAATAAAAAGAGAGGAGAAAGAATAAAAAAGAGAGGAGAATGAATAAAAAGAGAGATGAGAAAGAATAAAAAGAGAGGGGAGAAAGAATAAAAAAGAGAGGAGAAATAATAAAAAGATAGGAGAAAGGATAAAGAGAGGAGAAAAAATAAAAAGATAGGAGAAAGAATAAAAGAGAGAGGAGAAAGAATAAAAAGAGAGGAAAATGAATAAAAAGAGAAGAAAGATAAAAAAGAGAGAGGAGAAAGAATAAAAAAGAGAGGAGAAAGGATAAAAACAGGAGAAAGAATAAAAAGAGAGAGGAGAAAGAATAAAAAGAGAGGAGAAAGAATAAAAAGAGAGGAGAAAGAATAAAAAAGAGAAGAGAAAGAATAAAAAGAGAGGAGAAAGAATAAAAAGAGAGAGGAGAAAGAATAAAAAGAGAGGAGAATGAATAAAGAAAGAGAGGTGAAAGAATAAAAATTGAGGAGAAAGAATAAAAAGAGAGAGGAGAAAGAATAAAAAGAGAGGAGATTGAATAAAAAGAGAAGAAAAATTAAAAAGAGAGGAGAAAGAATAAAAATGAGAGGAGAAAGAATAAAAAGGAGAGGAGAAAGAATAAAAAGAGAGGAGAAAGAATAAAAATGAGAGGAGAAAGAATAAAAAGAGAGGGGAGAAAGAATAAAAACAGAGGAGAAATAATAAAAAAGAGAGGAGAAATAATAAAAATGAGAGGAGAAAGAATAAAAAGGAGAGGAGAAAGAATAAAAAGAGAGGAGAAAGAATAAAAAAGAGGAGAAAGAATAAAAAGAGAGCAGAATGAATAAAAAGAGAGATGAGAAAGAATAAATAGGAGAGGAGAAAGAATAAAAAGAGAGAGGAGAAAGATTAAAAAGAGAGGGGAGAAAGAATAAAAAGAGAAGGGAGAAAGAATAAAAACAGGAGAAATAATAAAAAAGAGAGGAGAAAGAATAAAAATGAGAGGAGAAAGAATAAAAAGGAGAGGAGAAAGAATAAAAAGAGAGGAGAAAGAATAAAAAAGAGAGGAGAAAGAATAAAAAGAGAGGAGAATGAATAAAAAGAAAGATTAGAAAGAATAAATAGGAGAGAAGAAAGAATAAAAAGGGAGAGGAGAAAGATTAAAAAGAGAGGAGAAAGAATAAAAGAGAGACAAGAAAGAATAAAAAGAGAGAGGAGAAAGAATAAAAAGGGAGGAGATATAATAAAAAGAGATAGGAGAAAGAATAAAAAGAGGAGAAAGAATAAAAGGAGAGGAGAAAGAATAAAAAGAGAAAAAAGAATAAAAAGAGAGAGGAGAAAGAATAAAAAAGAGAGGAGAAAGAATAAAAAAGAGAGGAGAAAGAATAAAAACGGAAGAAAGAATAAAAAGAGAGGGGAGAAAGAATAAAAACAGAGGAGAAATAATATAAAAAAGAGGAGAAAGAATAAAAAAGAGAGGAGAAAGAATAAAAAGAGAGGAGAAAGAATAAAAAAGAGAGGAGAAAGAATAAAAAGAGAGGAGAATGAATAAAAAGAGAGAGGAGAAAGAATAAAAAGAGAGGAGAATGAATAAAAGAGAAGAAAGATTAAAAGGAGAGGAGAAAGAATAAAAATGAGAGGAGAAAGAATAAAAAGGAGAGGAGAAAGAATAAAAAGAGAGGAGAAAGAATAAAAATGAGAGGAAAAAGAATAAAAAGAGAGGGGAGAAAGAATAAAAAGAGGAGAAAGAATAAAAAGAGAGGAGAAAGAATAAAAAGAGAGGGGAGAAAGAATAAAAAGAGAGAGGAGAAAGAATAAAAAAGAGAGGAGAAAGAATAAAAACAGAAGAAAGAATAAAAAGAGAGGGGAGAAAGAATAAAAAGAGAGAGGAGAAATAATAAAAAAGAGAGGAGAAAGAATAAAAAGGAGAGGAGAAAGAATAAAAAGAGAGGAGAATGAATAAAAAAGAGGAGAAAGAATAAAAAGAGAGCAGAATGAATAAAAAGAGAGATGAGAAAGAATAAATAGGAGAGGAGAAAGAATAAAAAGAGAGAGGAGAAAGATTAAAAAGAGTGGGGAGAAAGAATAAAAAGAGAGGGGAGAAAGAATAAAAACGGGAGAAATAATAAAAAAGAGAGGAGAAAGAATAAGAATGAGAGGAGAAAGAATAAAAAGGAGAGGAGAAAAAATAAAAAGAGAGGAGAATGAATAAAAAGAGGGATGAGAAAGAATAAATAGGAGAGAAGAAAGAATAAAAAGGGAGAGGAGAAAGATTAAAAAGAGAGGAGAAAGAATAAAAGAGAGACAAGAAAGAATAAAAAGAGAGAGGAGAAAGAATAAAAAGAGAGGAGATATAATAAAAAGAGATAGGAGAAAGAATAAAAAGAGGAGAAAGAATAAAAGGAGAGGAGAAAGAATAAAAAGAGAAAAAAGAATAAAAAGAGAGAGGAGAAAGAATAAAAAAGAGAGGAGAAAGAATAAAAACGGAAGAAAGAATAAAAAGAGAGGGGAGAAAGAATAAAAACAGAGGAGAAATAATATAAAAAAGAGGAGAAAGAATAAAAAAGAGAGGAGAAAGAATAAAAAGAGAGGAGAAAGAATAAAAAAGAGAGGAGAAAGAATAAAAAGAGAGGAGAATGAATAAAAAGAGAGAGGAGAAAGAATAAAAAGAGAGGAGAATGAATAAAAGAGAAGAAAGATTAAAAAGAGAGGAGAAAGAATAAAAATGAGAGGAGGAAGAATAAAAAGGAGAGGAGAAAGAATAAAAAGAGAGGAGAAAGAATAAAAATGAGAGGAAAAAGAATAAAAAGAGAGGGGAGAAAGAATAAAAAGAGGAGAAAGAATAAAAAGAGAGGAGAAAGAATAAAAAGAGAAAAAAGAATAAAAAGAGAGAGGAGAAAGAATAAAAAAGAGAGGAGAAAGAATAAAAACAGAAGAAAGAATAAAAAGAGAGGGGAGAAAGAATAAAAAGAGAGAGGAGAAATAAAAAAAAGAGAGGAGAAAGAATAAAAAGGAGAGGAGAAAGAATAAAAAGAGAGGAGAATGAATAAAAAAGAGGAGAAAGAATAAAAAGAGAGCAGAATGAATAAAAAGAGAGATGAGAAAGAATAAATAGGAGAGGAGAAAGAATAAAAAGAGAGAGGAGAAAGATTAAAAAGAGAGGGAGAAAGAATAAAAAGAGAGGGGAGAAAGAATAAAAACGGGAGAAATAATAAAAAAGAGAGGAGAAAGAATAAGAATGAGAGGAGAAAGAATAAAAAGGAGAGGAGAAAAAATAAAAAGAGAGGAGAATGAATAAAAAGAGGGATGAGAAAGAATAAATAGGAGAGAAGAAAGAATAAGAAGAGAGAGGAGAAAGATTAAAAAGAGAGGAGAAAGAATAAAAGAGAGACAAGAAAGAATAAAAAGAGAGAGGAGAAAGAATAAAAAGAGAGGAGAAATAATAAAAAGAGATAGGAGAATGGATAAAAGGAGAGGAGAAAGAATAAAAAAGAGCGGAGAAAGAATAAAAAAGAGAGGAGAAAGAATGAAGAGAGGAGAAAGAATAAAAAGAGAGGAGAATAAATAAAAAGAGAAGAAAGATTAAAAAGAGAGGAGAAAGAATAAAAATGAGAGGAGAAAGAATAAAAAGGAGAGGAGAAAGCATAAAAGGGAGGAGAAAGAATAAAAATGAGAGGAGAAAGAATAAAAAGAGAGGGGAGAAAGAATAAAAACAGAGAGGAGAAAGAATAAAAACAGGAGAAAGAATAAAAAGAGAGGGGAGAAAGAATAAAAACAGGAAAAAGAATAAAAACAGGAGAAGGAATAAAATGAGAGGCGAGAAAGAATAAAAAGAGAGGAGATTGAATAAAAAGAGAAGAAAGATTAAAGAGAGAGGAGTAAGAATAAAAAAGAGAGGAAAAAGAATAAAAACAGGAGAAAGAATAAAAGGAGAGGAGAAAGAATAAAAAGAGAGGAGAAAGAATAAGAAGAGACAGGAGAATGGATAAAAAGAGTGGAGAAAGAAGAAACAGAGAGGTGAGAAAGAATAAAAAAGAGAGGAGAAAGAATAAAAAGGAGAAGAGAAAGAATAAAAAGAGATGAGATAAATAAAAAGAGAGGAGAAAGAATAAAAAGAGAGGGGAGAAAGAATAAAAAGGAGAAATAATAAAAAAGAGAAGAGAATGAATAAAAAGAGAGGCTAGAAAGAATAAAAAGAACTCTAGAATAAAAAGAGAGAGGAGGAAGAAAAAGACAGAAGAGAAAGAATAAAAAGAGAAGTAAACGTGAAACGTGAAAGGAAGGTAATAGAAACGAAAGATAAAAGTAAGAAAACAACAGATAGGTTACGGGTTAAAAGGAACCTAAGAACTTTGGAATATGCCTTCACTTGGATTCGAACCTGGAACTCCTTGATACCAAAGGAGCATTCCATTGTCACGGGTGGGACATGCGGGCTCCATTTTTTTATATTAAAGTAACTAATTTACTGATACAGGGTTGCCACTCTAGGACCATGATGAAATTCAAGTATAATTCCCAGTTTTCAAGGGGAACTTTCCAAAAATGCACGAGTGCTAAGCCCCGCGACAGGTTAAGTTTGCCGCAATTTTTATGTATCAATCCACGCGAGAACAGCGCTCAGCATTTCCCGTGCCAGTGTTGTCTCAACCGCCGAGCTGTTCATACGAGGGTCACTATTTATATTTTGAGCCTAACAATGAAAAAACAGGAATTTGGCATTGAAAACTGCTTTATTGTTTTTCGAAGTATTCTCCTTTATGGTCAATACACTTTTGCATTCGTTCGAACCATTTGTCGAAGCAGTTTTTCCAATCTTCTTGAGACACCTCCATCATATGGTTTTTGAACGTATCAACGGCGTCTTCCGCCGACGAAAATCGTTGTGCACGCAATTTATTCTTGACATTCGGGAACAAGAAGAAGTCATTGGGTGCCAAATCAGGACTGTACGGCGGATGACCCATCGATTCGAAGAACGATCCGACGGCGTTTGTTTGTTTTCCGTATTTCACCGAATATCTCTGGCAAACAAATTGTTGTGTACCATTCAGAGTTGACCGTTCTACGTTCCTCTAAAGGCACAGTTGTCACATGACCAGTTTTCCCGAAAAAAACAGGCGACCATTTGTTTCGATGTGCTTCGAGCGCGAACAACTTTTGTTGGATTGGGTTCATCTTGAAACACCCATACAGTCGACTGCTGTTTACGTTCCGGCTCATATGCATATATCCATGATTCGTCACCTGTTACAATCTTATATACGTCTTTCGAAGCACCACGATTGTATTTATTGAGCATTTGTTTGCACCAATTGACGCGAGCGTCTTTTTTAGTTTTTGTCAAATTGTGTGGGATCCAACGAGAACATACCTTTCTCACAGCTAAATGATCATGTAATATTTTATATATGCTTGTGGAACTAATGCCTATGGTTGCCTCAATCTCACAGTATGTCACGTGACGATCTTGCAGTATTAGGTTTTGCACAGCATCAATGTTTTCTTGAACAACAACTGATTTTGGAAGACCTTCGCGAATCTCGTCGGTGAGCGAATGGCGGCCACGATTAAATTCGTTCTACCAGCGTTTGACAGTGGCAAAGGATGGGGCTTCATCGCCAAATGTGGAAGAAAGTTGATCGATGCACTCTTGTCTTGATAATCCACTTCGAAAATCGTAAAAAATCATCGCACGAAAATGTTCACGAGTTAATTCCATTTTATTGTTGTCGCGCAATCTCCAAGGCAACATAAACAACACAAATGAAGCTATTGACAAAACATTTGAAGTACGTTATGGTCAATAATGCCAGACGATTCCGTGCAAACGTCAAATCGCGCCTAACTTCAATCAGTGTTGCCAAGGCTCAAAATATAAATAGTGACCGTCGTATTAACAATATAAACGGTGTGTGCGATTCCAGTGTATCCAAAAAATCTAATTCAATCAATCTAATGGTATAACATAACCCGTGGCTCCACAGCCCTGGAAGGGCCTTGGCCTATCTCCCGACTGCCAGTCTCCCTCCCACAATCCTACCTAGAGGTGTGGAGATTTTCAACCGGTAATGGGATGACGTGTGGTCAGCACGTCGAAAACCCAGCCATTATAGGAGATATCCGTGACCGGGTTACGCTACTCACTCGTAGCTCCCCAATTTCCTCATGGTGGTTGGTTGCTACCGGTCCTATACACAGACCGAGAACACAAAGACTGAACCCAGGCGGAGTCGAACCCATGCCGTCCCGCAGTCGGAGTCCAAAGCACAGCGCCTTAGACCACGGCCACAGAGGAGGACAAGGTGAGAAGTTTACATTTTCCATTTCACATACTCAGACTAGAAACACAAACGCAAGTCACAAAATCTACGAAATATTGTCAATTGTACGAGAATACCTAAATTAACACAACAACCGGATTGAGACGATTCTGTCTGTTCTATTTTCCACGCAGCTTTTTCTTAGATTTTCGTTCCTCGGTAAAAATAAATGCTAAACTGTGAAAAACTTGCCTCGGGGCAATAATAAGTATGTATTAATTCAATGGGATTTGGATTTATAGAAGTTGAAATTTTTCATGTCGACGGAGAAAAATTTGAGCAGAATTCACGCATAATTCCCGGAATTCAAGGAATTCCCGGTGAGTAGCCACCCTGTGATAGTTAAGCAACATTTTTCTTATATTTTCTGTGCAATGAAATATGAAACTTAACACTGTTGATTAAACATAACTATACTCTGACCCATCTAACTGTGGAACAGGCAAACAAAAACAAGTATCTGCGCAAGTAGTGACGCGAGACGGCTCCACCTTCGCTTCTCTGACGCGGTCTTCCTCCACAGTTAGCTAGGACAAGGTATAACCTTAAAATACTTTCCCAAATTTGTAGCTATTACTGAACAATTTTGTGCCACAGGTGGGTCAGACATAAACCTGCCTCTTCACTAAATAAGACATTTATTTTAATTTCTGTGAATTGTCATATGATGAAAAATAAATTACTTAATACAAGGAGAGAAAGTAATTGATCTTTAAATATTCTAGTGGAGTTGAGGGGGTAAATGTAACAAAGGAGAAATTAATTGTTTTCTTGGTGTGGCGGGTGAGAGACAAATCAAAACATGACACGGTCGTGCCAGGTTCAACCATAGGATATTAATAGCCATAAGAATATATTTATCTCAATACAAATTGAGAATGAGCAACATGAGACTGTATATTGGTATACGCGTGATACCTCCCAGGGCACGAGAAAACATTAAGATTTGCAGTAAATAAAAACAGAAACACAGAACTTACGTTTTAACATATGAATTCAGAATCTATGTATCTTGATTATGCAATTTAATAAGAACCAAAGTTGTACATCATAACGAAACTCACAGTAACAGAACAATCTTTCTCTCATGCACTTCCATTAATCTCGTAACTTCCAGCAACAAGATTGATATATGTCAGGCGGGGTGGTGTACTTCAACAGTCTGTTCATACGTCCGGGAAGGACATGTCAAACACAAGTACATCTGAAAGTTAAAATAAACTAACAATATTTAAAATACCTTCTGCCTTCTAACTCAATTATGTATAATACTTGAATCTTTAAGGAAATGATAATTTTAGATTGTTTACTCACAAGAAAGTTACAGCATTGCTTTTCATTTTAAAAATTGAGGTTCAGAGGCACTTTCACATGGAATGGCCGCAAATCATATGAGAGACAGAAGTAAAAAGAAACGCGAATGCAAGAGTAGTTGTTGATACGCAGGCCGATCCGGTAAGTTCGCTCTTGTTAGAGAATATCCATCGCGGTTGGCACCACTGCCACTCCTCCAGCCTAGCACCCAGAGTCAGTCAGCTGATCAATACGCCAGTGGGATGGGGTGTTTGTGGGAAGGGAAGAGATAACGTGGGTGTGGGAAGCTTCACGTTTTATTTTTCTTCTTTCCCCCTTTTTTTTTTTTTTGTTCTCGGAACAATCCTCGCCCACGAGGCAAGCAACAAAGAAAGGTGACTTCTTTTTCGGTTCTGCCACGACCCGCTAATGGCCTTCTCTCGCTGCAGAGTAGGCAAAAGCATTCGCGGAAAATGTTTCTGCAGGTGGCACTGCTGCACTAATTAGTGCTACGAGTAGGTACATACTAGAGTACTGCATGGGACTACTTTCGCTCGCTCGAGTGTTTGCGATGGACTATCATTTTAATGTGACAATAAAAAAAAATCCGTTATGGCAGTTTCAGCCAGGCCCGTAGCCAGGCAGGGGCCAGTGGGGGCTGAGCGCCTCCTGGCTCTGCCGCCAGCCCCTTTAACATTAGGAAAAACTATTTTGTATTCTAATTTGTTTGAGATAAACGTGCAAATCTAGACAGAATATATTATTTTGTTCACAACTTTGTTCGTTCATCTTGTTTATGAGCAGATGTCTAAGCAGCGGCAAGTTTTTAGAAGATTATCTAGACTTTAGAAAGTTCTTTCATAGGGAGCCATTAAAATGACACCCTGTATAGCGTCGTCCGAGCGAACTACTTGGCTCTCGAGCGAAAATCGCTCATTGCAACATTCGACTACATACGAGGTGTGGCTAGAAAGAAACCGGACTGTTGCTACAAAATATTTTATTGGTTCGAACATTATCCCCTTCAAAGTACTCCCCTGCACTATCGATACACCTCTCCATACGAATCTTCCATTGCTGGAAGCAGTGCTGGAAATCATTTTCTGAAACCATGCTCATGACCTCCGTCGCTTTTGTTTTCACAGATTCTACGGTCGTAAATCTGGTTCCTTTCGGTGCTAATTTGACCTTTGGGAATAAAAAAATAGTCGCACGGAGCGAGATCCGGCGAATAGGGTGGATGTTCTAACACTGGGATCCCATGCTTGGCCAAAAAAGCCTTGACTGACAATGCCGTGTGGGCAAGAGCAGTTTCCTGATGAAGAATCCATGACTTGCTTTTCCACAAATCAGGACGTCGACTTCCTACACGCTCATGAAGGGTCGTCAGCACTGTACTGAAATAATGTTCGTTGACAGTTTGACCTTCGGGTAACCAATTCGAATCAATTCACCGACATTTGCAATGTTTGATTTCGTTTTTGACGTGCAAGGCCGTCCAGGACGCAAGTCATCTGCGGTCACTTCTCGTCCCTCTTTAAACCTTTGAAACCACTCAAACACTTGCGTGCGTGATAAACACTCATCTCCGTACACTTCCTTCAACAAGCCATAAGTTTCTGTGGCGGATTTTCCGAGTTTCATAAGAAACTTCACATTGATACGCTGTTCCACTTTCACACTTAACATTTTTCCGACGGAGCACAGATGTACGGTTCACTTCATCCACAAGTTACAGCGGAACTGAGCGCCGCGCATCCTGGGCAATCACACAGTCGATAGGCAGGATATGACGTTATACACTCTTGTAACGTTTGAGCTTGATGCGCTTGCCGTTTGTCGACAGCAATATCAATCCGGTTTCTTTCTAGCCACACCTCGTATGTGTACATTGGAGCAAAACTTTCTAGGCACCAAAAAAAGCATTAACATTTGTTTAATGGAGGGGCACGACAGCAATTTTTTTTAAAAAAACTCCACTTTCTACTCAGATTTGCATAACAGAACTGGACCTACATTTTAAAATAAGTTCTGATCCCCCATGGAACGCGCATCCACTGGGGATCGCACCCGGAACCCTGGATTGCAGAGTAAAAATCGATACCTATTCGTCATTGACAAGAACCGTCAAACGTTATTTAGCGTCGCTTTGCTATTTTTAGCTAACACGGGCTCGAATCCCGACCTGGGCATGAATGTTTGTGAGTGTCCATTCATGAATTTCATCATATCATCGCTCATCCCCGTCTTTGCAATTAGCCAAAAGTGGCACAAGGAGCGAAGTATTTGTTGATTATTTGGTACGGAAATTAATGGAATAAAAGATATTAAATTAATTTCTAAGCCTAATCAGGCTCCATATCATGAGGTGGAAGAAATAGAAAGGAGGGTTCCTATTGTGAGGGTCAATAGGAATATTATTTTTGGGGGGGTTGTGAGCATTAAAAAGGAAAGGATTGATTATGAACCTTCATATGCGGGGTATGAGCCCTCTAGCTTGATTAGCTTATCTTTTTATTATATTTTGGTGTATGGTGCACTATGGGGTTTGATACCAATGGGGAAGATTTAATTATTTCAATTATAGAATAATAAGAACATGTTAGGTTTTATGTAGGCTATATTTTACACTATCATGGTAATCTTTTTCCAGGCATCTTATAATCAATAAAATAAAATAAGGAACGACTTAAGATGACCGGACCCCTTTCCGATTTTCTTCATATTTGGTATGCTCACTAATTGAAGCCTCCTAATCACGAATCTGAAGTTACAAGTTGTCGGAAACGCCTAGAAATTGCAAAATAAGCGAAAATAAGTTGGAATGGAAACCGTCGATTTTCGCGAATTTTTTTGTTTCACAAGGAAATATGTGTAGCTTTTCCTGACACTACCACGACACCAAATTTTAACCATGTTTGCCTAACCTAACCGAAACTAACCTAACCACACGTCAATGGTTCGTGGTGCTAGCGTCAATGGTTCTCAATTATTTTGCAATTTCTAGACGTTTCCGACAAATTTTAACTTCAGATTCGTCATTAGCAGGCCTCAATTAGTAAGTATGCCAACCCGGGTTCGATACCCGGTGGAGGCACAGTGGTTCCGATCCCACTTTGAACTGTAGGTCCAGTCCCGATTAGCCTTTCAGTAGTTGTATTTACGGTGGGATGAGGACGAGAAAGTACGAGCCCCCCTCAAGCAGCTTTGCTACACTTAAAACAGGCTCAACATGTCCATATGAGCTTTTTGAGCAAGTGTGGAACTCTTGCCTAATCCAAGATTTTTGTAAAAATGCCCTCGGGAATTTTTCAGAAAGTACGAGCTCTTCAGATTGATTTGCACATACTTACAAAAGTTGCATCAGCCAGATTTTTGTTCATAAATTTGTCAATTTTTGACCATACCAGAAATTAAGCTTATAGTATGTTTTTCTGTCAAAATCCCAGGAATTTTGAATTGATATCTATTGGGTTCTGAGACCGAGTGGAGTGTGGTGCATTGCCTTGTAATCAAAAGGTTCGGGTTTGAGTCCTCATAAAATCTGATGGCAAAATGTTAATATTGTTGTTTTGTAAATAAGAGGCTTTGGGTTCGAGTCCTGAGAGATGTGGTATTCCATACGTGAGATTTTGCTCTGTTGATAGCTCCCAGATCTTAAATTTGGTAAAAAATTCTCTATTCTCTATTAAGAATCGCCAGAGTTTTGTTATCTGGCTAACAACAATACGGGGCAAAACTGCCTGATCAATACATTAGAATGGAGGTCAAGTAAACATTGCATGCTTTTTCTAATCTTTTGATCAATCCCATGTTTCGGCCAACAATTAATTATGCATGGCCGGGGGTTGTATGCCAACAGATATAATCTATACTGCGTCTTTTCAGAGAGGAATAACATATTATTTATTGTTATTAGATTATATCTGTTGATATTACCTCTATTGTGCCTTTTCCGAGGGAAATTACATGTCATTTGTCATGGAACTCAAAGAGAAATTCTTATCTATACTATGTACTCTTTCAGGGACCATCCATCATATTGAGGAAAATACTAATATTGTCTTCTGGATATTGTCATTGCAAACTGAATTGTATTTAGGCTTGGTCTTGTTGTACATAAGTCTGTAACTTATAGAATAATTATTGCAATATTTCTGTATTTCAACTTTTGGCAAATGTTTTGTATTTTGGATAGGTATCTGCTACGAACAGAGGTGGTATAAAATGGGTAGGTAATATATTTTCTGACGGTAAAGTATTGTTTTATATCCAAAGGGTTTCTGTGTTTAAATCGTGTTTCTAGTTCGAGTTGCTGTTTTAAGTCTATTTTATGCACAGTAAGGCTAATCGGGACTGGCCCTACAGTTTTAAAGTGGGATCCAAACTACTTGTGCCTCTACCGGGTATCGAACCCGGGACCTCTTGATTACGAGGCATGGGGGAAGCCATGGGGGAAGCCCTGAATCGTGCTTCTAGAACTGCTCTGTGACTCTCTCATTTCTCACATCATAAATATATGATTTTTCACCTATGAGAATGACACTGCATATGGTGTCTTCAGGTACTGCCTCGTGGAATTCACAGATAATTTTAATGTTTGTTCTGTCATTAACCACAACTTGTTTTCTTTTTGAAGTGTTGATGACAAACATGGGTCTCTGTGTTTTGAATTCATCTGGTGTGTAGTACAGGTCAGTATTGCCAGTAGTGACGCGCTTGAAGGAAGAAAAAGCTTCATATAATTTAAGAAAATCATCCTTGGAAATGTCTAAATTATAATTTTCTCTAGGAAAAACCTCATTTCTGCCATTTTTAAGATATATGTTCTTGATGTTGCAGTTATCAAATCTACTTGAATTTTTTTCCTGATTATTGTGTCTTCCGGTCTGAAACAGTACCACCACGAAATCAGGCATGTCAAATTGAATACTGGAGAATGAATTTGTGGCATCAAATTCATAATATGTGCCAGATGCGGGCTTCTGTACACATTGATATGTGTAAAATTGCAGAGGAATCTGTGGATTTTTTACTATATCTGCTTTGTGTTTAAGAGCGTAACTGGCCTCATATTCAACAACTGGGATTCTTAACTCCATAGTCTGAATAATGCATTTTCCTGCATCAGGTAAGGTATTAGGCAGAGCTTCCCCTGTAGGGTTTAATGTGCTGTACCTCATCAAAGCATTGTTATCATTTGCAGCTCTTCTAAATGTAATTCTTAAACCACCCTTCCACATAATATCTTTGTAATCCGAGAAGAATCCTGGCAACAGGCGCATCGGGAACAGCACTGTGTGATTTTTAGATAATATCTTATCACCAGCTTCAAATCCACCTATTTGGTAGTATGAAGCCTCGGTTTTGGATAATTTTAGTGTGGCCAAAGCTGTGGAGGTAATACCGGGATAATCTATTCTGTTTATAACAACGCCATGCTTTCTGATCTCAATTTCAGAGAATAGATGCGGTACAAAATTGTCTACAAGTCTTATGTTTGAATTTGCCGGATAATCTGTACCATCGAGCTTTACAACATCAAATTTGATGTATAGATCTGCTCTGTGGGGGTGTATAAATCCATCCCCTACATCAAGATCAACCTCAATTTCCGTGTTGGGTTGATTTAAATTTGCAAATGTCCTCCTGTTTGGAGGGAATGATTGTAGCTCATAACTCTCAATATTTTCCATTGTATGTATTTTTATTTAAATGTTAATCTCTATGATAGCAGTTGTTGTGGCTCCAGCAAAATCAACTAATTCTTCTTTTTCATTAGTGACCATCAATTCAATGTAATCTATTCTATTGTGGCACACAGGAAAATATAATGTTGGGGATGGATTGTAGATGATTGGCTCCATGAATTCGGAATTAGGTTTGAATGTTGCAATGATGCCAGTTTGTTTGTGAGTGCCTATGCTATTTGATTTGGTGATCATACCCTCCGCCACATTACAGTGAATATTCAGAGTCTCTATGGCTAAGAATTTAGGTATATTAATAGCAGTGTGTTTGATGCCTGCTTCAAGTTTTGTGTTGTTCTCAAAGCCTAACAGCTCTCCTATAGTACCCAGATCCACTGTTTCTGTAGCAGATACAATCTCTACTCTGTGAGTGACAGAATTTTGAGTTAACACTACACCTCTGGGTAATTGAGCATTTAGAGTGGACAGATTATATTTTGATCCCCTACTGCAATTGTGTTGTTGTGGTGTGTAATATTAGGTATCAAGTACATGCCGTAAAATGCTCTGAGAGCTATTGTTTTGGGATACACTATGTCATCATGCAATTTGAGTTTCAATATTGAATTTTGGCTGGTGAGATGGAATACCCCCATGATGTTTTAAATACCACAAGGCTTTTTGAAAATTTTCAATTGATGGTTTATTTATTTGAGACATATATCTGAGAACAGATAAACACAAATGTCCGCAATTAACATCTTTGAAGTTTTGAACACGGGCATTATTGTAATAAAGATTAGCTGATTTTAGATATTTTATTAAATTTTCAGGTGGATCACCTCCAAATGAATCAAACACAAATGCCTCATCGTTTAAATATTTAAGATAACAGATCCAGTGAGTGCCCTGATTTTTGTACTCATCCAAATTAACAATGCCACACTCTTTGTTGAGTGGTTGTTCCGGTAAAGAATCAGACATGTACACACCCCTAAAATGTTTGATGCCCAGTGGCTTGATTAAAGCTTCAATATCTTGGTTTGTAAGCGACTCTTGTTTTTTTTAAACTTACTCATGGCTCTCTTAACACCTTTGCCTTTTTTCTCCATTGCCAGGTTATGGCGCCTCTGCTCATCTAATTCTGCCCTATTTTTCTTGGCATCTATTACTGTTTTTGCTATGGCAGCTGATCCCCCAGCCAAGCTCCCAACAGCCCCAAGTGCTGCTAAGATGGCAGGGATGGTAAATATAAATCCCCCCACATGTGATTTTTTTCTTGATTGCTGTAATTTTTTTAATTGGGGGGTACTAAGCAACAATTTCATACCATAGCCCTTTGCAATACAAGAGCTTTTTTTCTTCCGCTGCTTTTTGGTTAAAAGACTATCAATAGTTTTAAGAGATTTGAGACCTGCATAAGGTATTTGATACATAACACCCTTGGCCTTCATTGTAGGTTTATTATATACATATTCACAACCCCCACCCCAGTTTTTGTTTGGTACTCATAGCTATGGTGGTCCCCAACGCTGATATTCTCTCACTTAAAGAAGCATCTTTGCTTACAAATCTACCAAATGCAGCTTCTTCTAATTTCTTGTCTGCAACATGTCTCTTGTCAAGATCAGAATGTGTGTTGTATGCTATGTCATGGTCTCTACAAGCAGCATCTAGGGGATTTACACCAGGATCACCTCTGTTTAATCTATGATCCAATTTTGTGCCTGGACCACAATACTGATAGCCTGGAATATGAAGTTCAAATGGCAGCTTGTTTATAATGTCATTAACCAAGCCCCGACCCTCAGAAATATTCCAAAATTTAGGTGGTAGAGTATTAATAATTTTTATGAGATATCCAATCCCCTTAGGGTCATTCACTATAAAATTAGACAATTTTGTGCTTATCATGTCCATAATTCCAACTTTTTCATTGTAAAAATTGTGGTTGCCAGCATTTTCCTCCCCAGCTATCACCAATAACCTATCTACAAGTTTCCTGACATCATCAACCCACACAAATTCTTTGGGCAGGGTGTTGTATTGTTTGATTCCACTACCTGTCTTGATCTGTGACCATATGGGCTTGATTAAATTATTGTATTTTGCCCCACTGCTAGACTTGACTCTTTTTTGTGTGGGATCATTGTTCTGGTATAGAGCATCTGATTTTATTAATATTTCTTTGTAATGTTCATAATCTTGATCTGTATAGCTGCCAGGCCTTTTCCTAGTCATCAGTTCCCACAACCCAGGTGTTCCGGGGTACTTAACAAAAGCACCTTTTTCTCCGAGACGAGATTCTGAATATACAATTATATCATCCCCCATAAAAGTTACTCTGAAATTGCCAATTCTATGTATGATGCTGCCGTCAAGCTCTGTGTCAGCATATAAGCCAAAAACCTCATCTTTGTTGTCTTTAGGTGTAGTTAAATATTTTTGAGCAAGAAGACCCAATTCAATTGGATCCTGTGTAGCTTCAATTCTTCTAGGAGCAATAGGACTAGGTGTATGAATACTGGAAAGTGGGGTGAATGGATAATCTAATATGTTCCTTGCAGCTACAGGCACAAGCTCCGTGATCAAATCTTGATTTTGCTCTGTAACAGTTTTGATATTCTTACCTAAATTATTAATAGCATCAATTACAGGCTGTTCTGTTTGTTTGTGTTTTTCATAAATTCCCCGGTTCTCTGATTTCCATCCCTTGAATCTTTTTACAAGATAATCTCTTAACTTAAGATCATCAATTATTGGCCTTTTCATGGTTATTTATATACGTCTCAACATCTAGAAAATCGTTGATTTTATTTCTGTATTTGCCAGTATTAGGTGTTCTTGTCATATCAATTGTGACAAACCCATAACTGTCCTGGTTCCAGCACCTACTGCAAAATTTAGAAAAATCATTGTAGCTCAAGTCCCCACCTACATATTCATCATGTATGTGTTTGAGGTTGGTATGATCTTGATGAAACACACATATAAAATTGCTGTTGTCTCGGATCAGCTGCTTCGGTATTTTAGAAAAAGTCTGTGCCAGGTAGAAGCAATCAATGTTTTTGTGTCGGCCCTGTGTAAAGAAATTTCTAACCTTGTTTTGATTATCCAGTATAATGTCATCAAACACAACAACAGAATTATCGAGACATTCATGGAGTGGCTTAACATCTGATTCAAAAGTAGCTATATCTAATCCATCATATAGCTTCATCAGCTGCTGATATTTTAATTGTTCCAAGCTCTTAGAGAAAACATACAAGTGCCTGTTTTTCCAGTCTAACCAGTTGGGTGCCAATAAAAAATTATCAACCATTAGTGTAGTTTTGCCACAAGCAGATGGCCCAACAATAAGACACCTAATATTATCAGGCAGCAAGTTGCCATTTCTCTTATTCTGTTGTTCAGGTTCTGGCAGCCTTTTTATAACATCCCAGGTGCTCATATTATCACTTTGTCTGCATCGATCCAGCTGTTTTCCGGATGACCCAGCCATTTGACAAATAACTTGTTGCCTTTTCTGCGGATGATTTTTTCTATGAGATATGTGTCAGGCTGTTTAGTTTTGCTGAGTTCTTGTTCATAGAACCTGCCTTTGAGAATTTCTCCTCGGTGATCTTTTATTATATATGTGTTAAGGGTCCCGGGTTTAACTTGAACTACTGTAAATAATTCGGTGCTCCAGTTTCTTGTAAAGCCTCTTTTGAATAAGTGCTTATATTTGCTGATTCTTACTTGATCACCCACCCTGTATTTGGCCTTTCTTGTTGTTGGCTGGTATCTAGGATAATAAACAGTCCTGATCAATTTTTGCTCATCAGATGAAGTTACTTCAGAGGGTTTCATGTTGATTGTGGAATGGACCGAGTTGTTATATTTATGTAGAAGTTCTGGAAGAATATTAATCCATTTATAATTACCTTGCAGTGTAAATTGTTTATACATAAGATTTTTTAGGGTTTTGTTGAATCTCTCTACAATTGAGGCCTTGAGATCACTGTAACTCGAGTAATGTTTTATTGCCTGGCTTTTAATAAATTGTTGAAACACAGAATTATAAAATTCTTTGCCATTATCTGTTTGCAAATATCGCGGTGATCTTCCTGAATGATTGATGATTGTCCTGATGGCTTCTGTAACACATTTTCCAGTCTTGGATTTGAGTGGCACAGCCCAGGCAAATTTTGAAAATGTGTCTATTACAGTGAGTAGATACTTGTAACCCTTGTTGATTTTGTCTAAGTTTTTCAACTGTCCACTTGACAACTCAATCAAGTCGCTCTGCCATAAATCATCTATGCCCTTTGTGACTACTGGGAGTCTCTTAAAATTATGCCTGGCTTGTCTGTGTAATTCATCAACAATAATTTGTCTAGACATAATATGTAAACAAGAATATTGCAACTATAGGGTGTTCAGCAGCTGAGACTGCAGGATTTTCTAAATATAATTTGTCTCCTATTTGTATATTAAATTCCAGAGAGCCATCATCTTCAGCATAAGATGTTTCTAATGTATTGGGGTCTGTAAAATCCTCTAACTCTACACTGGTGATTTTCACTTTGTTCTCAGCATTTGTTATCGATAAGGTAGGGTAGTGGTGTGCCTGTGGCTGATGCCAATATTTGATCTTGATTGGTCTCAATGTGCCCCCAACAAAAAACTGGTAATAAAATTGTGCAGGGGACAGCATATATATTTTGCCACCTGGTGTAAATGGTGAATCATATTCTTTGTTGGGGATGCTGTACAATTCAAGAATTACTGAATGTTTTGGATTCTCGATTATGCCTGTTATTTCTTTTTCTGCTGTCAGCAATCTGCTTGTTACAGATTCAAGGTGCTCATTGATGGTCCTAACAACATCATCGTGGCCTGGCTTGATCTTTATGTCCACAACAAGTTTCTTGTATTGTTGCACAATCTCTTGAAGCTGGGTGGCAAAAACAGACAGAGCATTTGCTTGATTGGATTCCATGGTCCCTAGCTGCTGCTTGATATTAGCTACAATTTGTTGTAAATTTTCAACAACTGCCAATTTTGAATTTTGAGCAGTAAGATCATGGACCTGTCTTCTTATATCCTCAAACAGGGCATGCAATTCATTAATATGTTGATTGGTTGGAAGAGTAGCCACTGCTTGAGTGAGTTGTTTGATCTCTTCTTGGATATTCTTGATATCTTCTGATTTCAATATCCTATTCACAGCTCTCTTAATATTTTTAAGTTCCTGTGATGTGGGAAGATTTGATACTGTATTTTGCAAATATTCAAGTGCCAATTTCACATTGTTTAATTCAGATGCATCAGCCACATTTTGCATAGCATTTTGGAGCAGGGCTATATCTGCCTGAGAGGGTGTGGATTGTTGTAAAATTTCAAGTTTTGTTTGGATATCATCGATCAAGTGATGAAAATGTGACAGCTCAGATTCAGTGTTGAGGTTTTCAAGTTTTGTGATTTGTTGCTGGACACTGACAAGGGTATCTACAATACCGGGCAGGCGAGTTTCTTGTACATTTGCCAAATCACTTTGCACTGCTGCTATTGTACCTTCAAGATGGGTTATGGTACTTTGAATTTTTCCAAAATCTTCATATGTTTCAAGTTGCAGCTTAATATTTGCTACACTCCGAGTTATTGCACTCAAAGCATCAGAAGATGGCAAATTGTTCATAAAATTTTCAAGTGTCTCAATTTTTTCTTTAACCTCGGCTATGGCATTGTGCAGAGGATCCAAATTAGGTATCTGGAGTGACTGAATCTGTTCTTTTAGAGTGGAAATGACTAGATCAAAATCTTCCTGTGATTTTATGCTTTTGACAATTGTTTGGAGCTGTGTCTGGACATTATTTATTTGCTCTTCCAATTGCTGTTTCAATTGCTCCGAGTTGTTAGCCTGGGTCTTAAATTTGGCTTGAAGAGCTGCTACAGCTTCTTCTAAACTTTGAAAATTATCTAATGTTGCCAGATCAGTATATTTCTGAAGCAACATTTTGAGTTCGGAATCAATTTTAAGAAGAGGGTCCATGCATTGTGATTGTAAATTTGTAATTTCTAATTGAAGACTGGCATTGAGTGTGGTTTGTAAAGCTTGTAAATCACTTCTTAATTTCTTGACTCTGACATCAAGCATCAGAATCTCATCACTGTGATCTTCATGTCTTGTATGGCCAAAAATATCATTAGGCATTTTTTTTAGTGGTTATTTATTATTGAATATCTGATTCTTAATTCTATAAAAAAGGGTATAAGCTTGTCATAAGATCCAGGGACCTCAATATATAAGCAGTCACCAGCAGAAACAGTATATACAGTGCCAGAAACCATGTTTGAGTGTTTAATTCTATAAATATTTCTCCCTACTGAAATCTTGACATCACCCTCAGGGGTTGTAATAAATTGCAATTGCCCACCCACAGGTAATTGGTAATGATTTAAATTATTGTTAAATATGTACAATATTTTGCCTGTTTCATCATCAACATCTGTAAGTATGCTGTTCAGATGAATAATTAACAAGCCACTCAGTTTAGACAGCATATCAGAAGAGGGTTGTGGTGTGGGCAGGTCCATAATAGCCTGTTTTTTGAACCCAAATAAGTTCATAGGCATGTTTATTTATTTCAAATCATGCTCTGTAATTGGGCATTGATTTCCACTTTTCAAATCACAATGCCCCCATGGCAAAGTATGCATGCCGCATGACAAAATGCATCTCTTATCATCATGTGGGTCCAGAGCCACTTTTGTTACAATATTGCTAGTCAGCAAGTGATTCTCACTCTGAATTCTATTTTCTGATGTTCTAATTGAATTCTGTGATTTGATGCAATTTTTATAATCTTCAAATACAAGCTCTTTTTCCACAGTAACTCTGCCAACGCCCTTGGCCTTTTTGACAACAGCACTACATGTTTTAAAACTGTACACCTTGGCACTTAACCCAGCAAATTCCACAATAACATCGCCAAGTGTCTCATCTTTTAACTTGCCAGGCACCTTTTTGTTGTGGTGTTGTTGAATCTTTGTATGTTCACTGGTATCAAAATATTGAAACAATTCAGGCTGTGACATATCTTGATAAACATCTTCTGTTTGAATTTCAAGAATAAAACTATCCGTGTCCATGTACAATAATTTTACACGATCACCATAAAAAGGTTTCAGCACATCATAATACAATATTAACATATGTAATTTGGACAATTCCAATATCGCAGCCCCTTCATAAATAGGTTTATCAAACTTGATCTTTGTTTTCATCATGTTGAAAAGTGCCATGTGCTCATCATAAATTCTTCTGTAATTGAAATTAGGCTTTGCAACCAATTTTTTGCTCCGGCTGGGGTCAGTAATTATTTTAACATCGGTATGTTTTCTGACATTTTCAATTGTTTTGCCATACACTGAATTCACCATCAATTTAAACAAGCCCTTATCAAATTGGCTCTTTGCAGATGTTCGAAGCTCCGTGTTTGTATCAATATATGGTTTCAACCATCTTGAGTGCCTGAACCTCAAAACTTTGCCAACTTTGGTTACTTGAACACCATGTTTCATCAGGAACTGGAGGTTTTTGTAATATATGACATAGCCCTGTTTCGGCTCCAGGGTCATCATGAGCTTCTTCTGTTTAGAACCAGGTGGGCACCTAACCTCGGGAATTGGGGGCAGATCAGAAAATTTATTGTGCAAATGATCTGGAATTGTCACACCAACCTCTAAGAAGAGGCCATGTTCACGGTCATCAAAATTCTGAAGATCTTCAATTTTGAAATCTTCAACCCACTCAAGCTCTGCATATGGCAGTTTTTGCATCATGGCGTGACCATAGAGGTTGTTTGCATCTACATACACTATATAATTTGATGGCCGTGCTGGATCATAATCAGGCATATGCTTGTTATTTGCTCTGGCATATCTCTGGGAACATTGCACCATCCCCCCTCTTATACATTCCTCCATAAACAGATACTTTTCTTGATCGTGGATCAGATCCAATTGCATTTTGGTGTTGAAAAACGTTGCAGCCCATGCTAGACCAGGGGCACTGTAAAAATACACTGGGTCCAGTCCATAATTTTGCATGGAAGATTTTCTGAATACTTGCAATATATCAACTGAGAGAGTGACATCAAGTTTTAAATACGCCATGTGATAATCACCAAATGTCTTG
Organism: Lepisma saccharinum; assembly: GCF_977018435.1. Classification (NCBI taxonomy): domain Eukaryota; kingdom Metazoa; phylum Arthropoda; class Insecta; order Zygentoma; family Lepismatidae; genus Lepisma; species Lepisma saccharinum. Next base: position 32,986,681 of record NC_139257.1, read on the forward strand.
CATTTTAAACTTTTCCACATCAATTTGGCATGGTGATAATCTTCATCAGTAATTCCAGATCCTCTGATTTTGCTATAAAATGCTTCTTGTGGTGGCAGGGAACACTCATCAAATTTAGATAAATCTGTAACATAGTCGTATGGATATACACCCTTTCGCCTAATTAATTTCAGGTCCTGATTTGGAAACATGGCACGTGTGATTTTCAAGTCATCATCAGATAATTGAGAGGCCAGTGTAGCCAGGCTAGCAGATAAAAATCTGTAAGAATCAAGAAATCTTATGTGAATAGAAACACCATCAACTTTAATTATCTTGCTAATAGATATATATTTCTCATCATTTTCAGCTAAAATATTTAAATTCTGCTTGTCAAACCCCTCGTACCTGATCAGATGATGGAAATCATAATTGGATGCTCCATGGCAAAATATGGGGATAAATCTTGGTCTCTTGATCTGAATATTACAGCTATTACACAGGGCCATTAAGAATTTACCATCTGTATGAGAATGGTGATGTACCTTGATATTTGTATCTGAAAATTCACAATCACATACCGGGCATTTTTCTGCATTGTTGAAATCCTCAATCTGTTCCTCTGTTAAAGGCAACATGGGTTTTGATTTTAATAAGATGTTAGATGCTATGTCACGGCACACATTTTCTATTCTATGTGCAAATATTTTGATGGCATTTGGTCCCTTGTATGAATATTCTTTAATAACAACACCATCCCGTATAACCATAAAACAAAAGCTGGAAGGTTCATGTAGCTGGTACGGTGTAATTGATGATTCTTCTGGATCTGGGCTACAGAATGCAAGAGATTTGAGATTCGATTCAGAATCCCAGACAATATATACCGGGTGTTCCAACAAGGCTTCATACTTTTTGAATTTGCAATTTTCACTTGGATTGGGCATCACCATATGAACAGGTTTATGGTTGCCACAGTATTTCAGATGCTCAATTAACTTATTTTTTGCAATTTCTGCACTCTCTTCCCGAACCCCTTTCACCATTTTTTGACCATCAAATTCAGTTAAGCATCTTCTGCACAACTTAAATATTTTTTTATATTTGTCTAGTTGTGTTCTCACTAAAGCTTCAAGACTGTGTATCAGAGTATAATGGTATGTATCATCCCCTTCAATTAAGAGCAGATCAATCGGAATAGCAGAATCATCATCAAGTGTACTGATTCTGAGAGGTGCTATCGGGCAATTGCCAGTGGAACAAATAAATACATTAATAGATAATTGTTTGCCATTGATGTGCCTGGCCTTTTTTTCAAATTTATCAATATTCCGAATAGACATTGGATATTCTAAACCCTCCATTGCATCGTCAAAAAGATGTTCATGGTGTTTGTAATAAGTTATTCTCTCAGGATGGCTTGAAACTGGATACAAAGCAGCTAATATACACCACAAAAAGCATTTCTGGTCGGCGTTTTTTATATTGACCACGGCTCTTTTGTTTTTGATATTAGCAGGTAATAGCACATATGTAGATCCTTGTAATGGAGTGAATTCAGAAATATTAACATAGAGCTTGTGTGATGAACCGCATAGGCTCCATCCGGACTCTTTTGCCGCAAATTCAGAGTGTTTGATATTTAATTGATTTATCAATCTGCCTATTATTTTGTCTGAATTTGCATTTGAATATACAGGTACAGTTTCTGTTATGTGGGGCTGTGTAAATTTTGTGCCGTTTGGTTTCTTATATTGTACAAACAATTTGAGAGATAGCTTATAAGAGCCATTTTGTGCATTAAGAATTGCCTGCAGATCAGAATTTATACTGTTCAAGAAATTCTCAATGCCACATCTTGGCTCTGATACAAACCGGTGATCTCTTAATTGGCCGTTAAAACTGCTACAGATAGGTTCATGGCGTAGCTGTTTTGCTGCTCTGGCATTAACAGGTGCTTCGTGCCTTCTTTTCAGACCAGATGTAGATGGTTGTACAGAGCAAGTATCTTTATGTTTATATGTGAAATATTCCATGTTATATTTTCTATTGCATTTGGGGCAAATTTTTGTGGGAGTTTTGTATTTGTCTGGATTACAAATTTTTTGATGCTTGGCCCAATTAGAGCTGGATATATTCTTATTGCATTGATTACAATATTTTTGATTCGGCATTTTTGTTGTTGTTTATTATATACAATTTCCTGGGCTTCAATTCAAAACTTTATACTGAATAAAAAATATCAGTTGGGTTCAGCTGTGTGATTTGTATGTGTATATGTGTGTATGTGTGTATACACTTAATATTTTTGGTTTTGGTATTTATATAAAATTTCCTGGGATTCAAATCTAATCTCTATGGATTAATATTATTAATATTAATCTTATGACAGGTTGTAAAGCCAATAGCCCAAAAGTGGAAAATCATTCACACTGACAGCGCAAATGCCTGCACAAACATGCATATCTTGAATAGCAATAACCTTGTTATATATAACAGGCTGGGACAAATATAAGCTTGACTCTAAATATGAGTGGATTACAACAAATATCAGATTTTATAATGTTCAATATGAATTTAAACCAGTAAGTATGAGAAGCACTGTATCAACACATCTATTCCCCTCAGTCACTCTCACATAACTGGCTGATGCAATAATCGGGAATTTCTGTAAATACTGGCGCTGAGGAAAAAAATCAATACTACCGTCTCGGGAATTGCACACATTGCCACAGAGGAGAAACATGCAAACACGAAGCAATTCTAGAGGTAGGCTCTGCATATTACATTGTTTTAATATTAGATAATCAAATTGAATAGTATCCAATTAAACTTAAACCTGAAGTAAATATGTATAGGTGGGTATAGATACAAGTTTATAGACAAACTGATGCAATTTTTGTAAATCTGCTTGAGGGGGGTTTGATCTCGAACCCAAAGCCCCGTATTTACAAAACAACAATATTAACATTTTGCCATCAGATTTTATGAGGACTCAAACCCGAACCTTTTGATTACAAGGCAATACACTACACTCCACTCGGTCTCAGAACCCAATAGATATCAATTCAAGATTCCTGGGATTTTGACAGAAAAACATACTATAAGCTTAATTTCTGGTGTAGCCAAAAATTGACAAATTTATGAACAAAAATCTGGCTGATGCAACTTTTGTAAGTATGTGCAAATCAATCTGAAGAGCTCGTACTTTCTGAAAAATTCCCGAGGGCATTTTTACAAAAATCTTGGATTAGGCAAGAGTTCCACACTTGCTCAAAAAGCTCATATGGACATGTTAAGCCTGTTTTAAGTGTAGCAAAGCTGCTTGAGGGGGGCTCGTACTTTCCGGTCCTGTCCGTAGTACAGGGGAGCTCTTTTTTTCTCAGGGGAGCTCGTACTTTCTGAGGGGAGCTCGTACTTTCTGAAAAATTCCCGAGGGCATTTTTACAAAAATCTTGGATTAGGCAAGAGTTCCACACTTGCTCAAAAAGCTCATATGGACATGTTAAGCCTGTTTTAAGTGTAGCAAAGCTGCTTGAGGGGGGCTCGTACTTTCTCGTCCTGTCCGTAGTAAATACAACTACTCCTTTCTGTGCATAATGTGGACTTAAAAACCACAAATCAATGAAAAGAGCTGTTCGCAGAACGAATCGGGCATGATTGTACAGAAGAGGAAATTCTGATTCTCACATATTTTCAGTTCACTGGTTCGCATTTTTCATTTATTCTCTTATTTGACTCCGAAATTTAGCGGGCCGATAAATTACAGCCAGGAAGCCGCTTGCAATCCGTTGGCAATCAACTCTATTCCTTTCACATGTTTTTCATTGGAGTAGCACCTGCTGTAGCGAACTTATCCACCTTTGTTTCTGACTTGGAAGCATTCACTCTTATACGAGGTGCTATAGTCCGTCACAGGGTTCCCTCATTACGCATTTTTTCATCTCCGCATCTCTTGTCTTTTCTAAACTTGATTTCAGTTATTTATACAAAATATGTGAATGGCAAAATCCGCTGCAACACACTTCTTGAGGAATTCCACTTTCGAGTACCTATGCGCACAACTCGCAACACAAGATTATTTTATACAAAAAAAACTAGACTAGAAATTCAAAAAAGATCTCTCCTTTACAGACTTGCCACACAATACAATGACCTCCCATCAAGAATCGATATATTTTCCTCCGAGTTTGCCTTTCGGTCTTCTATCAGAAGAAATGCTTGTAATTAATATCACATATCTTTTACTTATTTTTTTGTTCATTTGCTTTTCACTTTTATGTTATTTTATTTATTTATTTATTTATTACTAAACACAACAGGCGAATGCCCAATTACAGTGTTCTACATTTCTTATTTATCTTTACACTCAGTATATCAGATCTTTACCACCATGTACAATATATATAAGATACTGATATAATATATTATGAATTACATAAAATATGGAAATAAAATAAACAAGGATAAATCAAGGATAGAAGTTATTTACATTAAAGAAATATATTAATTATGTGTGTAATAAATGACCTGTAAATAATTTGACACACTAGAAAGTACGTACATATATGTAATTGAGTATAAACTACGAAAGAAATATATATTTACAAATATTGCGTTTATGTTTACATTGTTGACATTTATTCTTCCATTCCTTGAATAACATTTTTGAATGTCCCAATAGGCATGTGAAATATGTCTAATTTTGGTTCCCTTTCGGAACATCTGTCGTACAGTTCACACATTCTCCTGATAGGTGATTTATTTATAATGTTACTCTTAATTATTTTTTTGCTTATTATTATTATTGCTTTCTCATTGTTGACAATTTCAGTGTAAAATGGCATTTTCTGTATCTGGAATTTTCTCAATAAATAAATACACTACAAAAACGTTGATTTTTCCAGAAAAAGATTAAATTGATGAACTTTAATCTAGTGTGACCAGTAGATGGCACAGGGTGTCATCACCACAAAGTTATGCTGTTTTTTTTCGCTGACCGCCTAAATCTGTCAGATCCTAGTTCAGTTGAAGCAAGTTACACTGCAATACTGAATGTCTGAGCAATCGAAATGTACTCCTAATGAACATTTGGCATCGCTGTGCATCTGTGGTCGCTGCAGAGAGGGGAATCGATCCCAGGGTCGTCCTGGTGTGCTCGCCACACAGCAGATGGGAACCGCAATGACCTTCCAACTGAATCAGGTCCGTACCCGTCAGCCCCTTGACATTAGGTCATTAGGTAAAACTATATTTTGGTGTCCCGGGTTCGAATCCCGGCCTGAGCGTGGATGTTTGTGAGTGTCCATTCAATTTCATCATGTCATCACTCATCTCCATCTTCGCAAATTAGCTAAAAGTGGCACAAAAAGCGAACTTAAATAAAGCAAATCAAAAACAAACAACTATTTTTTGTATGTTGCAGTGAAAAGTGAAAATGCAGACAGAATCTATTACATTCATTCATCTTGTTTATGAGCCGAATTCTAGGTAGAAGATTCTCTATACTTTAGAAAGTTCTTTTTTAAGGGAACTTCTTTATCTGTATCTTCGCTGCCCCTTCCACACCTGCGCCAAAGGTCAACAGCTGCCAATTTTTGAGAACGAAGGGGAGTTTTATCGCTTCGGGCAGGGGTGGAATGTACTGTAGGCACTATGATTGAATATTGTGTATTTTTTTCTTGTATGATATAAATATCTGTATCATCAAAAAAAGTATGGAGTGTGTAGTAAGAGATGATGTCAGTAGAAGTCAATATGCTGACCAAGGCAGAAATTTACTTTATTATAAAACGTAAACTAAACTTAACGTTTCAACCTTCTAGCAAGGTCTTCTTCAGACTCTGCACCAAGTACAAATGTAACAAGGTACAAAACAGGACGATATATATACACAAACATTACTCCCCTCCAGACTATTAGAAAGTTGTTGTTGCTAGAATGTTCCAGAACAACTTTCTAATAGTCTGGAGGGGAGTAATGTTTGTGTATATATATCGTCCTGTTTTGTACCTTGTTACATTTGTACTTGGTGCAGAGTCTGAAGAAGACCTTGCTAGAAGGTTGAAACGTTAAGTTTAGTTTATGTTTTATAATAAAGTAAATTTCTGCCTTGGTCAGCATATTGAGTTTTTCATATCATGGAAACAAGGCTTAATGGTGTTACAGTAGAAGTCAATTAACACTTCAAGGGGTGGTTTAGGAGATATAGAAAAAACTGTAGTATTTGCATGGTATTTCTAAATTTTATGTTTTACATTCACTTGATAACCGCCCCCATACGTAATTTACATTCATTTAATACTGTTAAACTTTCGATTATGGACTTGGTCTACAAAGCCCCCGCTGATAACCCGTTAGCCCCCCCCCCCCCCGAGATCAATTCTAGCTACAGGCCTGAACTGAATACAATACGAAATTCTAACGATGAAAAAGTAAATTCAAATTGTTCCCTATCGTGAAATAATGACTGTGCACGGAAGACAGGGGCGGATCAAGATTAAATTTTGCACCCCCTAATGTTACACCACTCCTCGATACCCCCATCTAGTTCGCTGAACTTTCTGACTCTCTCTGCACTCACAATTCTAGTTGGTTACACGGTGCAACGTCGACTTGTCTACTTCCTTCATTTGATGCCAAGAATAGTGTTCTTGATGTTTGCACCAAGTTCTGGAGCGGTGTAATGCGTGATGTATGGCCACGTGGTGCGTGCTACATAATCAAATGAACGTTTAAAGCAGCAGACATGCATTTGTTGAATCTTATGAACTTGAACACCGCTGTTTGTTTACTTGGTTCAACGTAATTTCCTTGCACCAGCCTGACATCGGGATACACCTGCACTACACCTAGTGTCTTTGTGCAGCGAACCAGACGGGGCCAATAATAAGCATGAGCATGTTATATATTTACGGTTCTAATGAGAAAAATGTCTTATTTCTTTTTAAATGCCTTACATGTTACTGCATGTTCGTTATCAACAAATCGTAATCAACATTTTAAAGTTTTGTTAGTTAAAAGTAATATACTAACAACTGTCACCCGGTGCACATTGCAAAGTAGCTCGAATCCCACTTTAAACTGTAGGTCCAGTCCCGATCAGCCTATACGTATTCCTAAAGTGGACTTAAACTAACAACAAAACAACAACTATCTAATTTCTCAGTAAAATCATTGCTCGAGTTTTGACGTTTATATGTAACCCAACAAATATTAATTTAGATTAAATATTGGTTCTATGAAAACTGCATATGAAGCTTGAAGACTATGATTACAACAGTGGCGGTTTCGGGAATATACGAGATTCGTGTAAGGAGATTAAGGATTCATCATACAGTTTGTACTTTTGTTAATAAAAATAATAATAATAATAATAATAATAACAAATAAAAATGATATTAAAGAGGAAATAAAAAGCAGGCTTAATTCAGGAAATGCATGTTACTTTTCTTTTCATAAACTTTTGTCTTCTCGTTTAATATCTAAGAAACTAAAAGTTAAAATATACAAAACAGTAATTATATGGGTGTGAAACTTGGTCCCTTACATTGAAAGAGGAACATAGATTGAGAGTATTTGAAAATAAGATCCTTAGGAAAATATCTGGACCTAAAAGGGAGTGGGGTGTCCAACGAGGGGGAAGGGAAGGTGAGGGTAGAATGGCAAAGACAACTTGTTCCGAGGGCGAAAAAAATGTTTCTATCCCAGTGTTCTAAGTTTTCGTTACTTTCTCGATTTACTCCACTGTTGCGTTGTTGTTTTTTTGTTATATTTTATCTTGTTCTTTTCGTTCATTTGTTCTTTCATTGATTTTTTTTACTTCGCTTTTGTGCCACTTTTGGCTAATTTGCGAAGATGGGGAAGAGTGTTGATATGATGAAATTGACGAATGGCCACTCAGAAATATCCATGCCCAGGCCGAGATTCGAACCCAGGACCCCTGGCGTTGTAGTGTGATGTGCCAACCACTCCGCCACGGGGAGCGGCTTTCATTGTTGTGAGCGTGAAGTGAGCAAGGGGAATAATGACTTGTATTACTCTGGAATTCTACAAAAACAAGCATGAAAGCGTATTACCGGGCATAGGAAGAAAGAAGGGGCATCGGAACATTGAGGACTGCCACTCGACTGACATCTAAAGCATCAATTTACAATAAAATGAAGAAATACGATTTACGAGTTAGCACACATCAAGAGTTACTATTCATGCCTGTGCCTACCCTTCCAGCGACATGAAAACAACCGGACTATGCAAGAATTTTGGCGAGAGCTGGATAAATCACTGGAATAGATAACGAGATGACGCGAGCTCACCGATAGTGACACACAATTCGCTTTACCCTTGGGTTCACCTCGCGTCTGTGCACATGCGCATCTCAAGACAATCCCCCACCCCTCTTTCTTCTCCAGCCGCTCGTTTCGCAAAAGCACATCCCGTGACGATCGCAACCTGGGTTTGCGAAAATCGCGTCCGCCGTGGACCCGGGGGAATTCACGACCCTGCTTGCTCCGCGAGGGAGGAGGGTGTTGGTCGAATTGGCAGCCGGGAGAATTGGGGGGGAAAGAAAGATGGAGTGGTGCCAACTCACGCTTTAAAAAAGTCACCAAGCCGTTGCAGACAGAACTTGCATTAATTTTTTGAAGTCCACTACACTCTAAAAGGTACGCGCGTCAGGGGGTTCGTCGACCCCTCCTAGAAATTAGTTCATTTCAAGTGACAAAAAAGGGGAAAATTTATAATTTTTATTGTTAATAACGGAAATAAAGTCGAATTAGTATTCGAACAGAATTACCAGAGTAAAAACTTTGATAAATTTTGTGACTAGATAAGTTAGATACAATTGCGCGTAAAATACAACAACCAGGTTATGCCTTAATCTTCCATTTAAACCAAAGAATATAGAGTATCATGTGAGAAGTCGCACAACAATCTCCACGACTAAATATTACCGGTAGTTTTTATTGCTATAGAGGCTTTAGAAAACTAACAAACCACCACAGACACTTTTAAAAAAATATATTTGCATGTTGTCCTCGCAGGTTATATGGAAATACTCTATATGCAACTTGACACTTTGTAATATAAGTTTCACGATTTTAATTCAACTGTCTTGTTTAATGTTGCCTGATTACATAAATATGAACGGCAACATTTCATGTTCCACCTGTTAAAGCTTTGTATATCCAAGTCGGTATGTTTAAATAAGTGAGTTTAGAGTTTTTAAGTCCACGTTATGCACAAATACGCCAATCGGGACTGGACTTATACAGGGCCGTAGCCAGGGGGTCTCAGCCCCTTGACATTAGGTAAAACTATTTTGTATTCTAATTTGTTTGAGGTGAAGAGTGAAAATGTAGACAGAATATATTCCTTTGTTCACAACTTCGTTCGTTCATCTTGTTTATGAGCAAAAGTCTAAGCAGCGGCAAGTGTTTAGAAGATTCTCTAGACTTTAGAAAATTCTTTCATAGGGAGCCTTTTTTATCTGTACCTTCCCTGCCCCTGTTGAAGCCTCTCGTTTGACAGAAATCTGAGACTTTGATGTCATTATCCACATTCCTTCCACATCTGAGTCAAATGTCAACAGATCCCAAGTTTTATTGACATGGCCTGGGGTGTAATGTACGGTAGGCACTATGATTGAAGTGAATATTGTACATTTTAACATGTATGGTAAAAATATCTGTATCATCAAAAATAGTATGGAGTGTGTATTAAGGGATGGTGTTAGTAGCAGTCATTAAATTAACTTAATGACCCCCGACACACATAATTTACCTTCATTAATACTATTAAACTTTTGAAAAATGGACTTGGTTTAAAAAGCCCCCTGATAACATGTAAGCCCTCCCCCCCCCTGGAGGTCAGTTCTAGCTACGGGCCTGGACCTACTGTTATAACGATAAAATCTTGCTAATTATCAGGTAAATGAATTAATCATCGTAATAAGCAATAACATGCATTGGATTGTTGCTGTTCACCGGGACTTGGACGGCAGAGAGCGAAGGACTAGCCTGTTTCCCGAGAGAAGAGGCCGAGCCTCGGGTAAAGAAATATAAAAATACAACTTTGTTACCAATGGTCAGATTCAACTGAAATTAAAGACAGCCCAGCAGCAGATTATCATCGACGAAATCCCCAAAGCAGAATTTGATAGGAGATAAATTAAGCCCGATATTAAAGGTTAAAGAGCTAGACTGGATAACAATAGCTACAGACTCCCTGGCACTGTCTTCGGAACGAACGTGCAGGTTACAATGGGCCTGGTCTTTGGCTAACCTCTACTCGAGGTGCTGCTCGAGAAGGGTCAAAGAACTCCAAATATACGGGCGAAGATAGCAGGACAAGAGCCTACGATTTGATGACAATTTAGCAACGCTTGGACAGAGAGGGTACCGTAACAGACCTTTTGAATAACAAATAAATAGACGCGCAGAGAAGGGAAACCACCAGTTTTACTCAGATTTTCTTCGACGTGTTATCATCGTCAATCTCTCGAGAACCACCCGCGAAAGTATCCGCTTTGTGTCGCACCGTTCCGTGTTGTGTTATTTCGCACGTGTCTGTGTACCATCAATATGGAGTAGAGACAGAGAAAGGCCCTGCTGGGGGGCGTCCGACCCAGTTGCCACCTTGAAGATGCGGAGATCCTATCTTATCGCCCGGAAGCCATCTATTGACCACGCCGCAAACATCCACGACTTCACCACGAGGACTTCAGTCAGAGCCGACAAAGGTAAGCCGGAATGGACGTGAAAATGGATAAGCTTCGTTCGCCCCGTCGTAACATCCAATGAACTCGCTAATTACGTAAACATTACCAAGACATTGCTTATTACGGTGATTAAATTGCATCAACTATAATTTTAACATGTAAAACCGTACAGCGTTCAATTATCCATTCATCCAGAGTATTTAATATTCAGATTGTACGACGCTATAAATTGTCAATATAATTATATATCAGTGATCCTTGTTAACCTATAAATTAACAATATATAGATTAACATTCATTCAACAACAACAACTTAAAAGGAGTAGTGCTTTGTCGTACAGGTAAAGCTCCGACCGGAACATGTTTTTCCGTAAATGCAAAAGTAAATGTCAAATTAAGAACTGTTTAAATTAATGTAGCTAACTGTAAACATGCCGCCGAACTATTATTGTATTAATTACTAATGTATTTTGGATTGCCGAGAAATGAATGCGAGAGTGAAAGTATGAGTGAAAGGGGCAATGATGTAATGTTTATGCATGTGCTCTTTTATAGAAATTACAGTATATATATAGAACTAACCCTGTAGTGTGATTCGTTCTACCCTATGTAATCTCTTGGGCTCCAACTGATGGCACTTACCCTGGGACAAAAGGTAAATAGGTTGTTAATGATTGCCTTTTGTTTATGTGTTTAATTGTTTTGTGGGTTTGACCTTACCCTCGTAACGTAGAATCAGAATGACGTCAGGCACGTTAAATAAATAAGTAGACGTCGCGTTACGTTATACAAGATGGCGCCCGAACATTGTGACATGTAGGTTCGACGAGTAATCCCGAACATTGTGACATGTAGGTTCGACGAGTAATTCCGAACATGGCGACATGTAGGTTCGACGAGTAATTCCGAACAAGCGACATGTAGGTTCGATGTGTAATTCCGAACAAGTGACATGTATATTCGACGAGTAAGCCCGAACATTCGACGTGTAGGTCCGAGTAGGCCCGAAGTTTAAATAAGTGTCGATAGTTGGAAGGAAGTTATTAATAGTCGCAAAAATGAGTTTATTGTGCCATAATTATTCAGCTATAGAGCTATGTGCCTACATGCCTTCGACAGGAACCAAGAGATTGATAGAGGTAGAAAATCAAATATTAATCACTTATTGCAGTTAAAAAAATACCACGCAGGACACCTAGAGTATGAAGCGTTTAGTTCTTTGTGTTGCTATAATCAGTAATTTTCTAGTTTAGAGTATTTAAGTGTATTTACGCATAGTTAGCATGTGAATTGAGTATTTAATTGTTTGTGCAATATATATAGTGGGCGTGAAGTAACAATGGTTAAAGTAATTTACATAGCGAGAGATTTTGGATTTTTATGCGGCGATAAGGATAAAGCATCGATCGAGGATGGTAAGGGGGGAGACGTAAAACCCCGTAGGGTCTATTTATGAAAAGGAAAAGAGAAATTTATATCTCGCTGCGTGAAAGCATCGAATCCAAGGAAGAAGAGAGAGAGAATAACGACCGAGGAGAAGGGTGATGGAGAGAATAACTCGACAAAGGAAGAAGATTGAAGAAATGGACAATCCAAAGGAAGGAGAGGAAGTGACGTTACTGGAAGGCGACCAGGGAGGAGAAAGCAACCGTGCTCCGGAGAATACCGTTATCCCTGAAAGTGAGCAGCCAACGGCAGTGTTACCAACCCAAGGCACCATGGATGTTCAAGCGATAATGGCGCTCTTCACTACGATGATGAAGCAACAAGAAGAAGAGAAAGAACGTCGAAAAGAGGAGAAAGAAAGGAAGAGAAAATTGGAAGAAGAAGAGAAAGAGGAGAAGAGAAAATTGGAAGAACAAGAGAAAGAACGTCGAAAAGAGGAGAAAGAAAGGAAGAGGAAATTGGAAGAAGAAGAGAAAGAACGTCGAAAAGAGGAGAAAGAAAGGAAGAGAAAATTGGAAGAAGAAGAGAAAGAGGAGAAGAGAAAATTGGAAGAACAAGAGAAATAACGTCGAAAAGAGGAGAAAGAAAGGAAGAGGAAATTGGAAGAAGAAGAGAAAGAAAAGCAAAAAGAATTGCGAAGAAGAGAGAAAGAACAACAACACCGAGAGATGATGGATCAGTTTCTACAAGCATTAAAAAAGAATGATGAGAAAATAGAAAAAGCCCAAGAAGAGTGTGTTGAAAGACATCGTGATAACTCGAAAGACATTGAGAACCTGGAAAAAACGGTGGAAACTGAAGTCAGGCAGATCCATGAACACCTGGCACACCTGGGAGAGAAGATAGAAGAAAAGAAGAATGACGTAGAAAAGAGAATAGAAGAGGAATTCCGAATGGTTGATCGTCGACTTGCAGCGGATTCCAGAATGGTGGAAGAAAGATTTGGACAAATCGAAACAAAGATGACCTCAGAAGAACAGCAATGGAGGAAGATAAAAAACATGACGCAAGACTTACGCCAAGACGTCACACGAATCAAAGAAACGATGCAGAGAGAGACTTCTTCAATCGTTATTACGTCACCACGAACGAGGAACGAGGAAGACCAGCGAGAAACAACGCCCCTGGCGACATTAGCGCAGCAGCCATCTCGATCGGGGAGTCAAGCCACAGGCGATGACGTCATGGAGCAGTATAGCAGTTGCTCGCGAGTCCACTCCGTGGTCCAGATCAGTGTTTCCAACTCGGGAAATTCGCAACGCGGGATTTTTTCGAAAGTCGGTCTGGAGAATTTCGAGACTTTCGATCCAGACAAAAAAGAAACTAGAGTAAGGAAACAAAAGACAAGAAGAAACCAGAAACAAAGCAGAATCGGAGAAGAAATAAAGGAAAGCTATCTAGTATTTGTAAAAAGCCACCACTTAAGCTCACAAATCAACAAGAAGATAAGCAAGTTTTTTCATCTTTATGAAGGACCATTCCTTTGCGAAGAAGAAATTAGTAATAATATTTTAAAATTAAGAAACTGTAAACAAGGAAAAGAAATTACCCCACAGCACATAGATAACCTCAAAAAATGGAACTGTTCTCAAGAAAAGAGGGAGATGTGGCTTCAACAACTAGAAAAAACCTAGAGTATTGAACATCGAAAGAGCCTTTAAACTTGTAAATTATTCCGCATACTAGTGTAAATAAGTTAACACAATTATGATATTATTATTATTATTATTAATATTCTGAGAACTTATATATATATATATATATATATATATATATATATATATCTATATACATATCAATATCTGAGCATATATCATGTTATGTTTATGCCAACATTAATAACGTATTATTTATATTCTTATTACCCAGAATAGATATTATTTAGTAAAGAAACATGTATTTTAAAAGGTTTGAATTGATGATAAGAAATATTTTATGTAGTAAGTCAATAATTTTGAACTATATCTCAGAGTGAATTTTCATCATAACTTAGAGTGTGAATGTAGTAAGTTTACATATGTATATGCATACATAATAGTATAATTCTCATAAGTGTTAGCAAGGTGTTTGTTTAAATAATCAATGTTACAGAGTCAAGAACTGCAAATGAATGTTGAGTAATCCTGCAATTTTATGTTTGGTTAATGTTAAATGTAATAAGGTAAATTAATTGAAAAGTGCAATTTAGTCTATAGAGAAAGACAACTATATATTCCAGGGTTCGAGTCCCTATTCGAGCGCCTATGTGTAACAATTAGGCAAGATTTAACGTTAATTATTAATTGTGTTTTGATGAATTTCTCCTTCGCATATAATCTTAAGCTCAGAAAAAATTCATGTGTAAGGAGAGGGGAATGTTATAACGATAAAATCTTGCTAATTATCAGGTAAATGAATTAATCATCGTAATAAGCAATAACATGCATTGGATTGTTGCTGTTCACCGGGACTTGGACGGCAGAGAGCGAAGGACTAGCCTGTTTCCCGAGAGAAGAGGCCGAGCCTCGGGTAAAGAAATATAAAAATACAACTTTGTTACCAATGGTCAGATTCAACTGAAATTAAAGACAGCCCAGCAGCAGATTATCATCGACGAAATCCCCAAAGCAGAATTTGATAGGAGATAAATTAAGCCCGATATTAAAGGTTAAAGAGCTAGACTGGATAACAATAGCTACAGACTCCCTGGCACTGTCTTCGGAACGAACGTGCAGGTTACAATGGGCCTGGTCTTTGGCTAACCTCTACTCGAGGTGCTGCTCGAGAAGGGTCAAAGAACTCCAAATATACGGGCGAAGATAGCAGGACAAGAGCCTACGATTTGATGACAATTTAGCAACGCTTGGACAGAGAGGGTACCGTAACAGACCTTTTGAATAACAAATAAATAGACGCGCAGAGAAGGGAAACCACCAGTTTTACTCAGATTTTCTTCGACGTGTTATCATCGTCAATCTCTCGAGAACCACCCGCGAAAGTATCCGCTTTGTGTCGCACCGTTCCGTGTTGTGTTATTTCGCACGTGTCTGTGTACCATCAATATGGAGTAGAGACAGAGAAAGGCCCTGCTGGGGGGCGTCCGACCCAGTTGCCACCTTGAAGATGCGGAGATCCTATCTTATCGCCCGGAAGCCATCTATTGACCACGCCGCAAACATCCACGACTTCACCACGAGGACTTCAGTCAGAGCCGACAAAGGTAAGCCGGAATGGACGTGAAAATGGATAAGCTTCGTTCGCCCCGTCGTAACATCCAATGAACTCGCTAATTACGTAAACATTACCAAGACATTGCTTATTACGGTGATTAAATTGCATCAACTATAATTTTAACATGTAAAACCGTACAGCGTTCAATTATCCATTCATCCAGAGTATTTAATATTCAGATTGTACGACGCTATAAATTGTCAATATAATTATATATCAGTGATCCTTGTTAACCTATAAATTAACAATATATAGATTAACATTCATTCAACAACAACAACTTAAAAGGAGTAGTGCTTTGTCGTACAGGTAAAGCTCCGACCGGAACATGTTTTTCCGTAAATGCAAAAGTAAATGTCAAATTAAGAACTGTTTAAATTAATGTAGCTAACTGTAAACATGCCGCCGAACTATTATTGTATTAATTACTAATGTATTTTGGATTGCCGAGAAATGAATGCGAGAGTGAAAGTATGAGTGAAAGGGGCAATGATGTAATGTTTATGCATGTGCTCTTTTATAGAAATTACAGTATATATATAGAACTAACCCTGTAGTGTGATTCGTTCTACCCTATGTAATCTCTTGGGCTCCAACTGATGGCACTTACCCTGGGACAAAAGGTAAATAGGTTGTTAATGATTGCCTTTTGTTTATGTGTTTAATTGTTTTGTGGGTTTGACCTTACCCTCGTAACGTAGAATCAGAATGACGTCAGGCACGTTAAATAAATAAGTAGACGTCGCGTTACGTTATACAAGATGGCGCCCGAACATTGTGACATGTAGGTTCGACGAGTAATCCCGAACATTGTGACATGTAGGTTCGACGAGTAATTCCGAACATGGCGACATGTAGGTTCGACGAGTAATTCCGAACAAGCGACATGTAGGTTCGATGTGTAATTCCGAACAAGTGACATGTATATTCGACGAGTAAGCCCGAACATTCGACGTGTAGGTCCGAGTAGGCCCGAAGTTTAAATAAGTGTCGATAGTTGGAAGGAAGTTATTAATAGTCGCAAAAATGAGTTTATTGTGCCATAATTATTCAGCTATAGAGCTATGTGCCTACATGCCTTCGACAGGAACCAAGAGATTGATAGAGGTAGAAAATCAAATATTAATCACTTATTGCAGTTAAAAAAATACCACGCAGGACACCTAGAGTATGAAGCGTTTAGTTCTTTGTGTTGCTATAATCAGTAATTTTCTAGTTTAGAGTATTTAAGTGTATTTACGCATAGTTAGCATGTGAATTGAGTATTTAATTGTTTGTGCAATATATATAGTGGGCGTGAAGTAACAATGGTTAAAGTAATTTACATAGCGAGAGATTTTGGATTTTTATGCGGCGATAAGGATAAAGCATCGATCGAGGATGGTAAGGGGGGAGACGTAAAACCCCGTAGGGTCTATTTATGAAAAGGAAAAGAGAAATTTATATCTCGCTGCGTGAAAGCATCGAATCCAAGGAAGAAGAGAGAGAGAATAACGACCGAGGAGAAGGGTGATGGAGAGAATAACTCGACAAAGGAAGAAGATTGAAGAAATGGACAATCCAAAGGAAGGAGAGGAAGTGACGTTACTGGAAGGCGACCAGGGAGGAGAAAGCAACCGTGCTCCGGAGAATACCGTTATCCCTGAAAGTGAGCAGCCAACGGCAGTGTTACCAACCCAAGGCACCATGGATGTTCAAGCGATAATGGCGCTCTTCACTACGATGATGAAGCAACAAGAAGAAGAGAAAGAACGTCGAAAAGAGGAGAAAGAAAGGAAGAGAAAATTGGAAGAAGAAGAGAAAGAGGAGAAGAGAAAATTGGAAGAACAAGAGAAAGAACGTCGAAAAGAGGAGAAAGAAAGGAAGAGGAAATTGGAAGAAGAAGAGAAAGAACGTCGAAAAGAGGAGAAAGAAAGGAAGAGAAAATTGGAAGAAGAAGAGAAAGAGGAGAAGAGAAAATTGGAAGAACAAGAGAAATAACGTCGAAAAGAGGAGAAAGAAAGGAAGAGGAAATTGGAAGAAGAAGAGAAAGAAAAGCAAAAAGAATTGCGAAGAAGAGAGAAAGAACAACAACACCGAGAGATGATGGATCAGTTTCTACAAGCATTAAAAAAGAATGATGAGAAAATAGAAAAAGCCCAAGAAGAGTGTGTTGAAAGACATCGTGATAACTCGAAAGACATTGAGAACCTGGAAAAAACGGTGGAAACTGAAGTCAGGCAGATCCATGAACACCTGGCACACCTGGGAGAGAAGATAGAAGAAAAGAAGAATGACGTAGAAAAGAGAATAGAAGAGGAATTCCGAATGGTTGATCGTCGACTTGCAGCGGATTCCAGAATGGTGGAAGAAAGATTTGGACAAATCGAAACAAAGATGACCTCAGAAGAACAGCAATGGAGGAAGATAAAAAACATGACGCAAGACTTACGCCAAGACGTCACACGAATCAAAGAAACGATGCAGAGAGAGACTTCTTCAATCGTTATTACGTCACCACGAACGAGGAACGAGGAAGACCAGCGAGAAACAACGCCCCTGGCGACATTAGCGCAGCAGCCATCTCGATCGGGGAGTCAAGCCACAGGCGATGACGTCATGGAGCAGTATAGCAGTTGCTCGCGAGTCCACTCCGTGGTCCAGATCAGTGTTTCCAACTCGGGAAATTCGCAACGCGGGATTTTTTCGAAAGTCGGTCTGGAGAATTTCGAGACTTTCGATCCAGACAAAAAAGAAACTAGAGTAAGGAAACAAAAGACAAGAAGAAACCAGAAACAAAGCAGAATCGGAGAAGAAATAAAGGAAAGCTATCTAGTATTTGTAAAAAGCCACCACTTAAGCTCACAAATCAACAAGAAGATAAGCAAGTTTTTTCATCTTTATGAAGGACCATTCCTTTGCGAAGAAGAAATTAGTAATAATATTTTAAAATTAAGAAACTGTAAACAAGGAAAAGAAATTACCCCACAGCACATAGATAACCTCAAAAAATGGAACTGTTCTCAAGAAAAGAGGGAGATGTGGCTTCAACAACTAGAAAAAACCTAGAGTATTGAACATCGAAAGAGCCTTTAAACTTGTAAATTATTCCGCATACTAGTGTAAATAAGTTAACACAATTATGATATTATTATTATTATTATTAATATTCTGAGAACTTATATATATATATATATATATATATATATATATATATCTATATACATATCAATATCTGAGCATATATCATGTTATGTTTATGCCAACATTAATAACGTATTATTTATATTCTTATTACCCAGAATAGATATTATTTAGTAAAGAAACATGTATTTTAAAAGGTTTGAATTGATGATAAGAAATATTTTATGTAGTAAGTCAATAATTTTGAACTATATCTCAGAGTGAATTTTCATCATAACTTAGAGTGTGAATGTAGTAAGTTTACATATGTATATGCATACATAATAGTATAATTCTCATAAGTGTTAGCAAGGTGTTTGTTTAAATAATCAATGTTACAGAGTCAAGAACTGCAAATGAATGTTGAGTAATCCTGCAATTTTATGTTTGGTTAATGTTAAATGTAATAAGGTAAATTAATTGAAAAGTGCAATTTAGTCTATAGAGAAAGACAACTATATATTCCAGGGTTCGAGTCCCTATTCGAGCGCCTATGTGTAACAATTAGGCAAGATTTAACGTTAATTATTAATTGTGTTTTGATGAATTTCTCCTTCGCATATAATCTTAAGCTCAGAAAAAATTCATGTGTAAGGAGAGGGGAATGTTATAACGATAAAATCTTGCTAATTATCAGGTAAATGAATTAATCATCGTAATAAGCAATAACATGCATTGGATTGTTGCTGTTCACCGGGACTTGGACGGCAGAGAGCGAAGGACTAGCCTGTTTCCCGAGAGAAGAGGCCGAGCCTCGGGTAAAGAAATATAAAAATACAACTTTGTTACCAATGGTCAGATTCAACTGAAATTAAAGACAGCCCAGCAGCAGATTATCATCGACGAAATCCCCAAAGCAGAATTTGATAGGAGATAAATTAAGCCCGATATTAAAGGTTAAAGAGCTAGACTGGATAACAATAGCTACAGACTCCCTGGCACTGTCTTCGGAACGAACGTGCAGGTTACAATGGGCCTGGTCTTTGGCTAACCTCTACTCGAGGTGCTGCTCGAGAAGGGTCAAAGAACTCCAAATATACGGGCGAAGATAGCAGGACAAGAGCCTACGATTTGATGACAATTTAGCAACGCTTGGACAGAGAGGGTACCGTAACAGACCTTTTGAATAACAAATAAATAGACGCGCAGAGAAGGGAAACCACCAGTTTTACTCAGATTTTCTTCGACGTGTTATCATCGTCAATCTCTCGAGAACCACCCGCGAAAGTATCCGCTTTGTGTCGCACCGTTCCGTGTTGTGTTATTTCGCACGTGTCTGTGTACCATCAATATGGAGTAGAGACAGAGAAAGGCCCTGCTGGGGGGCGTCCGACCCAGTTGCCACCTTGAAGATGCGGAGATCCTATCTTATCGCCCGGAAGCCATCTATTGACCACGCCGCAAACATCCACGACTTCACCACGAGGACTTCAGTCAGAGCCGACAAAGGTAAGCCGGAATGGACGTGAAAATGGATAAGCTTCGTTCGCCCCGTCGTAACATCCAATGAACTCGCTAATTACGTAAACATTACCAAGACATTGCTTATTACGGTGATTAAATTGCATCAACTATAATTTTAACATGTAAAACCGTACAGCGTTCAATTATCCATTCATCCAGAGTATTTAATATTCAGATTGTACGACGCTATAAATTGTCAATATAATTATATATCAGTGATCCTTGTTAACCTATAAATTAACAATATATAGATTAACATTCATTCAACAACAACAACTTAAAAGGAGTAGTGCTTTGTCGTACAGGTAAAGCTCCGACCGGAACATGTTTTTCCGTAAATGCAAAAGTAAATGTCAAATTAAGAACTGTTTAAATTAATGTAGCTAACTGTAAACATGCCGCCGAACTATTATTGTATTAATTACTAATGTATTTTGGATTGCCGAGAAATGAATGCGAGAGTGAAAGTATGAGTGAAAGGGGCAATGATGTAATGTTTATGCATGTGCTCTTTTATAGAAATTACAGTATATATATAGAACTAACCCTGTAGTGTGATTCGTTCTACCCTATGTAATCTCTTGGGCTCCAACTGATGGCACTTACCCTGGGACAAAAGGTAAATAGGTTGTTAATGATTGCCTTTTGTTTATGTGTTTAATTGTTTTGTGGGTTTGACCTTACCCTCGTAACGTAGAATCAGAATGACGTCAGGCACGTTAAATAAATAAGTAGACGTCGCGTTACGTTATACAAGATGGCGCCCGAACATTGTGACATGTAGGTTCGACGAGTAATCCCGAACATTGTGACATGTAGGTTCGACGAGTAATTCCGAACATGGCGACATGTAGGTTCGACGAGTAATTCCGAACAAGCGACATGTAGGTTCGATGTGTAATTCCGAACAAGTGACATGTATATTCGACGAGTAAGCCCGAACATTCGACGTGTAGGTCCGAGTAGGCCCGAAGTTTAAATAAGTGTCGATAGTTGGAAGGAAGTTATTAATAGTCGCAAAAATGAGTTTATTGTGCCATAATTATTCAGCTATAGAGCTATGTGCCTACATGCCTTCGACAGGAACCAAGAGATTGATAGAGGTAGAAAATCAAATATTAATCACTTATTGCAGTTAAAAAAATACCACGCAGGACACCTAGAGTATGAAGCGTTTAGTTCTTTGTGTTGCTATAATCAGTAATTTTCTAGTTTAGAGTATTTAAGTGTATTTACGCATAGTTAGCATGTGAATTGAGTATTTAATTGTTTGTGCAATATATATAGTGGGCGTGAAGTAACAATGGTTAAAGTAATTTACATAGCGAGAGATTTTGGATTTTTATGCGGCGATAAGGATAAAGCATCGATCGAGGATGGTAAGGGGGGAGACGTAAAACCCCGTAGGGTCTATTTATGAAAAGGAAAAGAGAAATTTATATCTCGCTGCGTGAAAGCATCGAATCCAAGGAAGAAGAGAGAGAGAATAACGACCGAGGAGAAGGGTGATGGAGAGAATAACTCGACAAAGGAAGAAGATTGAAGAAATGGACAATCCAAAGGAAGGAGAGGAAGTGACGTTACTGGAAGGCGACCAGGGAGGAGAAAGCAACCGTGCTCCGGAGAATACCGTTATCCCTGAAAGTGAGCAGCCAACGGCAGTGTTACCAACCCAAGGCACCATGGATGTTCAAGCGATAATGGCGCTCTTCACTACGATGATGAAGCAACAAGAAGAAGAGAAAGAACGTCGAAAAGAGGAGAAAGAAAGGAAGAGAAAATTGGAAGAAGAAGAGAAAGAGGAGAAGAGAAAATTGGAAGAACAAGAGAAAGAACGTCGAAAAGAGGAGAAAGAAAGGAAGAGGAAATTGGAAGAAGAAGAGAAAGAACGTCGAAAAGAGGAGAAAGAAAGGAAGAGAAAATTGGAAGAAGAAGAGAAAGAGGAGAAGAGAAAATTGGAAGAACAAGAGAAATAACGTCGAAAAGAGGAGAAAGAAAGGAAGAGGAAATTGGAAGAAGAAGAGAAAGAAAAGCAAAAAGAATTGCGAAGAAGAGAGAAAGAACAACAACACCGAGAGATGATGGATCAGTTTCTACAAGCATTAAAAAAGAATGATGAGAAAATAGAAAAAGCCCAAGAAGAGTGTGTTGAAAGACATCGTGATAACTCGAAAGACATTGAGAACCTGGAAAAAACGGTGGAAACTGAAGTCAGGCAGATCCATGAACACCTGGCACACCTGGGAGAGAAGATAGAAGAAAAGAAGAATGACGTAGAAAAGAGAATAGAAGAGGAATTCCGAATGGTTGATCGTCGACTTGCAGCGGATTCCAGAATGGTGGAAGAAAGATTTGGACAAATCGAAACAAAGATGACCTCAGAAGAACAGCAATGGAGGAAGATAAAAAACATGACGCAAGACTTACGCCAAGACGTCACACGAATCAAAGAAACGATGCAGAGAGAGACTTCTTCAATCGTTATTACGTCACCACGAACGAGGAACGAGGAAGACCAGCGAGAAACAACGCCCCTGGCGACATTAGCGCAGCAGCCATCTCGATCGGGGAGTCAAGCCACAGGCGATGACGTCATGGAGCAGTATAGCAGTTGCTCGCGAGTCCACTCCGTGGTCCAGATCAGTGTTTCCAACTCGGGAAATTCGCAACGCGGGATTTTTTCGAAAGTCGGTCTGGAGAATTTCGAGACTTTCGATCCAGACAAAAAAGAAACTAGAGTAAGGAAACAAAAGACAAGAAGAAACCAGAAACAAAGCAGAATCGGAGAAGAAATAAAGGAAAGCTATCTAGTATTTGTAAAAAGCCACCACTTAAGCTCACAAATCAACAAGAAGATAAGCAAGTTTTTTCATCTTTATGAAGGACCATTCCTTTGCGAAGAAGAAATTAGTAATAATATTTTAAAATTAAGAAACTGTAAACAAGGAAAAGAAATTACCCCACAGCACATAGATAACCTCAAAAAATGGAACTGTTCTCAAGAAAAGAGGGAGATGTGGCTTCAACAACTAGAAAAAACCTAGAGTATTGAACATCGAAAGAGCCTTTAAACTTGTAAATTATTCCGCATACTAGTGTAAATAAGTTAACACAATTATGATATTATTATTATTATTATTAATATTCTGAGAACTTATATATATATATATATATATATATATATATATATATATATCTATATACATATCAATATCTGAGCATATATCATGTTATGTTTATGCCAACATTAATAACGTATTATTTATATTCTTATTACCCAGAATAGATATTATTTAGTAAAGAAACATGTATTTTAAAAGGTTTGAATTGATGATAAGAAATATTTTATGTAGTAAGTCAATAATTTTGAACTATATCTCAGAGTGAATTTTCATCATAACTTAGAGTGTGAATGTAGTAAGTTTACATATGTATATGCATACATAATAGTATAATTCTCATAAGTGTTAGCAAGGTGTTTGTTTAAATAATCAATGTTACAGAGTCAAGAACTGCAAATGAATGTTGAGTAATCCTGCAATTTTATGTTTGGTTAATGTTAAATGTAATAAGGTAAATTAATTGAAAAGTGCAATTTAGTCTATAGAGAAAGACAACTATATATTCCAGGGTTCGAGTCCCTATTCGAGCGCCTATGTGTAACAATTAGGCAAGATTTAACGTTAATTATTAATTGTGTTTTGATGAATTTCTCCTTCGCATATAATCTTAAGCTCAGAAAAAATTCATGTGTAAGGAGAGGGGAATGTTATAACGATAAAATCTTGCTAATTATCAGGTAAATGAATTAATCATCGTAATAAGCAATAACATGCATTGGATTGTTGCTGTTCACCGGGACTTGGACGGCAGAGAGCGAAGGACTAGCCTGTTTCCCGAGAGAAGAGGCCGAGCCTCGGGTAAAGAAATATAAAAATACAACTTTGTTACCAATGGTCAGATTCAACTGAAATTAAAGACAGCCCAGCAGCAGATTATCATCGACGAAATCCCCAAAGCAGAATTTGATAGGAGATAAATTAAGCCCGATATTAAAGGTTAAAGAGCTAGACTGGATAACAATAGCTACAGACTCCCTGGCACTGTCTTCGGAACGAACGTGCAGGTTACAATGGGCCTGGTCTTTGGCTAACCTCTACTCGAGGTGCTGCTCGAGAAGGGTCAAAGAACTCCAAATATACGGGCGAAGATAGCAGGACAAGAGCCTACGATTTGATGACAATTTAGCAACGCTTGGACAGAGAGGGTACCGTAACAGACCTTTTGAATAACAAATAAATAGACGCGCAGAGAAGGGAAACCACCAGTTTTACTCAGATTTTCCTCGACGTGTTATCATCGTCAATCTCTCGAGAACCACCCGCGAAAGTATCCGCTTTGTGTCGCACCGTTCCGTGTTGTGTTATTTCGCACGTGTCTGTGTACTATCAATATGGAGTAGAGACAGAGAAGGGCCCTGCTGGGGGGCGTCCGACCCAGTTGCCACCTTGAAGATGCGGAGATCCTATCTTATCGCCCGGAAGCCATCTATTGACCACGCCGCAAACATCCACGACTTCACCACGAGGACTTCAGTCAGAGCCGACAAAGGTAAGCCGGAATGGACGTGAAAATGGATAAGCTTCGTTCGCCCCGTCGTAACATCCAATGAACTCGCTAATTACGTAAACATTACCAAGACATTGCTTATTACGGTGATTAAATTGCATCAACTATAATTTTAACATGTAAAACCGTACAGCGTTCAATTATCCATTCATCCAGAGTATTTAATATTCAGATTGTACGACGCTATAAATTGTCAATATAATTATATATCAGTGATCCTTGTTAACCTCAAAATTAACAATATATAGATTAACATTCATTCAACAACAACAACTTAAAAGGAGTAGTGCTTTGTCGTACAGGTAAAGCTCCGACCGGAACATGTTTTTCCGTAAATGCAAAAGTAAATGTCAAATTAAGAACTGTTTAAATTAATGTGGCTAACTGTAAACATGCCGCCGAACTATTATTGTATTAATTACTAATGTATTTTGGATTGCCGAGAAATGAATGCGAGAGTGAAAGTATGAGTGAAAGGGGCAATGATGTAATGTTTATGCATGTGCTCTTTTATAGAAATTACAGTATATATATATAGAACTAACCCTGTAGTGTGATTCGTTCTACCCTATGTAATCTCTTGGGCTCCAACTGATGGCACTTACCCTGGGACAAAAGGTAAATAGGTTGTTAATGATTGCCTTTTGTTTATGTGTTTAATTGTTTTGTGGGTTTGACCTTACCCTCGTAACGTAGAATCAGAATGACGTCAGGCACGTTAAATAAGTAGACGTCGCGTTACGTTATACAGTTTAAAGTGGATTCTTCGATACCCGATGGACGCACAATGTGGAGGTACAAGAGTAGCACAAATTGCACGATTGTAAGAAATGTCTCATTTTCCAGGTGTGAGACACCAGTGTCAGAATGCTCCTAACTCCCACTGCTGTCTGGGAAGAGAAGTTCACGTGTCATTGCAAATTATTTGAATGAACAACACCTACAACGAGATCCAGTGTTGTATGTGACAGTTGCACAATTACTCCAAAAGTTCCGGGAGACAGGATCAGTCAACGACAGCTGACGATCAGGACATCTCACAACTTCCACCGACGCGTTGGTATCATTCTGGCACTGTTTTCTAACCCTGTGAAATGAGACATTTGTTACAATCATGAAGTCGTGACTTTTACCTGATTGCAGATAGGTTGGAAAACCTACACCATTACATTCCTCGTGAAATTCTAGCCTGATTTGATATATCACATCACCCCCTTCCAACTTAAAAAAAATTTGAGTCGATATGTTGTCCACCAACAGAGGCGTCTCCTGAACACATGCGTCAATTGTGGGAAAAAGGACAGCTTGCTCTGCGACTACATTAATGAGCATTTCTATATTTTAATTTCTTCATATAGGAGAAGTATTTATTTCAGACGAGAGCGCTCAACTACGCTTATATTACATTTCTTTCATCTAAAGTAAAAGAAAGTAATAATTATTTTCCCACAATTGACGCATGCGTCACTTCAGATCCAAGAAATGTAATATAAGCTTAGTTGAGCGCTCTCGTCTGAAATAAATACTTCTCCTATATGAAGAAATTAAAATGTAGAAATGCTCATTAATGTCGTCGCAGAGCAAGCTGTCCTTTTCACCACAATTGACGCATGCGTTCAGGAGACGCCTCTGTTCACCAATATGGTTCCCTCCTAGGCCTAACCTGTTTTTATCATGACCATTTGTAGCCACTCTAACTCCTTTACATTTATAAGGGGTGTTAAGGGAATTTTGAATTACCCTGTAGGATATGAATCACTGGATTGCGTTATCAACGGAAATATCTGGATTCCTTGCGTACAAGTACTCTATTGGCAAATGTGAAGAAATATCACTTATATGGGGAGAAGAGGAGGCGCAGATTTTAAATATTTGGTGCGAGGGGGCATTGGCATTATTCACATAGTCAAAAGAAAGTTCAATAAAAACACTTGCTTTCAAATAAGTTATCTGAGAGAATATCCTCTAACTTACTCACTTCTTGACATAAAATCATTGGATTTCTGCACTTTTTTCCAATTTTACGCAGGGCCAGAAAGAACCGTACTGAAATTTTCCGTGAACGAGGTGATTTAGGCCTACGTAGCAAATGTTACAAACATTTCTGATACATTGGTTCTCGGTATTGCTATATCCATTTAAAAAAAATGGACTGTGAACCTTTGAAAGAGCGTTGACCCCTACCCAAAGAGTAATATAGGCAGATATTTTCAAGTTGGATCTGTTTCGATGTTCATCTTTCATTACTCTTTCTTTCTTGCTTTCGTCGTCTTCTTGCTTCTATCTCTTTGTTCCCTTTTTCTTCCGTTATTTCTTTCCTTCCTCCATCACTCGTGTATTTATATATTTCTTTCTTTCTTAATTTGTTTCCTTTATCTTCCTTCTTCCTTCCTCTAATTTTCAAGTTTTACCGGTCAAGAGGATATGCCGAGACCTAGTTCCTAAACGCCAGCGTTAGCAACACTGAGCGTAGGATGGGGCGCTCCGTGTCGGAGAGGAGTGGGTTTCGCTGAGCTGGGTCACTAGAAAATCGACGATTCCGCTGACTGCTGCGGCCTTCGTGCGTCTTCCTCCCCACTGCAGCCAGCCGCAGCGTTGCCAAGTCTCCGGACACGTGCCACCCACCTGCTACTCGGCACCCTCCCAGCAAGTGCAATGGAATGCAGCGTTGCCAGGCTATTGGGTCGTGATTCCACAGGGGCGAGAAAATTTAGATTAATGCTTGTGAACAGGTTCGTTTTCGCACGAGATTCGTAACTTTTGAATTATTTTGGGATGGTACATTCTGTAGGGCACCAATATTCGTTTGATTATTGTGGGTGTACACATGGGTGTCCGGAAGGGGGGGCATGGGAGGCCGTGCCCCACCCCCTGGAAAATGAAAGTCAACCGAAAATTATGTATTTCACACATATTATTTAATTTTAGCGACAATAATGTGTTAATTATTACATGAACACCATACATTCAAATTGAAGAAATGTTTTCTTTTTAGGGAACAACACTATTTTGGGGGAAAATGCGCCTTGTTTGTCCCCCCTGGGGAAAAAAATTACCTTCATTGCCTCTCCCTGGGGAAAAAACCTGCGGACGTCCATGGGTGTACATTCACTTCAATTAGTACTCCGGCAGTTTGCTTCTTTATCTTTATACACCATATTTGCAGAAGATTCAACTTAAAAAGTGTATCAGTACACGCTGTATAAAACAGACCTTATTACTAACTTCGTTGACCCTGTACATCAAACAACACAATTTATCAGAAAAGAGCCTATTTCTGCCTCAAGTCCTAACTCGTCAATGCTACTTGATCGTTTCTGATTCGGGAGTGTGCGCCAGGGTGCGAAATCACTGTAGATTGGTGAAGGTGGGGTGGGGGGGAGGACCAGACAGACAGAGTTTATTATTGAGCATTTTTTACACCGAAAGTACCCCTGGGGGGCATTGGTGCATGTACATTACAAAATACAACATGTTGACATCGCACATAATATATATCTATACATCAATTTGGTAGAATTTTTTTTTAATAATATAACATAAAATAATAGTAAAACATACAATGACAAATTATTTCTTAAAGTGAACTAGTGCTGTAAAAGTACATATTATATAGTGTATACAATCTAAATTTATTTTATAAAGTTATTTAATTCCTGAAATTCTTGAACTGAATATGTGTATTCCAATAACAATTTTTTCACTTTACTTTTAAAGATTGTGGTTCTTTCAAAATTTTTGTAACTTTTTGGTAACATATTGTATAACTGGATGCCTGAGTAAAACGGTCCTGTTTGGAATGCAGTTAGCCGCACTTTGGGAATGTGGAAGTTATCTTCTTGTCTGGTATTGTAATTGTGAATGTCTATGTTCGATTTTGTTTCGTGTATGAAAGTAAGTGTTTCAAGTATATACAAACTTGGAAGTGTTAATATACGGAATTTTTAAAAAGAGGTTTACATGTATCAGTTTTGTGTGCATTTGCCAAAATACGCAGTGTTCTCCACACTATATTATATATATATATATATATATATATATATATATATATATATATATATATAAACAACACTAAATATGTGTGAATTATTAAATAATCAAATTATATTATAAAATATATAATATATTATTTTGACTATCCTTCATTTAAAATTCGATTCCAAACTAAATATTTTAATACACCACTAATGCTATGAACTTCAACAATGATAAGCGTGACTAAGGGATGAGGAGAGAAAGTTGAGAGACATTAAGGAGGCAGTGGTTTCTCATACAAAATTCATAGTTCGCGGTAGCTGACGAAAGACGATGATAAACGGAAAGGAAATAACAAGTCGGACTAATTTCTGTGTCCTGGGGATAGCTGGTTTCAGTGTCCTTAGATATAAGGCTCTTTGTTGTTCGTTCTTTGTGAATGTTTTCTATATTATTCCAGTAAAGTGCAGTTGACTCCCAAACTAATTGTTTATGTTTGTTGTTAGAACAAAAACTCTCCCTCCGGAAAAGTTTGGTGGGGGGAATTCCCCTGTCCCCCCGCACCCTGGTGTACACCCAACGGCAAAAGAAACAGTAGGCGAATTGTCCATCGCCATTTTCCTTCGATCTGTATTATACAATGTGATGATAATGAATTGAAATAATGACGTCAATAAGCAGAGGACAATGACTGCCATTATCTTTGCCGTTGACTGTACAAAGTTGATTCAAACGTTTTGCAGGAGGCTGAATGGTCATCGTCAAATGCTGTGAAGTTGAGAACCCAGGTTCGAGGCCTGCTTCAGGCAAGAAATTGCCTCCTAAGGCAGCTATAGTATTTAAACCAAAACCAAACCAATTTGCACAAACATGCTGCTACAAAAGCCTAGTATATAATTTAAAAGCAAAACCATTCGGGCAAACAGTAAGTTGAGGGCCAAGGCCCAGAGGCGCCAACTTCAATTTTTTTTTTGGGGGGGGGAAGGGGCAAGATTGACAATAATTTATTTCTAATGTATATACTTCTTGCGAAATTTTGGGGGCAGAAAGTGTTTTCCCATCCTAAAGCCAGGTCTATCAGTCTGTTCCTCGTTGAGTGCCTCACCAACTCATCGCGTCCTATCCGCTGTTTTTCTGGCTTCCGTAATCCTCGCCAGGCACGTATTTAGAAATACATTTCGGAGGGGGCCCGAACCAATGTCTCAGAAATAATAATAATAATAATATAAATGTTCAAATTGTAATAATTATATTATAATTATTGTAAATTAAAATGTTAATAAAGTAAGAAAAATACTAATATTCCATTGTTATTATTGCAACAAAAGACGGTATGAGAATTGAGATATAACAGCACGTATTCATTATCTACATTGCGTGAATTTAAGACTGCCAGAATTTGTATAAAAACAACTCCTCTGGCAAAGATACTAATGTGAAATAGAAAAAGAATTGAATATTTATTTATTGAATAACAAAAAGGAGATGTTAGATCCAGTTGACAAAAAGTAAAGTTCTTGGTTAATATTTTATGCATATAAAGTATTAGTAATAATAAGTATTTACTGTATTATTAAGTATTACTATTAATAGTAATTAATAAGTGGTAGTATGCATACATTTTCTATGGTATTGTGTTTCAAAGACATATGATCCTAATGCAATCCCTATCTTCAAGTAAGTTCAGCGGAAATAAATAAGCATCGATTACATAACAAATGCTGAACAAGTACATTTTCATTATTTAATTTATGTACTTGCTAAGTCGAGGGTCCCTTGGACCCTCCCCCAAACTATGTCCTGGTCGCTCGCTGCTAGTGTTTTGACGTGGAATTTACAACCGTAAGCGAGTGATAAAGCGTGGGCTATGCTTGATTGATTAAACTAACTAAGTTTATTTCATCTGCCTGCCACTTTTGGCTAATCACGACGTCGAAGATGGGTGATGATATGATGACATTGATGAAGGGACACTCAAAAAGTGCACCCATGTCTAGGCCATGATTCGACCACACAGGCGTAACGTGGCGGGGGCAATGGTGGGCACTTGTCCCCTCCCCGAATTTCCAGGTTTATTACAATTTAGAAGTAAATGGTACTTTTGTTGACCTGCTTCCCAAAAGCAATTAGTAGATTGTTTTCGTCATACAATAACATGATTGATTGGTTGATTTGCTTTATTTAACTTCTATTTTGTGCCACTGGCTAATTTGCAAAGATGGGGATGAGTAATGATACGATGACATAGGCGCCGACTCCATGGGGCTTGGGGGGCTCGAGTCCCCCAATATTATCGATGTGGGGACAGAGCCCCCAAATAATTTTGCTTAAGAGAATCTAATGTATTATTTTGCTTCTCTTCTAAAGTTTACTCTGAATTGTGCCACATGAACTTAACTTTAAATACACATTTGAAATATTCTAGACCATGAACTTTGGAGGCTGAGACCGCTAACCATCAACTTTGGGGAGCTATGACCAGAGACAGCAAAACACATGACTTATTACTATATACTAAGTATGTAATTATGAGTATTGTTAACATTTTTACTAAAAAGAGTTTCAAAAGAAGATATGCATGAACTAGGAGAGTGGATGGGACGTTCGGGCTACAAATGGCTCTCACATGACATTCAGAACGAGATCATTGATATATTAGGAAGATCTGTTTTGCGCTCCGTGGTAGCATATATTAAAAGTCGAGAATATTTTGCTATTATGGTTGACGAAACTTGTGACATATCCATTCTGCATTCGAACTGTGAATAAAAATTTCGATATTTTAAAGGAATTCATGGGATTTTATGAGATTCCGAACACTGAGGCCAAAACTTAATTTATTTCAGTGATCAGAGCCCCCCCCCCCCAATAATTTGGACAAGTCGGCGCCCCTGTACGATGATATTGCCCAGGCCGGGATTGGAACCTGGGACCCCTGGCATCGTAGCACGATGGGCAATTTGTTACAAAGGTGAATTTAAGCTGAAAATGTATGTACCGCGAGCAGTGGCACGGTGCATGATAAGATTAAATTGATGAAGGGGCACTCACAAAGAACGCCCAAGCCGGGATTCAATCCCGATTCCTCTGGCGTCGTAGCAGGCTGTGCCTTTGTGCACTGCACCGTTCAGCGAAGGCACACGGTCGAGGGAAGCAAATAGGATGTGACGTCTGCTCAAGCTTTTGTTTCTCGCCGCAATTTCCAGCGCCAAATCCAGAGTGACGGGAGGAATACGTCAAGACGGCAGTTGTCGAAATGCGTAAAGTTGCCTTTAATGGAAACGACTCAATGTCCCCGGGCGTAATGGTGCTTTGAGTGCTTCCGGTAATGGAGCGGAATGGATTGCTGGCGCTTCGCTAGGAACGCTCCGCGGTATGGACACGTGGCAGGGGAAAGAATTACACGGTGACGGGGGAGTCTTTCACGGGCCATCAAAATTGGGAACCCCCCTGCACTTATCGGCATGATAATTAATTCCACTTGCCTAGTATAATGTAAAGTGCTGAGAGGTTTTAATTGTCAAGTACACTACGAATGCACAGGGTGTCCCAAAATTAGCAGAACAATTTTAAGTTTTTTAAATTTTTTTTCTTATTTAGCGTCGCTCTTCTACTACTTTTGGCTAATGAGAATGAGTAATGATTAAATTGATGAAGGGGCATTCCCAAAGAACCATCGTCGCCTTGTAATCAAGGGATCCTGGGTCCGATACCGGTGGAAGCACATAGTAGTTCGGATCCAACTTTAAACTGTAGGTCCAGTCCCGATTAGCCTTTCTGTGCATGAAGTGGACTTAAAAACTCAAACAAACTCATAGACAATGACCATGCCCCAGCGGTGGCTGTGAATTAGGTGAAGAATGGCTAGTAGGAAGAAAATGGGGTAATAGAGAAAATAGATCAATAGCTACACACATACAGGGTGGGTACAACGTCGCTTTCCCCAAAACAAGATTTCCTCATTTATTGGGGAAAGCGACTTTGTGCCCACCCTGTATATTACACAATGGGTTTTCTAATAAGTATATGTAACTATTGTTCTATTTTTCTATTACCCGGCCCATTTTCTTTGTACTAGCCTTATATCTAATTCACAGCCGCCACTGCCACGTCCAAGCCAGGATTCGAATCCTGGACCCCTGGCGTCGTAGTTAATGTGTTTTTAAGTACATATTATCCCAAGGTACGCTCATCGGGACTGTACCTACAGTTTAAAGTCGGATAACCACTGTGTAATGAGCTCAACCGGGATTCGAACCCAATGCTACTTGATTACAAGAAAAACTCAATATGCTGACCAAGGCAGAAATTTATTTTATTATAAAACATAAACTAAACGTAACGTTTCAACCTTCTAGCAAGGTCTTCTTCAGACTCTGCACCAAGTACGAATGTAACAAGGTACAAAACAGGACGATATATATACACAAACATTACTACCCTCCATACTATTAGAAAGCTGTTGTTGCTAGAATGTTCCAGAACAACTTTCTAATAGTCTGGAGGGGAGTAATGTTTGTGTGTATATATCGTCCTGTTTTGTACTTTGTTACATTTGTACTTGGTGCAGAGTCTGAAGAAGACCTTGCTAGAAGGTTGAAACGTTACGTTTAGTTTATAATAAAATAAATTACTGCCTTGGTCAGCATATTGAGTTTTTCATATCATGGAAACAAGGCTTAATGGTGTTATAATTGATTACAAGGCAGCAGCGGGGAGACACCTGTGATTTCATCGTGCCGTGGAAGTAGGGCAACGCACTTTCTCGATCTCGGCAATGTTGGAGGTGATCAGCACCACGCTTCGGCCGCCTTTACCACCCAGGGTTGCGCTAGGAGAAACCAAACAGGCCTTTGAGAGGGTGAGATCTTCAGAACGGTTTACACTGGAGAAGCGAGAACAACGCATCGAGTCCCACGCCCAATGTTTTCTTGGTTTTACGGAGTCCGATACCATTACTTTCAAGCAGTTACGCAACAACAAAACTGTAAGTATACATTTGCATAATTATGTTGTCTACATGTAGATTAGTTTATAATTAACATAGTCTTCGTAGACAATGTAAACGGCACCAAACATTAATTTGCAACATTGTTTTGAAGGAAGAGATTCATTTTTAAATCTGGAAATATTTCTAATTAGAACGAACAATTTCACGTATTCTCTCACAAGCATTAACTGTTGATAAATTAAAATGTAGACAAAATCCAGATGGCAGTCGTGAGATGAAAGTGTCACATTTCACATAAATCAGGAAAATATTTCATATGTTGTCTCCGGTACTAAGTACAACCTTAGTGACAATGAAGTTCGACCAGTCACAAATATAGGAGTGCGTTGTGAAAGAAGGAGAACACATGCATATGCTGAACATATTTTATTCAGCTGGCTACATGGAGCAAAGGAAAACATAAATTTCCGCTGCAACGCAGCAATGTATGGTGTCCACACAAAATAAAACATTTTCGTCCATCTACACGTGACATTGAAGTTCGACCACTGTTAGAGGGGATCCTGTCTACCATGGTGTGACGCCGCCCCGTCGGTGAATAACTGTGGCAATGCGTCGGGGCATGCTGCGGACGAGTCGTTCAAGGTATTCCACATCGATGCGGTGCCATTCGCGATTAAAATTACCACCTGAGCGCTAGTGTCGCTTCCAATATGGCCGCTCTAAGTAGGATAGATCTTTGTTTACATTCAGCAGTAGTACAAAAGAGGTGCGTGTTGTCATGACTCGTATGGTAGAAAACGTTTAAATTACGCATTATTTTTAAATATTGCGAATGCAATGTGAATTCCAGGTACTCTAACAAACGTGAAGCTGTACTGAGAACGAAGCATTTAATTATGATAGGCAAAAATAACATGGAAAATGCACTGTGTATACGCACTGGTTGTCCAAAGCAGTGCTGTATCATCTGCACGTCATGTTGTAACTGGGGTTCTCGGAAATTATTTGAAAATAAAAGAATTGAAATTGACCTGTACTTGAAAAGCTAGGACAGCAGAAAATTGCGAACGTATCGTTGCAGTTCTTTCTCGAAAGAGAAAGGCTGGTTTAATAATAATATTCACGATTTCATGACCAGGCTATACTCACTGAAAAAGAACATCGTACTGAATGAAACAGTAACATTAGCATATCCACTTTTTTTCTGGTTACATTTGACATTAATTCATTCTCAAACTATTTTCATCTTCCCTCTTAATCGACTTGCACATGTTCCAAATTTCACACATACGTAACACCGGTAATACATGGACGCATTGGTTAAGACGCTTCATGATTTTTCGAAGAAAAAAAGCTTTATTTATAAAGTACAATTTAAAACTTTACTTTCATGGAAATATATATTTATCTCTCGATAAATAAAGTAAGCAGACTCGTGCATTCTTCGTAATTTCCTTGCCGAATTAGAGTGTTATATCCCCCATACCAATCTTCTGTCAATTACGTTTTCCCTGATTTATTAACAAATTTAATTTTGTTGATTCCACGGGGTGCAAACACATGAAAACTTTTAATTTGTTCTGACCCATAAAACTATTTAGAGCAAAAAAAACCTGGACAGTAGACCTTACTTTCTCGCATATTCACCATGCTTTAAACGACTTCAACCATGCTTCAACACAACGTATCCTACTTAGAGTACTTCCTGAAAATCCCGACAGATGGCATATCGGTTAATTTTAATCGCGAATTCCTCCTGCAGGCAGGCGATAAGAGCAGCCACTGTCGTGGGTCCCCTCTGTTGCACACGTCGCTTAAGAACACACGCCACACATTCTCAATGGGCGAGAGGTCGGGACTCGATGGTGGCCATGGCAGAGTTTGCACGTGATGGCGAGTCAACCATTCTCTTGTCAGCCGCGCTGTATGAGGCCTGGCATTGTCGTGTTGAAAGATGAGACGCCGCCTGTGGAACAGGTGCCTTCGCACTGTGGGAAGATGCCGCTCCAGTATGCGTGTATAGGCGTGTGCATTCACGATGCCCTCACAGACGTGTAGTGGGCCAACCCCAGATGCCGTCATGCATCCCCATACCATCACTGACGCAGGTTTCTGTACCCGACGTGCATAAGATTTTGCTTCATTCTGTTCCTCGTTCCGACAAATGACTGTTTTCCGTATTTTCCCGTACACAACATTGAAAATGGATTCGTCCGTCCACAAAACCCTGTTCCACTGCCGAAATGTCCATCCCCGGTACATTCGTGCCCACCGTAGTCGATTGCCTTTGTTCAACATGGAAAGGAAGGGTTTACGTTTCGCCTTGTAGAGGGAGATTATTTCCGTAACATCTTTGGCAGTTATGCATTTGAAGCTTCGGAACGAGTCACAACTCTCCAAGCAGCCAATTAACCAAGCGAGCCGCTGACGTCATCTCCACCCAGAACATATCGCTAAGCCCCTTACTCAGGTTCTACACGCCCACTAGGCTCGCTAGACAGACACGCGCAGTCCGGTGGAGATGTTCCGAAAGTAATTCGACTCTACACTCGGTAACCGCATCGCTGTAGGTATCGGCGAATGGTTCTGGTTGACACTTCAATGTGAAAGCGTTCTCGAGTCCACAGTCGTAATTCGGCCACAGAAACATGATTGTTGGTCTGGATATAGCGCCTAAATATCCGTAGGTCACGCACGCTCAGCAGGCGTTTTCGACCGGGGGGCCTTACCTGGCTCTGTAGTACCCGTATTTTGGTGGTGTTTGATGATGCAGTGATCAATGTCACGCGTATAGTTCCCCGTTTTCGTTCTTTACGTGACCTTGGGTGCAACATGCTGGGATCACGATTCTTGCCTGCTCACACGCCTCCTCTTACACACATGCGTCACTTCTGCGGGTCACCCATTCCACCGCCTATGCCTCTGTGCATTTAATCACGTATTCCTTTCTGGTCGAACTTCATTGTCACCAAGGTTGTAAAAAAGTGTTGATAATTGTAAAAAAGAGTGCAATGAATTTCCCATACTTCAACAATTGAAACACGGAGTGATTCTATTCCACTTGTACAACGCCTGCTGGCCGTTATGTTGTTTACATACTTACATTATATTTGCATAGATCAAGAGCTTCTACTCGAACTAGCTAGACCATCTACGAAGCCTGAAACACAGACTAAAATAGCGAAGAAAAATCGATTCGAAATTGTTGTTGGTTGATTTTTATTATTTAGCGTCGCTTTTCTACCACTTTTGGCTAATTGCGACGAGAAGGAAGAGTGATGTAATGATGGATAAAGGGATGCTAACAAAGAACATCCATACCCAGGCCGGGATTCGAACCTGGGACCACTTCTTTAGTTAGAAGTGATTACTACGTGCCTGAGCTTGCCAGATTTTAATATCACATGCCATTATTTTCTTTTCTTTCAATCCAACCCTAATTGCCAGTCCCGTTTCGCCTAATTGCTTATAAGCACAATATAATGTGATTTATTATAACCTGGGCGCCATTTTAGGTGAAACGGGATATCCACTTTCGCCAAATTCCATTTCACCTAAACTGGTTGAAAGGGAAATATTTCAACAGGGAGATATGTGCTCTGTTTTGTTATGTTTATTCATCCTTAGCTCTCCTTGATGTCACACAACTATAGCTCTCGCCGCGAAAATAGTCCAGTCAAGGTCGCAGCTTCCCCTTGCCTCCTCCACATCCCCTGGCCCTCCAGGGTTGCCTCACTACTTCTAAGCTGCTCAGTCGACACTTCGCACGTTGTACGTATGCGGATCATTTCGTCGGTTGAAATTGGTGCTTATTGGCAACACTGTAGGTGGTTGGCGTGACCTTGACTGGACTGTTTTCGTGGCGAGAGCTTCTAGTTAGGTTAGACAAAACAAGAACGATCAGAAAATGAAGCGTCAATGAAGCTTCTTGAAGTTGGCAATCCGGCTCAGCGACAGAGATTGAAGTGGAGACAGTCTCTGCTTAATAAGAGAAACGCTGCTGGATTGTGTGACAATGCTCCTTCTTAGTAGCAACACCTGCCTATTTGGCTCATGTGACTGCATCGGCACATGTTCTGAATTGTTTGGTGTTTATGTTGATCACCGTCAAAATTTCCCTCACTTGCAATATTTTCCTTCCAACCGGTTTAGGCGAAACGGGATATCCAATTTCGCCTATAATGGCAGACAGCCGCCAGATCTGACAGGCGCTGATAAGCCGTTAGACGAAATGGGACGCAATTTCACGCTAAACCCCACGACAGGTTAAGTTTGCAGCAGGTTTTATGTATTAATCCACGCGAGAATGGCGCTCAGCATCTCCAATGCAAGTCTTGCCTCAACTGCCGAGCTGTTCATATCACAGACAGTGAGAAAATCGGCAGTATTGGAGCACGACTACATTCTGTGTGCACGTTTGGGTCTATTATATGCGAAACGTTGCTGCAAACTTAACCTGTCGCGGAGCATAGTAATTGTTCATTGCAGACTGCCCATACTTGTATACCAGAATATAAGTACCTAAATTATTTAAAGAACTTGAAAGACTCATTTCTGTACGCCGTTGATCCTTCTCTGACGACCGGTTTCATCGCCGATTGAGCGAGGGAAGCGAAGCGAGTGGACCTGTTCCACCACTTCAAACAGCGTTGGGGGGAGAACACGGCTTGTTCCTTCCTGCTTTCTGTGCCGCGCTTGGTAGAAACGGTGTTGCTACATTATTATTATTTTTTTATTTATTTCCTTCAACAGAGAAATTATCTCCTTTTACAGAAGGTTACTAATATAATAATATAATACAGTGAGACATAACACAGGTAGAACACATACACAAATATAATGTAATATAAATGACTAAACTATACTATAGAATAATATAACACCCAATTAGCAATTTAGAAGCGCTTCACCCAAAACAAGACCAAAAAAATCAAACCAGATGTCATTTTTATTCATATGCAGTGATGTATTGCTAAGTATAACACTAAATCTGATCATTTATGTTGTAAACACTTATCTTAATATTATTTTGTACTCATTGATTGAGATTCTAAAATCAAGATTAGATTGCAATACAGATATTTTGTTGTACGCAAAGGACATTCTAAACAATGGTGAATTCTTGATTTTTTCTGTTTTAGGAATATCATAAGACATCAATTGCCGCAGCCTTAAGCCACATTTCTTTGCTTTGAAACAAAGTATCTTTTGGAGAAAAGTAGGGTTATCTATGATGCCAGTCAGTGTTTTGTACAGAAATATTTGTTGTGTTATTTCCCTTTTATTAATAAGAGGCCTCCCCGATGGCGCAGTGGTAGCGTCCTCGCCTTGTAATCAAGGGGTCCCGGGTTCGATACCCGGTGGAGGCACATAGTGGTTCGGATCCCACTTTAAACTGTAGGTCCAGTCCCGATTAGCCTTTCTGTGCATAAAGTGGACTTAAACACCAAATCAATCCAATCCTTCTATGAATAAGACTTTCATAATTAAACTCATTAAGTAGGCCATTGTATGATAAGTTATTATAATATGATGGTACATTATACTTTTTGTAATACAAATATCTTGTATTGCCTTGGTGAACGGAAATCCAGGTCCAATTTTTGGAAAAAAAATGGAAATTTTATGAATTGACGTAAAACTGTCGAGCTTCTCTTCTTGTTTTACCTGCATTGTTTTTTTTAAATTTCTATCATATCTAGTTAATCTAGATGGGGTGTACAATAAATATAAACAATAAATAAGAATTGTTGCAGTAAACCAGGTTAAATTTTAACAATACGCCAGTGCGGCCTGTGGCGTTTCCAATCCACCCTGTTCAAGATCCGAACACAGACACATGCACGAAAGCGCATTGTGGCAATTTTCCATGCACGTCTGCTCTGAAGGGAAGGGAGGGGGTCGAGGTGTGGTGTAGCCTGAACACGCGGCACGTGTTTAGGAGAGTCAGTCTTGGAACGTGTAGTTTTCCCCTCTCGGGCATCCCATGCAGCTGTTACACGCGACCTGTTTTGCGCAGAGATGCTGCCGATTCCCCCCAGTCCCCTTCCTATCATCACCAGCCTCCCCCAACTCCTCTTATCTGAAAAACCGCCACGCGCCGCTCTGCCCTTTCCCCTCACTACCCCTCTGCACCGCACGGCATACGACGGGGGAGATGTGGCGCGTGCACACCCTGGTTACAGGTGGAGTGGCGGCAGTGCCGCTCTGCGGAGCAATGCCGAACTACATTTTCCGATGGAATATACGGTTGCCAACTGCATACGTTTAACACTAAATTCAGTTACGTTTCAACTATACAGCGTGTAACAAAAGTCCGGGAACACTTTAAAAAAATTATTGCAGCCAAACGAGTTGCATTACAAAGTAACATCATTTAAAAGAGTAAAGTCGCAAGCTTTTTTCTCATTGCAGGTGTTACAGAGGTGGTCATTTTCGTTCAACCTCCCTCACCCTCACGGCTCGGCTTCGCCCTCACCCTCACGACTCACCAGTCGCCCTCACACGCCTTCACCCTCACCCTCACGATTTGCCTTTCGCCCTCACCCTCACACGCCCTCACCCTCACGACTCGTCTTTCGCCCTCACCCTCACAAGTCTTCGGAGGGTGAGGGGGAGGTCGCACTCCGGAGGGTGACCACCTCTGGTTACGTGTAGTTCCATATATCGTCGCTAGGTGGTGCCATAATCAAGATGGCGCTTTCTGGAGCTGGTCTTTGTCTTTAGGATATAACTTTTGCACTAACTGTAGTCTGTACGGTTTCATGTTTAATTTTTTACGCAAAACACGCCACACAGTCATTGTTGACATTTTCCAACTCACGTGAAGCTCTGCGTATAGATTTTCTCGGACTCCTTGTGGAGGCTTCTCTCACTCCCTCAATGTCATTTTCACTCACACCTCGCCGACCACTTCTCTTCTTCACACACAAACACCCAGTTTCAACAAACTTTACATGCCGATTGTAGATTGCCTTCCTGGTTGGTGCTGCTTTCCCGTACTTCATCCTACATTTTCGTTGGACATCCGTTGAACTCTTTGTTTTGTCAAATTCTAGCACGCAGAAAGCCTTCTCAGCTCCAGAAAGCGACATCTTGATTATGACACCACCTAGCGACGATATATGGAACTACACGTAACACCTGCAATGAGAAAAAAAACTTGCAACTTTACTCTTTGAAATGATGTACTTTGTCACTTTGTAATGCTACTCGTTTGGCTACAATATATTTTTTAAAGTGTTCCCGGACTTGGGGAATTGCCAGATTTGTATGATTCATATGGTTTCTTTTACTTAGTTTTCTGTCACAATATATTGATTATAATATAACACAATCAGTGGCGTATGCTGAGTCTAAGACCTGGACTAGCTTACTATGACACATGGTCCTAGGCTATGAAGGAAGGGAAAAGACTAATAGGCTCATTCTTGACGTCTTCAAGAAAGCCACGTTGCCATCCCAACGGCGGTCAGGTTGCAAACTTATAAAAAATCAGGTTGCCAACTCCTAAGAATCCAGGTTTCCAACTCCTAAGAATTCAGGTTTCCAACTCCTAAGAATTCAGGTTGCCAACTCTTAAGAATTCAGGTTGCCAACTCCTAAGAATGCAGGTTGCCAACTCCTAAGAATTCAGGTTGCCAACTCTTAAGAATTCAGGTTGCCAACTCCTAAGAATTCAGGTTGCCAACTCCTAAGAATTCAGGTTGCCAACTCCTAAGAATTAAGGTTGCCAACTTCAGAATCGCCATTACCTTCTCATTGAAATCAGATTTATTCACAATTTCTAATCGATTTTTCTTTAGTATTTTACTTTCTAGGCTTCAGGCTTCGCAGATAGCCTAGCTAGCCTGCAATATACGCTCCTGAACACAATGTATAGTGGGATACATAAGTATTACGAGTCAAACTGTCCATCACCTTTTCATTCATTCTTCTTTCACATTCTATGGGGTTTTAAATAGTCAGCACGCACCACGTGACCATACACCATACCGTACACCGCTCTAGAATGTAGTGTCGTTAGTGCAAACGGCGCAGACAGCAAATGCACTACTGAACTGACACCAAATTGACGAAGCAGACGGCTCAGTGTTGCACTTTGTAACAAAGTAGACGCGATAGTGCAAAGAGAGTGACAAAGTGCAGCGAACTAGACGGGATACTAAAACTGCACAAAGCACGGGAGTCAAACACATTTGTTGCTATTTTTAATAGTCATTATATAGCTTAATAATAGACATGAAAAGATGCTTTCATCTGCCATACGAGGGTTGCTATTTATGTATCCGGAACTGGCAACACTAATGTTGCTAGGTAACATCTAATATATCCATCGTATAGTTGAACATTTCTATGGTATATGTACCCAGAACGTTGTGCTTACTAATGCTATTTTTGTTTGTTACAGGGACTTGAACATTTCATCGGAGGCCAACAATGGAATTAACTCGAGAACATTTTCGAGCAATGATTTTCTACGACTTTCGACGTGGATTATCTCAACAACAGTGCATCGATCAACTCACTTCGACTTTTGGCGATGAAGCGCCATCTAAAAGCACTGTATATCACTGGTTTAGTGAATTCAATCGTGGCCGTCGTTTGCTCACGGACGAATCTAAAGAAGGCCGTCCAAAATCGGTTGACTAGCATACATAAGATATTGCATGAACATTTAGTCGTGAAGAAGATTTGTTCGCGTTGGATCCCACATAATTTGACAATCGCTCAAAGAAAGGCTCGTGTCGATTGGTGCAAACAAATACTCACAAAATACAATCGTGGTGCTTCAAAAGCTGTGTATAACATCTACGCAGGTGACGAATCTTGGATCTATGCATATGAGCCCGACAGCAAACAGCAGTCGACGGTGTGGGTGTTCCAAGATGAACCAAACCCAACAAAAGTTGTTCGTGCAAGAATCACTTCGAAGCAAATGGTCGCCTGTTTTTTTTTGGGAAAAATGGGCATGTGGCTACAGTGCCACTAGATAATCGTAGAACCGTCAATTCTGAATGGTACACAACCATTTGTTTGCCAGAAGTCTTTGGGGAAATCAGAAAAAACAACCATCGACGCAGGATCATTCTTCACCATGACAATGCGAGTTGTCACACATCGGTCCAAACAACTCAGTATTTGACCGGTGAAAACATTGAATTGATAGGTCATCCGCCGTATAGCCCTGATTTAGCACCCAATGATTTCTTTTTTTTCCCGTACGTGAAGAATAAGTTGCGTGGTCAATGATTTTCGATGCCAGAAGAAGCGATTGATGCGTTCAAAATGCATGTTTTCGAGATACCTCAATCGGAATGGACAAAGTGCAATGAGAATTGGTTCAAACGTATGCAAAAGTGCATCGATCATCATGGAGAATATTTTGAAAAACAATAAAACCATTTTCAATGATACATATTTATTTTGTTTGTTATTCCGGATACATAAATAGCAACCTTCGTATAAGGAGAGTGTTTCACTGTAGAATGCATCCAAGGCGTTTTATCAATATTAAAGCGCATTTGGACAAAATTGAAACAAATGTGTGCAGTTAGTGGTGCAACCACAGGGGAAGGGGGCAGGGGGGACATTGCACTCCCCCAACATTGGTCGGAAATGAGTTCTAAGGGCAAGGGGGGCAAACATTGACGGCCAAGTGTACCTGCAGGGGGAATTACCGCCCAGAACTTCAAATATTTTGCAAATAAAAATACTATTCGTAAAATTTTCTTGCTCGCTTCGTTCGCAATACCGGCTTTTCCTAGTCTTATCAAGTTCAGATTCGTAGCTAGGAGACGGCCCTGGGCGCCGAACGATCTAAATGAAAAGAAAAAAGTTGTAAAATTTATTGATTGATTTGTGTTTTTTTAGTCTACTTTATGCACAAAAAGACTAATTGAGACTGGGCCTATAGATTAAAGTTAGTTCCGAACCACTATGTGGCTCCACCGGGTATCGAACCCGGGACCTCTTGATCACAAGGCGACGATGTTACCACTACACAATCGGGGAGGCACAAAAGTTGTACATGATATAATGCCGTGGCGTTCCGTGAAATTATTTGCGCCCTATTAAATTAATATTGATTTCAGCCTGCAAAAAAATTGGATCTAAAAATTTTCTTGCTCGCATCGCTCGCAATTTATGCATTGTAAACCACCAGACAAAGAAATAAGACTTGACTTAATTGATTTGTTTTAAATGCATGAACAATTGTTTTGAGGAAAGGGAGCGTGAAAATTTGAGAGACAATTTATGTAATTTTTGCTGTTGGTTTATTGTGAGATGGGTGAATTGGTTGTGTAATGTATTTAAATAATATATGTTGGATATAATATTTATTAAAGAAACTTTGAATACGTACACAATTTAGTGTCCAC
The DNA here is from genome assembly GCF_977018435.1 of Lepisma saccharinum. Classification (NCBI taxonomy): domain Eukaryota; kingdom Metazoa; phylum Arthropoda; class Insecta; order Zygentoma; family Lepismatidae; genus Lepisma; species Lepisma saccharinum. The sequence goes on from NC_139257.1 coordinate 33,030,599, forward strand.
GTCACTCCACGTTGCATATACATGTGAAACATATATCGTGCATGAAAGTTATGATAATGTAAAAAATAATTAATGCTTTTCTCAAACATTTTCTCTGTTTCAAAAATAGTTTATGTGCTCGTTTTCCGTTATTAATGTAAAATTGAAAGTGTTTAAGAAATAATTCAAATCGCGTGCTCGCACACAATTGTTTTAGAACTTTCTAACCCCCTTTTGGCGTAATTTACGAGGATAATAACGTCTTTGATACTACCACTTAGGGATGTGACGAAGCTGAAAATTTACCGATGCCGATGTACTCACCGATAATTTTTGGAACCGATACCGATGCCGATATTTAACCGATTCCGATACATAAGATTATTAAACAGAAATGGGATGTTATTTTCAGCATGTCAAAAATAAATTTGCTATGTACATTTCTATTGCATATCATATGTATATACATATATATTCTCAAGAGATGCGAATGTACATTTGCATCTACAAAATGTTATGTGAACCTTTAAGAAGAAGATGGATTCTCAAGAGATTTTACATTAGTACACAAGTAGTTCTTTGAAAAATTGAAATGCAAAATGAATTCCTGTTCTGCCAGATTCAACTTCAGAAACACGAGATTTGGAAGCACTTCAGAAAGTAACCTACTTCTTCTCTTATCGCAAATCTGTTCAGCAACACTGAACACTCAATCACTGAATACTGATGCAGCAGGTATGCCCAAGTATTTTCTCAGGACTTGCTTCAGGTTTGAATACTCATTTTTGAATTTACAATACAACAGCAATGTATTGTTTTATTTCCGATTTATAGTTAGGTTGATCCTCTGAATGAGAGTTTGCAATAATTTTATTACAAAATCTCTACAATAATGACGAATCGTAACCAAATTTTCAATAAATCTTACAAAACTAGAATATAAAACTTATTAGAAGGTAAAACTCTAGTATAATCTGTACCGGTTAAATATCGGATTTTTGCCGATTCCGATACAGATGCCGATATGGCAATTTCTGCCGATTTTCATACATCTGTAATCTGCTTCGGCACATCCCTACTACCACTACTAGTAATAATAATGTTGGTCCTGGGTTCGAATCCCGTCTTCGACATGGATGTTTGCGAGTATCCATTCATCATTTTCATCATGCCATCACTCATCCCCATCTTCGCAAAGTAGCCAAAAGTGGCACAAGAAGCGAAGCAAAATAAAGCAAATCAATAATAACAATAACAATAAAAATATTAATAATGTTATAATAACATTATTTTTATTAACATTATTATTATTATTGGTACGTTTATCCTGGTACTTGCTCCCCCCCAGACAAAAATTCGTGGTTGCGCCTCTGTGTGCATAATAAGAATATCTATTATGAGGACATATGAATGGAGGTAAGAAAGAATGGGAAAATGGTATTGGAAGTGCTTTTGTTCCCTATTAAAGAAAAGCGTAAATCGTATAATCAATTACAGTCCACTTACTCTTATAATGCAAACAGAATGCATGGGCAGCTTTGTAATATAATGTACGTATGCACCAACACCCATCTTCCCCTTTAAATCGAACAGAATCATACTTCGAGGTTGGCAACACTGACCCTAGCTCTTGTTTCTCGACCACAGCAAATTCGGCACGTGCCGTACTAATCAGGATATCTCACATCACCGAGCTTTTACAAGGCATGAGGGCTGAACTATTCCAAAATCCAATTCCCAACGCCAGGAGCGAACCTGCGGTTTCTTTTTTATTTATTTTTTCTCCTCAAGAAGGAAAGTACGAAGCTGTTATTTCAGGCTTAACAAAACGCGCAAGGAAAATCTAGTTAACCTTCGAACCACCAGGAGGCAGGCCTATTGAATGTTTCTTTTGGCAGTGATGGACACTTCTGGGGTTGTGTAACGTCCTCGCCTTGTAATCCAGGGGTCACGGGTTCGATACCCGGTGGAGGCAACTAGTAGTTCCGATCCTACATTAAACTGTAGGTCTAATCATGATTAGCCATCCTTCTGGGTTGTATTAACTTGACGCCATTTAAGGTCAATAGGTTTGTTACTACAAATCAATCAATAATAAAAGAAAATAGTAAGTTAGCCCAAAGAAATACAACGCAGGCATCAGGTCAGAACTCCATGTTTTCGTATTTATCACTTAATCCAAAGAATAAATGGTTCTATGAGCTTCAAAAGGTTCAGAAATAATATTTTTATGCGACAGGTGTCAGAACGTATAAAATTTCCCCTAACTTCCAAACCTTTTCCTTGAACGAAGCGTTTTAAGTTAATAACAAAATAGCATAAACATGCATCCCAATATACGAGGGTCACTATTTATATTTTGAGTCTTGGCAACACTGATTGAAGTTAGGCGCGATTTGACGTTTGCACGGAATCGTCTGGCATTATTGACCATAACGTACTTCAAATGTTTTGTCAATAGCTTCATTTGTGTTGTTTATGTTGCCTTGGAGATTGCGCGACAACAATAAAATTGAATTAACTCGTGAACATTTTCGTGCGATGATTTTTTACGATTTTCGACGTGGATTATCAAGACAAGAGTGCATCGATCAACTTACTTCCACATTTGGTGATGAAGCCCCATCCTTTGCCACTGTGAAACGCTGGTATAACTAATTTAATCGTGGCCGCCATTCGCTCACCGACGAGATTCGCGAAGGTCGTCCAAAACAAGTTGTTGTTCAAGAAAACATTGATGCTGTGCAAAACCTAATACTGCAAGATCGTCATGTGACATACTGTGAGATTGAGACAACCATAGGCATTAGTTCCACCAACATATATTATAAAATATTACATGATCATTTAGCTGCGAGAAAGGTATGTTCTCGTTGGATCCCACACAATTTGACAAAAACTCAAAAAGACGCTCGCGTCAATTGGTTCAAACAAATGCTCAATAAATACAATCGTGGTGCTTCAAAAGACGTATATAAGATTGTAACAGGTGACGAATCATAGATATATGCATATGAGCCGGAACGTAAACAGCAGGCGACTGTATGGGTGTTTCAAGATGAACCCAATCCAACAAAAGTTGTTCGCGCTCGAAGCACATCGAAACAAATGGTAGCCTGTTTTTTTCGGGGAAACTGGTCATGTGACAACTGTGCCTTTAGAGGAACGTAGAACGGTCAACTCTGAATGGTACACAACAATTTGTTTGCCAGAGGTCTTCGGTCAAATACGGAAAACAAACAAACGCCGTCGGATCATTCTTCATCAAGACAATGCCAGCTGTCACACATCTCGTCTAACAACCGATTTTATGAACAGACAAAAAATTGAATTGATGGGTCATCCGCCGTACAGTCCTGATTTGGCACCCAATGAATTCTTCTTGTTCCCGAATGTCAAGAATAAATTGCGTGGACAACGATTTTCGTCGGCGGAAGACGCCGTTGATGCGTTCAAAAACCATATTATGGAGGTGTCTCAAGAAGATTGGAAAAACTGCTTTTACAAATGGTTCGAACGAATGCAAAAGTGTATTGACCATAAAGGAGAATACTTCGAAAAACAATAAAGCAGTTTTCAATGCCAAATTCCTGTTTTTTCATTGTTAGGCTCAAAATACAAATAGTGACCCTCGTATTAGCGTGTGAAGTGCCAAAAAATGAAGAAAAACAGCTCTCTGGCTATTCACTAATCTGGAGTATAAAAACATTAATGATACCAAAAATTGGCACCAACATTATTTATAGTTATACCTGTAATTAGTTTATAATAACTAATATGTATTAAAATTTTCATAATAATAACCTGACCTCCCCTACAAAAATTTAGGGCAACGCTCATGATCTGTGCCAAAGTCAGGACTTGGAACCTTCAGGGGTGAGATCGCCGGCCCCTGTGGCGGAGTGGTTAGCACATCGCGCTACGACGCCAGGGGCCCCGGGTTCGAATCCTGGCCTGGGCATGGATGTTTGTGAGTGTATGAGTGTACATACATTCATCAGTTTCATCATATCATCTATCACTCATTCCCATCTACGCAAATTAGGCAAAAGTGACACAAAAACCGAAGTAAAATAAAGCAAATCAATCAATTCAGTGGTGAGATCGTTAGGCGAGTTCCATGAAACCTGCCCTGGCGGAATTTTCATATGGATGAAAAATAATATTTAATCATCCTTGTTACATGATATTGTAAACACTGGCTACGTAGTAAAATAAAAACATTGCCGGCAAAAAAAAGTCACTGGCTGTTTTGGACCGAAAAGTCTCATCACTGCGTATCTAGTCTGAATCGGTATCATTATTATTATTATTTATTATCTCAATAGGGTTACAATTAAGCCATATAACATTCATTCAGAACAATATTAATAGAAATAATGACTTGATGCCCTATGTTGTATATATATATATATATATTCATTCATTCATTGTTTTCTGCCTAATTGGCAGGTTTTTCACTGCAATCTCCAGCTTTCCCTGTTCTCTGCCTTACGCTTCGTAATAGCATACGACCCAGTTAATTTAATATCATCCATAAGCTGATATCTCTCTCTTCCACGGACTTTTCTTCCTTCAACCATTCCCTCCAAGGCATCTCTTAGCAGGCAGTTTCTTCTTAGACAGTGCCCTAACCAGTTTCTTTTCCTCTTCTTGATGGTCTCCAGTATAGATCTTTTTTCACCAACTCTTTTCAGTACGGCTTCGTTTCTTACCTTGTCCGTCCATTTTACACGCTCCATTTTTCGCCATGTCCACATTTCAAAAGCTTCGAGTCGTTTCTCTTCATTTCTTCTCACTGTCCAGGTTTCTGCACCATATAGTGCTACACTCAACACAAAACATTTCACTAATCTCTTCCTTAGACCTATGTCCATGGGTCCACAAAAAACATTTTTTCTTCTATTGAAAGCTTCTTTTGCTATTGCGATTCTAATTTTCACTTCTTGGTTGCAGCTCATGTCACTGCTTATAGTGCATCCGAGGTACTTGAAGCTATCCACTTGCTGGATTCTTTCACTGTTTGCTCTCACATTAATTTTCCTTGGTTTCCGTCCTATAACCATTGCCTTTGTCTTCTTTACATTAATCTTCATTCCATACTGCTCACAGCTGCTGTTTAACTCTTCTAACATACTATTTATGGTTATTTCATCCTCAGCGAATAATGCCATGTCATCAGCAAATCTTATGCAGTTTATTCTTCTTCCTCCCAATTTGACACCTCCTGTACCTTGGAAACAAGTTTTCACTATATCTTCTAAATAGATATTAAACAAAGTAGGCGATAGGCAGCATCCTTGTCGTACTCCTCTTCCAATTTCACAGCCTTCTGTCATTTCGTCTCCTGTTCTCACTTTAACTCGTTGATTCATGTATAAGTTGCTTAGAAGTCTTCTCTCTTTCCAATCTACACCAATTTTCTTCAGAATTTCTAAAAGTTTAACCCAATTCACTCTATCAAAGGCTTTCTCCAGGTCTACAAATACTACAAACACCTCCTTTCCTTTCTCTAAATATCTTTCCCCAATGGTCCTCAGTAAACCAATTGCATCCCTTGTACCTCTTCCTTTCCTGAAACCAAACTGTTCTTCCTCTAACTCGCCACTGACCTTCGAGTATAGGCGTCTGTTCAGAATTCTTAGAAGAATTTTTGCCGAGTGAGATATCAAGCTGATTGTCCTGTACTCAGAACATTTTCTGGCTTTTCTTCTGCAGAGGTACCAAAACAGTCTCTGTGAAATCTTGTGGCCAATCCCCTTTCTCATAGATTTCATTGCATAAGTGCAGTATTTCTCTTTTTCCATCTCCCAGGCATTTGATAAGTTCAACAGGAATTTCATCAGTGCCCGTTGCTTTCCCATTCCTCATTTCTTTGAGTGCTTGCTCAAATTCTTCATTCAGGATATGGTATCCTTTCTCATCATCAGGCACGTCGTCTTCATTTTCTACATTCAGACTGTCTGGGCGATTCTCTTTCTGGTAGAGCTCTTCAACGTACTTTCCCCACACATTCGATATTCCTTTTTTGTCTGTGATTTCACATCCTTCCTCGTCTTCTATCATCCACATTGTTTTCCATTTCTTCTTTTGGAAGCCCAAGCAGTTTACTTCACGATACATCAAGTCATACCTTCCTCTTTTTTCCAGTTCTTCAATTTCTTCACATTTTTGTTTCATCCATTGTTCTTTTGCCCTGTCAGTTTCTCTTCTTAGCTGGTTATTCAGTATCTTGTAATTATGTCTTCCCTCTTCTGTATTTACATTCTTCCATTTTCTCCGTTCCTCCATTTTTTCCAGCATACTTTCAGTAATCCATGGTTTCTTTGCACTTTTCCTTTCCCTGTAGCCTATTGTTTCATCCACTGCCTTCTGTAAGCAGCTTTTTATTCCATCCCACATCTCATCCTTATTGTTACAACTAGCTTTAAACTTATTATAGTTTCCTTGGAAATGTTCTGCAAATTTTTGTCTTTCGTCCTCTTCCCTTAGCTTCTCTAAGTGGGGTTTCTTGCTCACCTGGTTTTGGGTTATCTTCTTCAATGTAAGATTGATTTCTCCTATCAGCAAGATGTGGTCTGAATTAATGTCAGCTCCTGGCAATGTCTTCGCATTTTTCAAACAATTTCGAAATCTTTCTTGTACCAGTATGTAATCTATCTGGTATCTTTTACAATCTCTTGGACATATCACACACAATGTGTAAATCTGACAGAACCTGATATTGAATATATGAATAAACAAAACAAGAAATGGCGTTGTAATACTTGTGAAAGGGAAAGAAGAAACAGTCTTTATGAAGACAATTTACCAGCTGGTAGCAGTGAGGGAAGTATTTCTATGCAAGATGTTTATAAGATGTTGATAAACTTACAGAAAGACTTCGAGGATTTGAAAAGAAGTAATCGAAATATTGAAAAAGAACTTGGTAAATCTTTAGATCTTGTACATGAAAAGTTAGATGAAAATAATGACATGTTAAAAAAACAAAATGAAGTAATAAGAGAATGTAAAGTGCAAATCGAAAAACTTAATGATGATAATTTGCGATTAAAGAAGCAGCTTAAAGAAACGCAAACTCAAATTGAAGAACTAGAACAGTACGGTAGGAGGAATTTGGTAGAAATATATGGTATTCCTGAAACACAGAATGAAAATGTGTATGATATTGTAAAAGATATTGGTAGAGCCTTGGATGTTGAAATTAAGAATGAAGATATTGATATATGTCATAGACTAAAAAAATCTCCTCATCAACATGATAGTGGCATCATTGTGAAATTTGTTAGGAGAAGTGTAAAGGATAAATTTGTAGAGAAAAGGAAAGTTAAAAGAAATCTAAATATAAATCAAATAGGTTTTACTCATAATGGTACAATTTATGTAAATCATAGTATAACATACAGTAGGAGAAAGATATTTAATGAAGCACGTAAGATAAAAACTGAAAAAAGATATGCGTTTTTGTGGATAGACAATTCGGGTAGAATTCTACTGAGGAAAAGTAAGGATAGTACAGTAATACATTTAAAATCCATGGATGATGTAATAGCTATCCAGTAAAACTGGAAATTCTTGTTGGTTATGATTTTTCATGGAGAGATTAAAAACACTATCTATTTATTACCAAAATGTACGTGGTTTGAATACTAAAACTCATGAATTCTATACTAATAGTATTCAATGCGAATATGATATAGTGGTATTGACAGAAACTTGGCTACAGAATGGAGTGTATAATCAAGAATTGTTTAATGACAATTATGTGGTATATAGAAAAGATAGGGATAATAATAAAAGAGGGGGAGGAGTAATAATAGCTGTTCATCACAACATAGATTCCTGTATTATAGACATATGTAGCCAGGTAGAGTTTATATGTGTAAAGGTGACACTGGGTATCAATATATATTATATTTTTTCAGTATATTTTACTCCCCAAGCAAATTTGGAAACATATCGGTCTTTTTACAATATATTCGAACAATATACATATCTTCAAAATAGTAATATTCTCATTATAGGAGATTTCAATTTATCTTTAATAAGTGATGCGTCATATAACCTATTAAATGGGGATAACACATGCATCAATCTAGCTAACTTTATAAATCTCTATGACTTATGTTCCATTAATAATATTAAAAATCAGAATAATAAAACCCTTGACTTGGTACTTACTAATAGCAATAATAACATATTAATACATAGAGAAGAATATCCCTTTGTAAAGGAAGATTTACATCACCCAGCTTTAAACATCACACTTCATCTGGGTTCTATTCATGATAGAGTTTCAAAGGAGAAAGTGAATGTTTATAATTTTCAAAAAGCTGACTTTTTAAAACTATATCAAATGCTCAACTTAATAGATTGGACAGAATTAAAGAATTACAATAATGTAGATGATGCAGTAAAATGGTTTTACGATAAGTTTAATGTAGTATTGAATAGTACCATACCAAGAAAAGAACGCACCTTCAATAGTAAATATCCTTACTGGTTTAATGCAGAAATTATTAATATTATAAAGGAGAAAGAATACTATAGGAAACGCAAGAAACATGATAGCAATAGTGAACATAGGTATAAAGAATTACGGAAACGATCGAAAACTTTAATTACAAATGCTTATAATAATTATATTAAAAAATTAGAGGAAGATATTAAGATTGATATGAAAGGTTTTTGGCGATTTGCAAAAAGTAAGAGGAACACTAAAAAAATTAATAATCAGAAAATGAAATCAGGTAAGAATATATTAGATTCAAATAAAAGTATCGCAGATGAATTTGCGAATTTTTTTAGCACTGTATATAGACAAAATGAACAAAATGAAGATAATTCTAGTGTAGTTGTAAATACAAAAGCTAATACACTTATAACATTATCATTGAATAAAATTCATAAAGACGAATATTATAATGCAGTAAAGAATCTTAAAGCAAAGAAGTCATGTGGACCAGATGGGATTCCGCCGTATATCGTTAAGGCGTGTTCGGAAATATTAGAATATCCTTTGTGCACAATTTACAATTTAATATTGAAGACGCAAACATTTCCTAGTATTTGGAAACTAACCAAGGTGTGTCCTATACCAAAAACGAATAAAATATCCGAAATAGAAAATTATAGACCAATCTCAATTTTATGCTCCCCTGTGAAGGTACTTGAGCAAATTCTTTACACTAGAATATATAATCATGTCAAATGTTGGATAACAGATTGTCAACATGGTTTTACAGCAAAAAGATCGACCATCACGAATCTATTAAATTATACACAAGAAGTTCATTTAATGTTACATAATAGATCCACAGTACATACTATTTATTTAGATTTTACTAAAGCATTTGATAAAATCAATCATAAAGTGCTTCTTCATAAACTAACATGGTATGGATTATCAGATGACTGGATATCACTGATTGAATCATATTTGAAAGATAGAAGACAATATGTAGATTTTAGGTTGACAAAATCTTTTAAATATGATGTAAACTCTGGAGTACCGCAAGGATCAAACTTAGGGCCTCTTTTTTTTGTACTGTATGTGAATGACCTACCATTAAGTATTAATAAATCTAGTTGTCTAATGTATGCAGATGACATCAAAATATATAAAGAAATTACAAAGTTGCAAGATACTTGTCAATTGCAGGAAGATTTAAAGCGTGTTTATCAATGGAGTATTCAAAATAAACTTGATCTCAATATAAAAAAATGTTATTACATGGTATTATCTGCAAATAAATCGAACGTGCAATGTGAATACTTCATAAACAACCAAAAATTGGAAAGAGTCAATACTATGAAGGATCTTGGTATAATAATTGACAAGGATCTCTCGTACTCCACTCATATAATACAAATGGTAAATATTGCATACAAAAAATTAGGTTTTGTAATTAGAATGTCAAAATATTTAAAGGATTTGGATGCAATCACGTTATTATACAATGCAATGGTTAGGAGTACCTTGGAATATGCATCTATAATCTGGTCACCAATAGCTAAAAAATATATAGAAAAAATAGAACAAATACAAAAACGCTTTCAACGTTATTTGTATTCCAAAAAACATGGTAAGAATTGTAATGTTAAAATGTTATCTACCAATACACTTCAAAAAGAAATCGACATGCCATCATTAAGGTCAAGGAGAATTTTTATGCAACAGCTATTTTTGTATAAAATAATTAATGGCCTTATTGATAATGCTCAAATTTTAAGCAAAATATCTTTTAATACTACATGTTGTCATCTTCGAAATAGAAACTTGCTGAATTGTCAAATGGCTAAAACTAAGAAGTATCAAAACTCTCCGTTACAGCAAATGTTAGATTTCTACAATAAGTTATCAATGATAGATAATGAGTTAGACTTTTCGTATTCCCTGAATATTTATAGAACAAAGTTACAATCATTATGTTTTACACAAGAAATTATAGAAATTATTGTCTTATAAGTGCAAATATTTAGGACTTCTGAATATAAATATATGTTATAGGTGAGATATTTATTTGTTATCATTTACTATGAGTGTATGTAGGGCTTTGTATTGTTTTGTATTCCCTGAATGTTTGCAAGACAAAATTTCAATCATTATGGTTTGCGCAAGAAATTATAGAAATTATTGTCTTGTAAGTGCAGACATTTAGGGATTTCTAAACATGTATATATATCATGGGTGATAGGTATATTGTTACCATTTACTATGAGTGTAGGTATGGCTTTGTATTGTTTTGTCTTGTAAATATCTATTTGTGTGAAGTATCTCTTTATTTGTGTGTATGTGTGTTTTTATATATTATTAATTATGTATGTATATTTAAACTGTATGCAAGTCTCCCATAATTGGAGAAGCTTTCTCTGTTGGAGACAACTACAATTAAATAAATAAATAAATAAATATCCAGGTGTACCTCCTTCTCTTATGTTGCTGGAACAGTGTGTTTCCAACAATTAGGGAGTTTCTTTTACAGAAATTTACCAGGCTTTCCCCTCTCTCATTTCTCTCGCCTAATCCATATCTTCCTACTGTACTTCCATCCTGCCTTTCTCCTACTACAGCATTCCAATCACCCATTACGATAATGCACGATCCCTTTCTCTCTTTTTCCATCAATTCCTCTATCTTCTCATGGTTTTCCTCCACTTCTTCTTCTGACAACCCACTATGTGGCATATACACTTGAATTAACACTAAGTCTTTCTTCTTTCCTTGAAGTTTCACCATTATAATCCTGTCATCCACATAACGCACTGCTATAACTTTATGTTTCACACGTGGTCCTAGCACTATTCCCACACCACGGTTTCCTTGTTGATCACCTCCAGAATAAAACATCTTGAACTCATCACTCACTATTTCACCATTCTGTTCCCACCTCACTTCTGATATTCCCATAACATCTACTTTGTTTCTTCTCATTTCTGCCTTTAAGTTTTCTAGCTTTCCCGACTGTAACAGGGTTCTGACATTCCACGTTCCAATCCTTAATCTTACCTTCTGTTTGCTTCTCTTTTCCCCATCAGTGTCCTTTGTCATAACGTGTCCTTCCCAGACATCCCCCTCCCGGACATCCGAATGGGGGGCTAGTTTACGTCCGGAATATTTTGCCTTGGAATGACTCATCATGATTGCAGTTTTTCTAGGGAAAAGATATATGCGGTAGCTTCCCGTTGCTTTCCGCACACCACTCTCTCTTTCGCATCTTGAAAGATCCCAGGGGGCCCCAACGAGGAGGTGAGGAGAGTGGATTTGACTAAATGAGCCCTCCGGACTTCACCGAAATTCACTGCACCAAACGTATGGTGTTTGGATATAGGTTGCATATCAGTTCCATCAGGGTTTTTGACTCAAGGTCGAGAAATCCCATTTAGCCTTTGCCCCCCATATATATATATATATATATATATATATATATATATATATATATATATATATATAAAACCAATGCTACATCTAAGGAAAATTAGATCAATTTACATGAGCATGTAGTGTTTTACATAGTAGTAATGAAATAAGGAAAGTTTGAGTGTTATTTTAAAGAAAAGAAGGTGTATGGGTGTGTGTATTTGGATATGGTGTGTATGGAATTACTGTTTGAAAACGATAGGGATGAAAATTTAAATCATATGTGCGGGGGGGGGGGGGTAAGCACTGAAAATAATATTACTGAGAGTTAGAATTTATATGCATGTGAACGTAGAAGACGACAGAACTGCTTCCATACAGCACTGTGCGCCCTCGAAAATTTTGATTTTAGTATACTTAATCGACAGATTTCAGTTTTACGTAACATTAAAGTTATTCCAAGATGCAGAAATCACAAATAAAAGGGAGATTTAGCTCCGAAGTGTTACCAGCGTTCGTCCAAATCCTTCTGTTTCGAAGCATTTCTTTAACGAAATATCAATTAACAATTCCCATGGTTTAATGACTTTCGCAAGTTTTATAGGCATGTTAGGAAGTACTTTAGAATGCTGGAAACAATTGTGAAAATAATTAGCACACTTAAAAGTTCCCTCTCTCGACGTGTTCATTGGTGGAGCCGTCTCGCGTCACTGCTTGCGCAGAGACTTGTTTTCGTTCGCTTGCTCTAGAGGTAGCCGAGACAGGGTATAGGAGTATACGGAAGGAGACAATGGTAGCAGATCTAAATAGAAATGGAACCATGTAAAAAGCTGAACGACTGGTTAAAACTTGGGTCAAATATCCTCTCTGATTCCTGTATCACTTTTTATAATGTATTTTTATTGCAACCCAACAGTGATCTATCTACGCGTGGCTGCTAAATGCTAGTAAGCTAAGCATTCCAGAAAAAAATATATGTTGACTACTGTCAACACTGCATACGCTGTCAAAATCTTGGGTACCCTCGATGCTTAGAGCCGGGAAAGAAGTGAGAGAGAGGGTAAGCGTGGGCAGACCCAAACTCGTGGTCGGGGCTGATATTAGCCAATGGGTTTACTTTCCGAATTTCTAGGGTACCAAGCAGAAGAAACAGCGTCTTTCTGCAGAAATCGGAAGGAACGCGGATCGGGTGGGTGCCGAAGTCACAATCGGGATCATTCGGGACTGCCTTCAGGAAGGCAGCAGCGTGTTCGTGCGGAAATCGGAATTTCTTGCAGTGGAACTGCTTTCGGAGCGGTAATTGTTGAATTTTCATGTTCGGGGAAGACGAAAAAAATGTTTATTTTTTCTTACTGTGTTGTGGGTACGCAGTGCGTACCTTGCGTACCGCGAATGCACGCCGCTGGGGTGTGCACCCAGTTTGATTGATTTCCTTTATTTTACTTCGCTTTTGTGCCACTATTGGTTAATTGCGAAGATGGGGATGAATGACGATATGATGAAAGGACACTCTCAAGCATCCATGCCGGGATTCCAAACCGGGACCCCTGGCGTCGTAGCGCGATGTGCTAAACACTCCGCCACGGGGGCCGGCATGTGCACCCAGTTTATAATCATATTTTTGCTAAAATTGAGTACTTTAAGAAGTCCTCTTTTACGCTTGCTTAAACAGCAGTTTCTTTAGACTTGTGGAAGTTCGGGGAAGTGTTTTCTCGCATCGTTCATTGAATTTTGCCGGTAAATCATGTATTTTTCGATATAAATGTGTGACCGATGCACGAAAGCTGTTGCATCCATTTCCTTCCAGCCGGATGTTGACTGTGTGTGATGACGTAATCCCGGTCAGTGTTTCCAAACACGTGTTTTTGTAACCGAACAAGGTACGTTTCCGCAAATGGTTTGTGGGGCTATGCGTCAATGGTTCGTGGGGCTATGTGACAATAGTTCGTGGTGCTATGTGTCAATGGTTTGTGGGGCTATGCGCGAATGGTGTGTGGGGCTACGCATTTTTTTTCTAAACCAATTTTTAACTATTCTAACCTAAACGTGACCCAACCTAACCTAACCTTACCGGAAATGGTTCGTGGGGCTATGTATGAATGGTTCGTGGGGCTATGCGTCAATGGTTTGTAGGGCTACGTAGGTATTTTTGGGAGGAGTGGGGTGGAAACACTGCATGCCGACTACGGTAGTGAAACTGTGACCGCCATTTAGCGTGTTACCGAAGGGAAAAAGAAACGAACAAAACTTACTTCATACGTCGAAAATATAGATTATTTCCGTGAAAAAAGCGAAATGCCACCTTCAGCAATGTTTCTCAATGCAGAATACGTAAGTAGGAATATGGAAAGTGACATAAATAGAGAGTTTCAGGCGTTTTTCGGGTACGGAAAGTTTACCTCTAACTAAACACACGTTAAAATTGAAAACATTTTTTTTTACTACCAACCGACGATTGGGATGCACAAACGACGAAAGACTGTTTTCGTGACTGATTGGTGTTGCTCCGAAATCGAACATCAATAAGTCGGCATCCATGTGACACACAGATAATTAACAACTAATTGATGCGACCGAAACGAAAAATGGGAGATACCCGATTCCCTTGAGTTAAACATCAGAGAGGATGCCTGTAAAAAGCAATGGTAGACCGCGAATAACAGATATTTATATTTTAGGCTATGCACAACATGAGTTGAATATAAATTGTCAAAACCATATATGTTAGTAATTTAAATGTTTAATATGTTTTTAAGACAATAAATAAATTTTCGGTATCAATTACATCTCCGAACAACACTTCTCACTCGTTTATTTCGTAACGTACTTACCGATTGTGCATTGCGGAACGTTGTGTAGTGTGTCATTTTGCTTTTCTCACGAAAATAATGTCCATAACAGTAATTATTGTTCGTCCTTTTTTCGCTTCTGTAACACACAATATGCGACGCCAAGGGTCACGGGTTCGAATCCTGCTCGGGCTTGGTTGTTTGTGAATGTCCATTCATAAATTTCATCATTTCATCGCAAATTAGCCAAGGGGCACAAAACCCGAAGTAAAATAAACTAAATCAAATCAAACACAAAATATGGCGGGCACAGAATCGTGGATCAGTGGGTGTACAGTGTTTCCAACCTTCTTAACCGAAAAATGCCCCATACACCATTGACGGATAGCCCCACATACCATTCACGCATAGCCCCAAAATCCATTCACGGATAGCCCCCAAAACCATTCACGGATAGCCCCAAAAACCATTTACGGATAGCCCCACGAACTATTTCCGGGAAGGTTAGGTTAGGCAAACATAGTTAAAATTTTGGGTCGTAGTAATATCAGAAATGTATATTTCGTTTTTTCATCTTCTTGCAAAACAACGGCGTGGTTGGAAACACTGACAGGAGGTTACGTCATCAAACGTGCGCAACATCCGGCTCTCGCAGAGGAAGGAAAGAACAGCAGGGCACCTCCATGAAATTTTTCGTGCCATATTAAATCAATATTGTTTTCAGTTTCCAAAAATTTGGATCTAACAATTTTCTTGCTCGCTTCGCTCGCAATTTTCTTGTTTTCTGCAATGCATTGCAAATTACCAGACAGAAGTTATAACTACTAAGTACTTCAGACTCTTGCTGCCAGGGGGCGCAAGGAGGTGCTGGCTCACCCCTTAATTTTCTTCTGCACCCTCTTCAGAACCCCCTACGTTCAACTAAAAACACTAACCCTTAGAGTGTCATATTATGTCATGTCGTCATATCGAACGTCGAATGTTAGGTACTGAAGTAAGACTGTTATTATTGTATGCATCAGGCAAGCACTGAAAGAGATGCCGATACTTTTCTGTACTGGCGGCAGCCTCTATAAAGATCAGCGGTCGATTTTTTTGTTTCGTCAACATTGTTGTTATGATTTTTTTCTTCCTTTGTTTCATCAAGTGGTCTGTTTGTGGTTTTCGATAATTGCCTACAGATTAATGTAAGTTATGTTTTTCTTTCTTTTTATTTTGAATTGTTGATAAAACGGTTTATTTTCCGCCTATTTGTTCTTCCTCACACTGGAGCAAAAATTTCCGCTGCTTTCAAGGTATCACCAAGTCGTACTCGGGAAATTATTTGAAGGGCTCTGGTGTAAAACAGGGTAAGTGACATTTTGGTTATTTTTTAGTTACAAAGTAAAATTTTCGAGTGAAATTACCACGTCATACAATTTGCATTGAACTCAGTGAAGCCTTCTGAAATCGGTAAACACAAGACGAAAACAATTTATCTACAGTACAGCTTCTAATATCCTTTATTCTTACCTTTAAGTGGGTATGTGGGGTGGCTACAACACCCCAGGTCTAAAAATTGTTAAAGAAAGTCTTAAAGTTGGCAACACTGTTCATCTTTCCGTTACCTTCATGTTTTTTTACTCCTTGAGGGGTAGGTCTTTTAGTCGCCTGATTGTTGTGCGCTGGCAGTGGCGTCGCTAAGCCCTTTTGGGGGGGCTTCAGCCCCCCCAATCCCTCGATAAGCCCCCCCCCATTTTTAGCTATTATTACATACAGTATATCGAGAAAACATATTTGAACAATTGTTAATGCAGGAACATACCTCTAGATACATATTCTGGGAAAGAATCTTTTCGTTGTGACATAGTTTTTTCTTAAACCACGATCTTACATCTGACACGCCATGTCTTTAGCTGGCAAGTGCAAACGATCGCCGTCATTTGTTCTATTTTCACAACGGTTGCTACGCGAGGAAACGGTAGTGGTGCGTTTTGCGTTACGGAGTTTGTGATATTGTGTGTTTGTTATCAAAGCTTTTTGTGACATTTACTGTTGTTCGTACAACAATGGACAAATTGATTATTCGAAGTAAGCGCCTGAAATCGGAAGCTTTAAGCGAATGCAGCCACAGATTGTCTCGATGAAGATAAGGTACCTGCTTCAACTGCACCAGCTGAATCGGAAACATGTCCTCCCACTCCAAGTTCATCTACAAAAGAAGTCGAGAGTTTCATCACTTCAGATTTAGGCAGTAAAAGCGAAGGGCCTAAACAACCGTTTCTTTCCAGATTTCCAGGTAGTGTTTTCGGTAACCAGAATAGGTGTTTTAATGAAGTATGGTACATAAGTTTCCGGTGGATTGAGTACAGTGTTAATCACGATGCAGCCTTTTGTTTTCCCTGTAGACATTTCGGAGGCCAGACAGGTAAGGCAGATCCTGCATTTACAAGTATCGGTGTTCGTAACTGGAAAAAGGCTATAGAAAATTTAAAGATCACGAGAAATGTGCTTCTCATGCAGGCGCGACTCGTGCATTATTTTCCTGGGGGTTCACCGAAGTCATGACACATACTCAGTTTCCGCAAATAGATTTTTTTCGGGAAACAAAGGGATGAGGAGGGGGCTAAAAAGATTGGTACATAATTTTTTCATAGAATGAGGTTTCATAGTAGAGGTGTGCGTATAAATTTAGGGCTAAAACTAAGTACAATAAATTGTATACCTATGAAAGAAATTTCGGGTTTTATGGACGTCATAGACGTCCTCAGGATTTGTTCCAGGAATTGTGTTATTGATAATTTTGCAAGAAATTCGAACCGCAGAGCACAGCTGATACATAAAGACATAGTTCACCAACATTAGAAAAACAGGACAAGAATATCCATCTGTTTTCATAAAAATTAATGCAGTAAGTCTATGTTAGTTTTAATTCCTTATGTTTGTTATATGTTAGTGTCTTATTAATCACTTTGCTATTTTCAAACATTAAAAATATTTACAATAGTAGTAAGTCATGTATCTGGTTGCAGCCCCACCAAAGCAGATGGCCTAGCGACGCCACTGTGCGCTGGTCCACAATAACAAAGAGCTACGCTTTCTGGGGTGTTATCAGCACCCCACCTACCTACTTGCGTATTGTTTTAAACTTTATTTTGCTCGAGTGTTGCAATACTTATGACTTTTCTTTTCTTCGAAATGGAATACAAGAAAGAACAGGAACATGTCAAAAAGCTATTAGAGTTACTGGACGTGGTTAGTAGTGCAGAAGGAAAAAATATAATAAAATAAGGAATTGTCCCTACAAAATAGAAGGAAAAAGGAAAATTATAAAAATGTCCTTAAAAAGTTTCAAATTTAGTTATTTTCATTATTCGCAATCTTACAATTGTACAAATAATGTAAAATTACATATATTACAATTATAATTGTTATAAATATAACTGTAAGTGTATTTTTTCTGTGGGGTGTCGTGAGCACGCCACTACCCACTTGTGTACAATTTGGCCACCTACCTACTTAAAGGTTAATGAACTCAGAAATCAATAAAATGTCACTTACCATGAATAGATTCTCTCGGGCTATCGACAAGGTGAGTTGTAGAAAATATTCCAAGCTTTCGAGAGCTGACGTCACTCTCATCTTCAGGGTTCAAGGGCTGAAGATGAGAGTGACTTTAGCTCTCGAAAGTTGGAATATTTTCCACAACTCACCTGCTCGAACCCGAGAGAATCTATTCATCATTCGCCGCCAGGAAAGCTCCCTTCATTTAACGCGACGCGAGTTGTAACGTGAAGGGTAGTTTTCTTGTTAATACGTTCTGTGAATTTGTTCCACGTAACATGTCTAAAGTGCGCGTCAAATCTCCTGCATATGGCCTTGAAAGGCTGAACAGCAGCAGCGAATCACAGACGTGCGGCGTTGCCAGTGTTGCCTAGTTCCGTGCTCTCAGTGACAAAGCGTTTCGCTCAAACACGCTGTTCTTTTTTCGTGTAAGACATGGCACCGCTGCAGTGCGCTGCTATTGGCTATCGCCATATGCAGGAGATTTGACGCGCACTCTAGTAAACGTACCATTTCAGGCTTTATCAAAACTAATTAGAAAGAGGCCCAATGTTCACGAAGAAATTTCACAGTTTGTTGTTGGGGATAGTGCAGCAGAAGGGATATTAACGAAGACGAAGTTGTTGCGCACTTTGCGTTTTGTCCTGAAGTGGCAGACGGAATGTACACTTCTGTTCACAAAAAGTGGCACACTCGTTTGAGTTGAAGTCCAGCTTCGTAGCCGGAAGTACAGCCGAAGTAAGTGTTCGGAAAGCAACACTGTTGCTTACTATCAATCAATTTAACCATATACAGGGAATTTTGTGTCTCTCAGACTCAAAGAAAAGGGGTAAAGGAAAGATTGCCGCGTAAATATTAATTAACTGGAATTTCCACGTCTACAATCAAAGTAATGTAAATGTGAAATATTCCTGAAATCTATTTAAAAAAGAAACGCATTTTTTACGTTCGTGACGAAGTAGTTATCACAATTCGTTAGAATGCGAGGGCCCCGGGTTCGAATTTGGCCTGAGCTTAGGTGTTCTTCATCGTCGCGAGTAGACGAAAATGGAAGAAAACCAACACTAAATAACGAAAAGGAAAAAAAACGCAATAAGAATAAGCGAGACAGAAATAGTGCTGTTGCAATTCCCGAAAATGATGCAAAAAAAAAAAAAAAATCGGAAAAAGTGTTATCCTAGTCCAGGTAAAAGGTTGAGGAATAAATAAACCCCTTCCCCATACACTTTGGCACAGAGAATCGCAAAGTTGGCACTGAATATGCGATGGGAAATATAATAGAAATCCCAAAGGAAGAAGAGTTTATGTCACAGCCAGTGGGGCACATGAGAGGAGGTACTCACCCCCACATCAGTCATCCAGGCTATTAAAAACAAGTCAATGGTTGTCCTCTCATTTAACTTTAAGAGTAAATGGAATTTTTGTAAAATGAAAATTGTCGGGCTTTACTTGCTTTACACGTGCACGTTGGTTTCGTAATGGAGCACAAAAATAGAATTGTGACTCTCGTAAAACTCTTACCGAATGAATAAATGTCTCCGTAGATTCCAGAATAATGACTCTTCATTTTGAAATAAATAGTTTAAAATAAAAATAAATTATGTGCCGTTGGTTAATGAGATTCGTCGTCACATAGCAGAATCCGCTATGTTGACGGAAACTAGAGAACGGTTATCATTTAGGGTTGCAAACACTAACCTTCCACAAAAGCACGATTTCACGAAGTTTTCGTTTACTTTCATGCACAAGCTTCACTTGTATTTTGTCAGCAATGTGTACAGCATATGAACCCTATCTGATGAAGCGTATTGCTTTCAAATTAGTGTAATTAGCGAGAAGCGACAACAAAAGTTTCGAGCTGGACAGGAAAAGATGCAATCTTATGGATGAATTACTCGAATAGCTTAGTTTCTTCACCGTGGCTTGTGGTCATGTCGGTTAAAGGCCAGCTTTGCAAGCTGAAATAGTACTAGGTTCGAATCCCCGTGTCTCCAAAATATTTTTTTCTTACCAAATGGGTGCTACATAATATATTTTATTCTCTTCACACCAATTGCAGCCTGAAACTTTGTTATTGTTTGCGTGCCAATAACAAAATATGTATTGAAACTATTACTCGTTCAGAGAACGTGACTGTTACTCGAGACTACTTGAAATTGAGCTTTTTGGTTGATGCTAAGCCTCGATATTTACAACAAGTGCTAAAATTGAAAACTGTTGTGTGATAAAACACACCGTTAATATTTTCAAGAAGAAAATCACTGAAATTAAATGAGTAAGTTGTAAGGAACATCAGAAGATGTATTTTAAGATGTTCCGTCATTCACGTGTTACTCTCCTCGTTTTATACAGTACATAGATAGATATTTACAAGTGACCCACAGAAAGCCTGGTCCAAATTGTAATGTCAAGACGTGCGCTGATTGTAGATGTTACGAGGGCAGGCGCGGCTCGTGCATTATTTACCCGGGGGTTCACTGAAGAGATGTGACATATATTCACTTTCCGCAAAATATACATCCTTCGCCCAGCAAAAGGATGGGGGAGGGTTTAAAAGCTTTGTCAAGAATTCTTTTTATCTGGGAGTATAAGGTTTTGTTGTAGGGGTGTGCGAATAAATTTAGGGCTGAAACTACACTAAATTGTGCCTTTATGAAAAAGTTGAGTTTTGTTGGAATATCATGGACGTCCTCAAGTAGGGGCAAGTAATATATTTTTTTCCCCACGAGGAGCAAAAAACACTCCTTCAGTCTGAAGTTACTGCAACGCTTTTATAATAATTACCAAAAATTACTGTGACTGAAATTAAATTATATGCGTATAATATATAATTTTTGGTTTACATTCAATTTCCATGGGGGGGCGGCCCCCTTTTCCCCTTCCGGACGTCCATGCTGACTAATCAGAACTGGTCCTACATTTGTTAAAGGGAAATGGCAACTAATGGCATGCGCATACTAGAAATCGAACCTGAGACCCTTTCATTTATACGCGACAGGTTTGTTCAAATTTGGGGCTGGTCGACCAGCATACGCTTTTTTTCAGTGGACAAGGAAGTTTGTTTACGTTAATTATGTGCATTTCTATCGGTCATTTCTTACCTGCGCGGACAGCAACGCCTACACTGCATCAAATGACATAACCTAGGTAAAGTCCATCCCTCGCTTCACTCGCAGCATCACTTAATACTTTCCAACAAGTATCCAAGCACTTCAAAAACTAAAAAACTTGAGACTTTGACACCGAGCGACAGCGAGTCACGTCTTCGCGCCATTCTTTCTCTTTCGCGAACCCGAAGTGTTTCCACCTTTAAGGAAAAACCTCTGAATGCATGCACAAGGTATTTTGGTAATGTATCTCCTTTATTTTAATTCATCGCATCTAATTCCAGCTTCTATTTGTTTCCACTCATCCATCTCTGACACAATCTTGCATTTATTCCAAGAAGTTCGGTGCAAAAATGAGACAAGAGAAGATTGAATATGTAATGTGTGCGCTTCAAACTTGAACCGCACACAGCAACACTGGAAGGGAGGAAGCAGCGAGAAAGGAGCCTTGTTCCGCGGCTTCTGCGAGAGAACGAACTGCGCATGACCGTTGGGTAGAGACATAGGTTCTGGAATCTCATCTCCCATGTATTTTGTCCTATACCCTCCTCGCGCTTCTGCTCCCGCACGAAGCTTTCACAATGGCACGAGCTGTCCTGTGGGGGTTCAACTGAAGGTCTGTATCAGGGCGGCCGATTCGCGGTTTCTTCTTCTCAGCAAGAGAGTTCGCCGTGTTACGGGCACAAATACATGACTTATTGTGTAGAATTTTTAGCGAAATAATGTGAAAATTTAAAGACATTGTTCATTGTTCATTCTCGAGGTGATTATCGTATATTACTGGGGGTTCACTGATCCTGTGCGCTATAGGGCCAACCGCGCCTGTACGAGGGTCACTATTTATATTTTGAGCCTAACAATGAAAAAACAGGAATTTGGCATTGAAAACTGCTTTATTGTTTTTCGAAGTATTCTCCTTTATGGTCAATACACTTTTGCATTCGTTCGAACCATTTGTCAAAGCAGTTTTTCCAATCTTCTTGAGGCACCTCCATAATATGGTTTTTGAACGCATCAACGGCGTCTTCCGCCGACGAAAATCGTTGTCCACGCAATTTATTCTTGACATTCGGGAACAAGAAGAAGTCATTGGGTGCCAAATCAGGACTGTACGGCGGATGACCCATCAATTCCATTTTTTGACTGTTCATAAAGTCGGTTGTTAGACGAGATGTGTGACAGCTGGCATTGTCTTGATGAAGAATGATCCGACGGCGTTTGTTTGTTTTCCGTACTTAACCAAAGACCTCTGGCAAACAAATTGTTGTGTACCATTCAGAGTTGACCGTTCTACGTTCCTCTAAAGGCACGGTTGCCACATGACCAGTTTTCCCGAAAAAACAGGCGACCATTTGTTTCGATGTGCTTCGAGCGCGAACAACTTTTGTTGGATTGGGTTCATCTTGAAACACCCATACAGTCGACTGCTGTTTACGTTCCGGCTCATATGCATATATCCATTTATTCGTCACCTGTTACAATCTTATATACGTCTTTCGAAGCACCACGATTGTATTTATTGAGCATTTGTTTGCACCAATTGACGCGAGCGTCTTTTTGAGTTTTTGTCAAATTGTGTGGGATCCAACGAGAACATACCTTTCTCTCAGCTAAATGAACATGTAATATTTTATATATGCTGGTGGAACTAATGCCTATGGTTGCCTCAATCTCACAGTATGTCACATGACGATCTTGCAGTATTAGGTTTTGCACAGCATCAATGTTTTCTTGAACAACAACTGATTTTGGACGACCTTCGCGAATCTCGTCGGTGAGCGAATGGCGGCCACGATTAAATTCGTTGTACCAGTGTTTCACAGTGACAAAGGATGGGGCTTCTTCGCCAAATGTGGAAGTAAGTTGATCGATGCACTCTTGTCTTGATAATTCACGTCGAAAATCGTAAAAAATCATCGCACGAAAATGTTCACGAGTTAATTCCAGTTTATTGTTGTCGCGCAATCTCCAAGGCAACATAAATAACACAAATCAAGCTATTGACAAAACATTTGAAGTACGTTATGGTCAATAATGCCAGACGATTCCGTGCAAACGTCAAATCGCGCCTAACTTCAATCAGTGTTGCCAAGGCTCAAAATATAAATAGTGGCCCTTGTATTATCAGAAACAAACAGAATTAATCAGTAACTACAATTATTTACCTAAACATCACTCATATGGTACCTAGAATAGAACTGTAAAATATGTATTTTGAATAATTAGATGGTTGAATTATTCTTCTTATATTATACTTCTGCTTTCGAGGTGCAATTTGAGCGAAACCGCTGAATCCGGACTGCAATCTAATATTAATAGCAATACAACCATTTCAGTATAGAGAAATTAAAGGGACAAATATGTCATTTCCATTCACATTATATTACGCAGGTAACGTCTGAGGTAACTTATCGTATGAATTGGTTTTAAGTAAATTCGACGTTACATTCCATGGAATGTTTGTTTCCTTGTTACGAACTATCTGAATAAAATCTTCTTCTTGTCTGTTGGCTTTCGCGGGAGCTGCTTTTGACTGCCAAGGTCAAGTATTCGCCGTGTTCGAGGAAGGTAAGCATGTCCATTTTTTTCCACTACGAAGTGGATGTAAACAAAAGCACGTGTTCTGGAGAAAGCCAGTGCAGCCCTATTGGTGGATTCTGGCAATAGTCCCTCCGCAGACTTTTTGCACCCTGATCGATAGTCCATTCAATGCCGTCTTGAAACTAGAGTAATACAGCATTGTATGCTGTTCAAAGCATTTACTAGCCTTATCCTTGTTTATGAATTCATAACCATTCTTTAGTAAAGCACCTATGGTGACATTCACTCATTTAAATTAACGAAATTCCCGCTACTTGTCCGTCACTCCGTGTTGTGCAGTGTTGCAAATTCGCAATATTAAGTACAGTCTATAATCTTGAAACACAGGACTAGACAGAATCAGAAAACATGATTTACACTGACAGTAACTGACATGGGAATCTCTAGATTACACATGTGTTGATGTATATACCACAAACACGCACACACTACTTTCAACTTCATGCGTTTTATCTAGAATGGTAAAATCAACACACTGCAAAAGATTGTAGCGAAACCTTTGAGAAAGTCAAATTGCTTGGTGCAAATACAACCAGTGATGCTTAAAATCGTACGGAATATTAGTTTAGCATTTATTAAATGATCCACCTATGCTTCCTTTCCTTACTTCCCACATAAAACATGCTCAGATTTCAGGAACCTGAATTCCTTCAGCTTGTCAAAGAAAAATGCCAGATGCATACACTGGCAACTGCTTCCAGGAAGGAATTTGTAGAGGGCGGGGACACAAGCTTTTGGCGTTACAGATGGGCAAACTGTGCCATTCAGTGTTGCTACCCGACCTTTATAGAAACATCGTTACAATTCGGTAATATTCCAAAGCTGTTATCGTATCTAATTGCTACATAGCCAACTTCGCAACTACAAAGTTTTATTAATGTTCCAACACGCGTGTACGTAATAAGACATTCACATTTCTTGTATCTAATTCATAAGGGAAAAACTAACATAGTTGGAGACACTACTTCTGGTGGTCAAGAATCTTCCGAAACACTATTACCCTCAAGCACACGGCTATTTATAACTTTCCTCCCCTCGACCCTGCAAAACCTGCCCTCCTCTCCCTTGCCGTGTGGTGGTTCTCGAGATTTTGCGTAGTGTTTATAGGTTGTAAGTATCATTGAATGTTGATGTGGCTTCAATAGCAAGTGTTACAAAACATCTACATTTGAAACCTTGAGCAAGTGGCGATACCAAAATTGCGGGGAATCCAGAGTATTGTGTTGAATCGTTTACTTCTGAACAGGTGTCTTAAAAACAAGGATTTATGCGGTCCGCAAGGAAATTCAGCCGAACAAAAACGCGGATGGCACATTTTAGCCGATTTTGTACTTGCTGCCGTCAGCAGGAAAGTGGATGTTTGTTTTTCATGGATGAGTTTGTCTACGCTGGTTAAATTATTGCATGATTCATTTGGTTTATTTTACTTCGCATTTCTGCCACACTTGATTAATCGCGAGGATGAGGATGAGTGATGATATGGTGAAATTGATGAAATAACACTCACAAAGAACATCCATGCCCAGGCCAAGATTCAAACTCGGGACTCCTGGCGTCGTAGCGCACAGTGATAACCACTCCGCCAGCCGTGTGAATTCTTCTTACATGGTATATTACCATTGACGAGAACTGACATCGTAAGTGTTTACCTCTATTTTATTATATTTTCTTCATCTCTCGTATTTACAACAGTGTTCATTTTAAAAACTAATATTTGCACATTTTTAAAAGCCACTTTAGTTTCGAAACGTTGTGAAAAATACTGACACTGAAGCTAACACGTGCGCTAGGAGGGAGGGGCAAGTGCTGGCGAATAGAAAGTGGGCACCGCGCGCATTAATACAAATTTCGGTAACTTATTGGCCACACCTACTTCGTTTTAAAGCTGGAAACAGTTTTTTTTTTTTTTTTTAGTGACGTAGTCACGTGAACCTGTCAATCCAGCTGTTTCTTCTCTGCGACCAAGAAGCAGAAACAGTTCATTTTGCTCTGGTATAAATTAACAAACTGCAAGGGTCGCGAGTTCGAACCCTGTCAGGATCAGAATTTGTCCCTTCTCTTTATTTACGCGGTAAACAGTGAAGTGTAGTAAGATTCGAAAGTAGATTTTGATATTTCGGTTTATTTTGGCCATCAATGTAATTTCGAAAACCGCCAACGTTCAATTCAATAGCAAACATTCAGATGTAAAAACATATGGTGCTAACGGGAAACCTATATTTCTGCGCTTTTAGAGGTTACATAGAGAAGGAAAAATTATACATTTATTTCAAATATCTCCTGATTTTTACAGGGGCACATGGCAAAGCGATTTTTTCAAAACGTGTCAAAAGTCTGTGGATACGTCACACTCACACTTCAATTATACTCCAGAAGGGACTCACAGTTACAAGTGAGAACTGAACCACTATGTGCCTGCCACCTGCTATCGAAACCAGAGCCACTCTATTACAAGGGGTCTAATTTACAACACAACATACGAAAGTCTCTCTCTTATGTCACGAAATTTATCAATTTCTAATTCAGCTCACGATTAAGCTGGAGAACTATGAAATTAACTGTCCAAACAAAAATAAATTAAATTAATCATTTTCCAACAACATACAAAATCAAATAATCCATATTTCTATATAAAAAAGAGAGACCGGCAAACTTTCCATCAGGTTTATGAATTATATAGTCGCCGAAAATAGTGCTTTCTTTTTAAACAAACACTACTATAAAGCAATTGTGGTCGATAATTTTAGTTAAAAGTAGTTTTTTTTTTTTTTAATTCTTAGTAATAACTGAGAGATTCAGTTCAGCAAAGTCCGAGATGCTCTGTGCGCAAGCGAAGTCAGTCCCTCGGTATATCTAGTGATACTACTAGTAAAGGAAAGTTCTGGTTCCAGCAAGATGGAGCACTCTCTCACACCTCAAACCTGTCCCGAGATTGGCTGAAAGAGAACTTTGGAGGCTGTGAGATCAGTCTCAAGACTGATTTTGAGTGGGCACCTCATAGTCCTGACCTTAGCCCACCAGATTTCTTCCTTTGGGGCTATCTCAAGGACCGAGCGTACGCAGGGAGACCCAGGACTATCACTGAACTCAAGGAAACCATCAGGGAGCAGATAAGAGCCATTCCTCGGTCTGTTTGTAAAGACGTCTTGGACAACTTTGTGCTGCGCCTCAAGAGCTAAATGGAGGTCATCTCGAACACATGCTCTAGAATGAAGAAGAAAAGGCCAAAGACTTTCATGTTTTAATTTGATGTTCTATACACAATAAACTAGTTATAACTGAAGTTGCATTTAATTCTGACAAAAAATTAAGACATTAAGCCTATCGAAAGTTGGGGCCCGTTTTTCTTTTGGAGCTGGTCGAGGGGAGAAATATAAACATAAAGAGGAAAATCTTGCTGCTACTAGATGTTGCTTGCATATTTAGATATTGAAGAAATATCATGTACTTATCAGTTGTGTAAACTCTGATCAAAACATGGGCTATTTCACAATACCACAGTGTTCGAATGGACAAAAATTTTCTGAGGGGCATGAGCCCTTTCTAGTTCACTTTTTGGGACTTTGAAGTGACGTAACATTGTCATTAAAAGAATAACAGTAAGGAAAGGATTTCACGCATTTCTTGATTATATTTATAAAAACAACGGCCACGTATATTGTCAAATACTTGTGTGGGCTTACATGCGAGTATAAAATACAACACACATTAAACTTCTAACCTTGAATACTTCATTTGAACAGGACCTCGATTTCTTCTCTCCTATCACACGACCTGTCTTTAAAAATTTCCCCGAAACTTATTCTGTTAGAACATCACCGACACAATTTTGGTTCAAACTGTTCTTCGTACTTTTCTGAATTTCAGCTGCAGTCATAAACCGTTACTGGTAAGCCAACGTCTCTCCCCCAACTTAAAAACAAACATTTCTCAATACCATGGTAAGGCATCTACCCTAGTTGTTTGAAGAGGGGAACGACCTCATTCTCTGCATGTCTACCATGTTCAATGAAGCAGTGATGTCCTTGTCTCAGGGGGAAATTTACCTGTCATATGCCATTCTTCTTTAATTTCCTGTATTTTTGGCTCTAAAATTCTCCATTCCACAGTGGGCCAGAATGCTGAAAATGGGGACAAAAATATGGTTGGGTGAATATAAATACTTTACGCTCTCATTATTTCTAATAATGGAAAAAAAAATGATTGAAATTCTGTTGATATTTAAATCGTAACTGTGCAAAGTAATAAAGTATAGTCATTTGTGTCTGTGCTCATGTACCAAGCAAAAGTGCAGTTTGCAACATCACATAAAAACAGCTCAATTCTTTCAGTATTGATACGAGGTGTGGCTAGAAAACAAACCAGACTGTTGCTACAAAATCTTTTATTGGTTATTTTGTACAATAAGAACATTATGCTCTTTAAAGTACTCCCCTCAACTATCGATACGAATCTTCCATTGCTGGAAGCAGTGCTGGGAATTATTTTCTGAAACCATGTTCATGACCTCCATCGCTTTTGTTTTCACAGAGTCTACGGTCGTAAATCTGGTTCCTTTTAGTGCTGATTTGACCTTTGGGAATAAAAAGAAGTCACACAGAGCAAGATCCGGTGAATAGGGTGGATGTTCTAACACTGCAATCCCATGCTTGGCCAAAAAAGCCTTGACTGACAATGCCAGGTGGACAGGAAAATTGTCCTGATGAAGAATCCACGCCTTGCTTTTCTTTAAATCAGGCCGTCGTCTTCTTAGTCGCTTACGAAGGTCGTCAGCACCGTAATGTAATAATGTTGGTTTTGCAATAGCTCGAATACTCAAGCGACGATCTTTTCAAATCAATTCACCGACATTTGCAATGTTTGATTCAGTTTCTGACGTGCAAGGCCATCCAGGATCACTTCTCGTCCCTCTTTAAACCTTTGAAACCACTCAAACACTTGCGTGTGTGTATACTTCCTTCAACAAACCATACGTTTCTGTGGCGGATCTTTCGAGTTTCCTAAGAGACATCAAATTAATATGCTGTTCCACTTTCACACTTAACATTTTTCCGATGGAGCACAGATGTACGGTTCACTTCGCCTACAAGCTACAGCAGAACCGATTGCCATGCACCCTGGGAAATCACACAGTCGATAGACAGGATATCACGTTACAGACTCATCCACCGCTTGACGTTGAGGCGCTTGCTGTTTGTCGACAGCTACATGAATCCGGTATTTTTTTCAAGCCACGCCTCCTATGATCACATTAAAAAAAATGCATTTTACAGTCCACTGTGCTCACATAGTGGTTTGAGACATACTTTAACCTTCACTGTCACCGTTATTAACGGAGATATTTTTACTGGTATCTCATCGATAGGTTAATTCCATCTGTGAAATATGCCGTGGAATATGCTATGGCATCAAAATGCTATAAAATTTCTAGAAATGCCAGGAGAAATACAGTCGAACCCCGATTTTACATTTTCCCGCATTATACATTCAGTTTTGATGATCCCAACCAGGGTAGCTACGATTTTTTGATTATGAAATTCCCTGACTTTTCCAGGTTTTCCAGACCAGAAATGAAATTTTTCCAGACATGTTTGCAGTCATGATTTTTGCTTTTGAACCTCATGTTTTTGAATAAAATATGCAGGCACGTTAATTATTATGAATATGACTATACACAGTTATTAGCTGAAAATTGACCAAGTGATTAATACAATGCTATTCAATGAAAAAATAAAAACTATTGTACTTCCGCATTTTCACTAAGTAATTACAATTAAAGTGGTGTAAAAAAAAATCAATAAAAAAATGTGGCATATATCAAAGCTGTACAATGTAACCTGTATACAACCTCAATTATATCAATACAAATGAGAAACAACAGAAAATTAGGTCATGTACCTTTAGAAAATATGCAATAAATGTAATGATTATATTTTTAAATTTATTGAAAATAGTACATATTTCGGAAATTCAGAACGTGACTGGGGCTGGTGACCCACCATACACCTAAAAAAAATATATACGTGGGCCATACTTTGGAATCAAATATCTCTATTACTTGAGTTTTCCACATGCTGGAACCAATTTTATATTACGGAAAACCTAGAAATCTGTCTATTAAAAGGTAACAGTTCCGAATGTTTTATGATTTTTTCAAATTTTCCCAGAAGGAAGACTAATTACCATAGAATTTTGGCAATCATTGTGACACAAAATTTGAACCTTCCTTAAAATAATGAGCACTGTTTGGCCGGTTCAAATCCGGGAACTTTTCTAACGGTGGAAGCGGCCCCGGCGCCTACCCAGCGTCGAATAACATGGGTACCTGGGGGAAACCCTGGGGGGTAAAGGCGGTCAGGGGCGTGATGCTGATCACATCACCCCCACTCACGACCGGATCAAGAAAGTGTGGGGCATTACCCCCACACCCCCTATACGCTTTCATGGCGTGGTGCTATGCACAGGGCAACACTTTACCTTTTTTACCTTTTACCTTTACTGTTTGGATTCGAAAAAAGTTATTTATGTTGAAAAGAAAACTTCAAAATGACCTTACGCAATCATACACACTTCCCACGGACAAGGGGACAAGGTAATTCTCTGGTTGACAAGCGACAGTAAGTATCGTAAACTAGTGGAAATGAATGTAGAAATAAATCGGAACCTTAGTAGAGTGCATTCAGGGTCTTTATTTTAATTCTAAGACAACCAAATCTGACCTTCCTAACCTAACCACAAAAGCATATATTGACAAAATCTTAAGTAATCGCTAAAACTCTGCAGTATGTGTTAACCTTTTGAGTCCCAAGGCCATTTTCACAAGTAACCTCCTTTGTCCCGAGCCGATTTTGAGCAAAATGCAGAGTTTCAATTAAATGAGTGTAGATCGGAGACTAATTGCCCTAGAGAGATGAGTGATATACCGTTGTACGCGGAATGAACCAGAGATACAGACTATATGAATTTTGTGCAAATTCGGCGTATATGTGGTGGGGAGGAGGGGGCTATCTCTCAAAATTCCAAAATTTCGGGGAAAAAATGGGGTACCCCCACCCTCCCCCAAGAAAAGGTACATGACAGTGTCGACATCCACATAGAAATGATCGCTGACATGTAAGGAACACAAAAATATTTGCATTATTATCATATGACCAATGTAACTTGAGTTGTACCCTCAAAAGGAATGGTACACTGATTCAAGCTTCAAAATGCAGCGGTACCTTGAAATGACTTTAGCTCAGATACTATTTGCCCTGGAGATATGAACGATATACCGTTGTACGCAGAATGAATCACAGATTCAGACGATATATAATTTATGCACATTCGGCGTACATATAGAGGGGGAAAGGGGGGAAATACCCTGAAAAATACTTTTTTTAAAAAAAAATTGGGGTTTGTCCCCCCGCCCCCCCCAAAAAAGAGGATATGAATAGTTCAAAATGCACATAGAAATTATCGCTGGCATGTAAGAAACAGAAAAATATTTTCATCATTGTCATATGACCAATGTAACGCGAGTTGTACCCCTGAAACAAAAGGCTTGTATGCCACTGTACGCACAAAACGACACACACCTACGCACAACTTTCACGGACGAAAAGCTAGAATGCAGTGAAAAATGAGCGCCGATTCTTGCAGCTGCTTGAAATTCTATTTTTAGACAATGCAGGGTTACCTGTGTTGCAACTTGTGGAACACTTGTGCTCAAAAACAAAGGTTTCCTTCATGGTGCCTCGAAATTACAATCTCACAACGCAGATTCAACAACCAGTCTTCCCCCTCCCCCACCCTCAACCCCTGCTTGCGCTCGCACGGAAAACTTTCATTTTGACATTGGATACTGATAAACATGCTTCCTTCGAATGCAGTTACCAGGCGGGAGTGAAAAGCATTGCTTTAGAACAACAGAGCCAGTCTTCCTTTGCCGGCAAAAATTTTCCCTTGAAAAGAGACACAAAAGAGAAGTAGTTCCTTTTCCTGCCTTTTCCCCTCCATTTTCATGAAGAAAAGAAGTGCAAGAAACATTTCTGTTAAATACATTTGTTAGGAACAATATATATATATATAAATCGAAATTCTAGCAAAAAATAGAAAAGTTATAACGTAAAAACTACGACCTTGACACAGCGTCTCATTCGAGATGCTTGGGACCGCGAGGGTTACATTTTGGTATCTCGATTGAGGTGCTTGGGATCCAAAAGGTTAACAGACATACTAAATCTAAATCGAACCATGTAAAAGTTGCATATTAGTATGATGAAATCGTAATAAAACAAAAGGAACTTGGGCCCATTTTCACCACTTTTCAGCATAATTTCATTCTACACGCAAAAAATACGTAAAATTACTATCGGCAGCAAACCAACATTCCTAACCTGACAACGATGTGTGACCAGCGTACGTTTAATTCCTCTATTTCGCACCAGTTTTTTAAAAAAATAAATTCATTCTACATGCCCAAAACATGTGCATATTCGAATAATGACATCACTGATACTGCATAAAATCACTAATTTCTCAGGTGTAACATCTCTGCAATGTAAAAACTACGACAACGAGCAGCAAATGAACTAGTTGATCAGGTTGCTTCTGAACGAGTCGCAAACGAAGAACTCAAAATCACAGAATGGGTTCACGGGGGGAACGAAATAGTGAGTCCCTTTGATTTTACTAGGCATCCGCACCCGTCCAGTGTGACGTCAACCACAACCAGTTTACGTGAAATTCTGCTCTTCAAGGCAGAAAGTATTACATTGTCTTTGGTTCAAGGAGTATACAGTTATTGCAGATCCAAAACCAATGAACTGTCTGAACACCAACCTGCTCTGCTTCACATATCAAAAGAGAACCGGTTCCGAACGGGTGTGTTCTTGCAGAAAGGAAATTTAATCACCACCCACAAAGCTAAAGCAACATTTTCTCCGCAAGAAATTCTGAGGATGGCTGGTGCGTAGGTTTCGTCTTGAATAGCTTGTTCTCTAAGGAAAAATCTCAGGCCTCTCCAAATTCCGTTCTTGAACAGGTTCACAAGAACGAGTCACAAAATGAACGGATCCAAGAACCTAGAACCAAGAGTGAATAAATATAGAATTGAAATGCAAAGGAACCATAATTTTGAATGTAACAGACTAGAAGTCATAATGACGAGAGGAACAAGTTTCTGAACTGAATCTTTTGGGGGAACTGGAATCACAAGAACCGAATCCGGAAGTGGAAATGAACCGTTCGTTCATTTTGTAACTGGTTCTCCTGCAACTCCAAAATGAGCGTAAATTCCAGAAAATATGCAAAATTCCCTGACTATTCCCTGACTTTTCCCTGACCAACCAAATTCACTGACTTTTCCCTGTTTTCCAGGTTTTCCAGTCGCGTAGCAACCCTGCCAACTTAGTAAAATGTTAAGAAATTTTCCTCGATTTTACATTTTCGCGTATTTTAATTTTTTTTCAGCTTGGTCTCCTGAAAAACGTATAATCGAGGTTTCACTGTATGTAGGAAAATGCTTTGATATAATGCGGAGAGGAGGGAACCATGTTGCTAGTGACTTACGCATGAGACAGACAGAAGCTGATATGATGTTACGCACAATTACACACGCACACCTAAGTATCTCAATGGGTGAGGATTTATAATGCTGAAAATATGGTATAAATGTCTCTTACAGTTTTCATGTTATAAGCGATCAAAGTATGGGTTGCACAACTTTTGTAACACACTATAGTGCTACCATTTACAGTTGCATCATGCTACTTAACTGCTGTCCAGATGGCAGCACCAATCCTGAAAATTCTGGATAATACCTTCTACAACTTTCCACCTTGATTATTTATTTAGAGGTAACTTGGAGAAAAGTAACAAAAACAAGAAGGGGGAGGGTATTTCAAGTACCCATTTGCAATTCAGACTGCTCCCTATGATTAACAATGAATGAAGAACAAGCAAATTTTATGAAATTTCTTACATAATAGTGTTAGAAAACGAATTTGCTATTGGCTCAATAGTGATCAGTAGGGCTCGGAAGTTAAGGAAAAATTTTTTTTTTTCCTAGTGTCCGAAGATGAGGTCCAACATATACAATCGTATGTTCATTTTGGGTCATTGTAGGCCAGAAAAAGGTGAATTTTATTTGTCCTTTTTTTGCCTTTCTTTAGGTCTTAACGGCTTTTTTTTGCAACTTCACCTTCTTTCGACTACGTTTTTACTGCCCATTCTCAATTCGAATCATCATCAGTTCATCACCTCTTAAACATCCTTTCTGTATATATATTTGAACCATCCCTGAAACGAGAGAAAGACATTTTTGGACGACTGAAGCAGGTACGGTACAAGGTCCTTTAACCGTAACTTGTCTGGAAGGTCGCGCTGTAAGTGGCAACTTTCTCTTGTTTTCAAGCTTTCAGTTTTTTTTATTCATTAAAACTGAAGTTATTAATTAATTTGGATCACATTTATACGACATTTTTAGGTCTTTTTTGGCAATTTGTAGGTCTTCAACTTCCGAACCCTAGTGATCAGTGTCCTGATATATGTATTTTTCTTTCACCTACAGAGAACAGGAGGGGTTAAGAGTTTTTGGCTTCATAATTAATAGTTCTAGGAAACGAACAATGTAAAGTGAATTTTATAGTGTTCTAACATTACTCTGCACTCTTACCTGTGTGTAACGGTAAGTGAACACACATTAAATGTGAATTAAGACAAAAGGTAAAAATGGTAGGTAGGCAGGTGTTCAATGCTTTGGCTTTTATATCAAGTTCCTTAGAATAGTCACGTCATTTTATATAAAAATATTATGACTACAAAAAACACTAAAATTTTAGATTTTTCCTTCAAAATCTATATTCGAAGAATATTCAAAAACTACTGAAAAGATATAAAAAACTGCTGGTGTAAAAGGCAAAAAAAAGAAAAAAACTTCACAATTCTATTTTCCAATCGCATATATTACTTAAACAACTATGTACATCAAATGAAAATTATTTACTAGCCAACAACTTTCAACAAGAAACAACTCGTACATTCAAAGCCAGTTTGATAGGGACCTTATTAAGAATATAAAATCGTCATTGATAAACCTTTGCTGTAATGTGCATATTTTGAGAAGTGAAGCATATTTATCATCATAGTCAGAATATATTCCACTGTGTACGTGTGTGTGGGAAGTGAATCAAATTATCGACATTTTTCTTAAATCTTTGTAAAGTACAATTTCATTATTGTTATGTAATATGATTCTAAGGCATTTTTTTTTACATAAAGCTACTTATGCTCCTTTTATAGACACACAACCTGACTTCCAAGAAACATCAGATAAAGATAGGTTTCGTTAAACCAATTATAAAAGTGAATATCTTAAAGTATGATAAATATGAACGACTGTCTCAAATCAAACTCCAAAATCCTTATTTATTTGTATAAAAATATGTAATCTATCAAAAGAAAACTTGTACAACAAACAAAGATTCAGCTCCTTGTAGATAGAGATGTTCACTTCCCTTTGAAGTTTTTTAAAAAAAAGCATCTTTAATTTGTTTCATTCTAATACTGAACTTCCGTTACCCACAGTGCATTTTCATCATAGATTTCTACAACCTTCAAAGATGTTTAGTGATTGGTTATTTTACCCCGAGACGAACTGAATACATTCTTTATTCTTATGCACAGTTGTCACTAAGTCCCAAACGCCGGAGCCCAGGCTCGGAATATTTTCTTCCACTGCAAGATGTTCATTTCTCTGCATTCAATGCCTGGACAAACTCTTCCAATTTATCCTGTATCTGCCTTACACGCTCTAGACAATAGAAAATAAAAAGCATTATCACTAGGGCTAAGATTTTTCTTGTTTTGTATTTTATATTATTATTATTATTATTATTATTATTATTATTATTGATAGATTGGTACATCACTGAAATATAAAGAAATTCATGTTCCGAAAAGAATATTCAGCGTGTGTCTGTACAATACGAACTTAAAAGGGATCATTCAAGTAGAGATTATAGTGCAGCAAATTAATGTATATAACAAGTTGGTACCTTACGCCACATGTCAACATATTAAAAACAAGATGAAATTGCAACACGTAACTTGTTTGTCTTACATATTTTTGGACCAATCTTCGTTCAGAAGACAAAACACAATACAAGGTTTATTTGTTCAATTGAAGTTGTTTTAAGTCCACTTCATGCACAGAAAGGCTAATCGGGACTGAACCTACACTTCAAAGTGGTATCTAAACCACTGTGCAATGTGCCTCCATCGGGAATCGAACCCGGGACCCCTTGATTATTCAAGTCGACGATGTTACCACTATGCCACCGGGGAGGCCCAAGGTCTTTTTAGGATAAAGTAAGTTGTAGAAATTTCAGATTATTTTTCAATAATTTGTGCCTAACAGCAGCAATTTTCTCTTCACTCTACAAGCATACCAGCATGACTAAGAAGAGAATGACTATTCAGGAAATTCAAACAGACACATTCACAGACATTCTGAAATCACATGACACAGCAAGCTGACAAAACTTACTCAATTCTTCAGCCAACGTTACTCTCCTACCAGTCAACAATTGCAACTTCTTTTCACGATCCTGGCTGTAGTCTTCCAGTACTTCCTTTATTTCCTTGTCTAGACGGCGTGCTATAATAAACAGAAAATACATTTTTATAAACAGTCTCTGCATCATTTTATATACAAAAAAAGGTAAAATTTTATTTAATATGTAAATCTACAGAAAAAAATGTGAAAATTTTCAATTTATAAGTTTGAGCTGAATCCTATTCAGTCAGACTGCATTCACTATTGAAGTAAATAGTCATATTTGAAAATGAACATTTAACACAGAACTTTTATCTTGTGCCAGGAAGATTATGAATAAATAATGTGATTTTTACTTCATTTATTGGTTTTAACATGGGATTGATTGATTGATTTGGTGTTTTAAGTCCACTTTATGCACAGTAAGGCTAATAGGGACTGGACCTACAGTTAAAGTGGGATCCGAACCACTATGTGCCTCCACCAGGTATCGAACCCGGGACCCCTTGATTACAAGGTGACGATACTACCACTGCGCCATCGAGGAGGCCCTAACATGGGATTAAAATAAATATAAAACCGTATTACAACTGAATATGTGTCAGAAAAACAATATGGTTCCTGTTAAAATCATTTCTATTTGGGAAGAGCGTAAAATAAAATTAACCACATTCAAAGAAAGATGTAAATTACATCTACTACTTCAGAAGCAGATGCAAGTTTCACATAGGGATATTAAATACAGAATAAAAAAAAAATATTACCTTCCCTATTCATGACTTGCTGCCTCAATGCATTTGAAGTTACTTTTATCATCTGTTGTATTCTCCAAAATAAAACTACATCACTACAATCAACCTGCAAAGGAAGAACAACCAATTACTATTTAATGTTTAGTAGTAACCAGTAAAAAGAGCATAAATGAAAACAAACACACAAAAAGATACATAGGGATTGTTCCAATTATTATGAACATATGCCAAAGTAGTTCTAGTTCCATACATTTTACAATGGTGCATTTTACTCACTATCAATACACATAAAAATATATAAATGACTTAATGACTTACATGAGTGAGTAGAAATGGTTCAAAACGACGTTTCGGAAGTCTGTACTACTTCCTTCATCAGGTAAATAAAATAAAAAAAACTTTAGGTGCCAAACATGGTACCGCGTTGTTAAATCGTAAGTTGAGGATTCACGTTGAGGATAAAAAAGGTAAAAAACTTACTGTGACGGCATAAAAACTCCGATGAAAACCTTCACTGGTTAAAAAAGTTAAAAACAGAAACACACAACTAAAACAAATGAAAATCGACAACCTATTATAGCCCCTAGTGACTCCCGTCGGTGTTGGGTAGAACACATGGACTGGAAGCGCTCCTGTGCTGCGTTGAAGGGGAAAATGATGATAATGGGGAAGATGATGGTAATCTGGAGGAAGGGTGGATCGCTTTTCTTAAAAAGTGGGATAAAGCGGTAAATACAGACACTAAAAAGGTTTTTTATGTCACTCCCGAGGTTGTGAGGGCCGTCGAAGAATGGTGACGTAAACAATTGTAGAGGGGAATGTTGGAGGGGAAATTTTCCCCTTCAACGCAGCACAGGAGCGCTCCCAGTTCATGTGTTCTACCCAACACTGATGGGAGTCACTAGGGAGCTATAATAGGTCGTCAATTTTTATTTGTTTTGGTTGTGTGTTTTTTTTTTAACTTTTTTTAACCAGTGAACGTTTTCATCGGAGTTTTTATGCCATCACAGTAAGTTTTTTACCTTTTTTATCCTCAACGTGAATCCTCAACTTACGATTTGACAACACGGTACCATGTTTGGCACCTAAAGTTTTTTATTTTATTTACCTGATTAAGGAAGTAGTACAGACTTCCGAAATGTCATTTTGAACCATTTCTACTCACTCACCTAAGTCATTTATATATTTTTATCTCTAGTAACACAATTTGCCAACTGAGAGCAGGATGATACCTTTCAGCCTAAGTGATATGAATACATGTTTGGTTACACATATGGAATGTCTGCAGTATAGTATCACCAGCTTGGTTGCCAAAGGCATCATGTGGTTCACTTTCGATTTCCCTACCAAGACTCCCAGGTTCGAATCCCACCCAGGGCATGGGTGTTCTTTGCGAGTGTTCCTTTATCAATTTCATCATATCATCACTCATCCCTACCCTTCTTGATTATAAAATGACAAAAATGCACAGGAGCAGAAAGTCTTTGTGATTTGATGTTTTGTTGTATAGCATAGCTTTTCTGCCACCTTTGCCTAATCGCAGCGATTAGGATGAGTGATGATTAGGGAGCAGAAGTTGATGAAATGTCATCTTTTTCCTGATATCTCGGACATCATTACCCAAAAAAGGTAATTTAAAAGTGCATTTTTTGCCAATTTTCAGGTTTTAGGTCATTTCCCCCGATTTTCGGCACTTTCCCGTCATTTTTCGCAATATTCGGTATTGTTTCGTCATATTTTGTAACTTCTTTAATTTTGGTAATATTCTTGAGTCTTCTCACCAAGGTGAACATAGGCCTATATATATCTCGCAGGATCGCAATTTACGAGCAAAAGAAATGCTGAACTGGTGACAGTCTTTGTTGTGTCGGGGGAAAGCAACGGGTGTCCGTCTGGGGCAAACTGGGAAATTAATGCATTTTACACCAATTTATTCAGTGTATACGACCTTTTCATTAAATTGTTTTAAAATTATTCGGTTGTTTCAATTGGCAATCCTTTTTGTTTAATTTCCTTTTGATTTAACCTGAAACTAACAAATTTAATGGTCATTTTTTTTGCATTTTTTACATCATTTTTTCCCACTTTTTAGGGCATTGTATAGGTCATATACCTATATTTTTTAGGTCATCAACTTCCGCTTCCTAGTGATGATATTGATGAAGGGACACTCACAAATAACATCCATGCCCAGGCTGGGATTCGAACCTGGCACCTCTGGCATCATAGCATGCAGCGCTAACCGCTCTGCCACAGAGGTCAGCAGGAGCAGATGATTTTTATGAGAACAGTTGCTCTCATGAACTTTTTAAATTTTAGTACATGTACATGACCCACACAGTATCTATGTAAGGTGTTGCCCAACACCAACATGATGAAACATAGTGGAAACTATACTCAGCTTCAAGATGAACAAGGTCAAAAACTTAACAAATATGTACATTAAACAGTATTTCCTTACATACACATTGAGTACATTCCCTACAACAGACTTTGTTGTACATCATAAATAGATCACCTATTAACTATGACAATAGGAAAACAAAATAGATATGTACTTCATATCAGCATGAACAAGGTGAAAGGGTGGGGATGCTAAGGGGGGGGGGGGACTAAATCCTATCCTCCTGGAAATTGCTATCAATTTTAAAAAAGCTTAATCAAAAGAATCAATGATTTCATAAGTTTTCAAAATATTCAAAACATTTTTAAGAGAGGTCACACAATGTAAACCAAATTATTAAAATACTCTTGAATGAAGTGTCTAAAAGTTAGTAACAATATAGAATGACTATGCACTTCCACATAATAATGGTATGAAAGGTGACAAAATAAATAACACCAGTTGCGCTGCATATTCACTAACCTAGTGTATCAAGTAGAATAGTCTCCCCAAGCATGTAATAAACTGTATAGCTAAATTTCAATAGTTTATAGTAATTGTTATTCTTGTATGCATGTTCTGCTTATATTGCAGAATTTTTATTTCAATTTATGGTTGCTACAAGCAAGTAAACAATTTTTTTGCAACCACATTCTCTTCATCATACATTTATTTGTAATCTGATCCAATGGCGGCCGGCAGCAACTATGAAGGGTAGTGCCAACGTGATCAAGAAATCGAAGGAAAAATAAAACCCTCCGCAATGCCCCCCCCCATCCCCTCCTTGAGGTTGCGCCAGTGGCCAAGATGTTTATCCTCGTTTGGTAACGTGGATAACAACGTGTGTGTAAGTAATAATGTACTAATCCGATTCATCTTCACTCACTAATCTATCTTTATACACTACATGACACTTCCCTAAAAATATAACAATTACAAGAGGTAAGGAAAAACAAATCATATCACCTTTTCCTCCTCCATGCACACGTATTCTAACTGGATGTCGAAAATATCTTTGTTATGAAAAGAAATTGTCAAAATGGCAAAGGAAACTCGCAACATATAGGATTTTTTACTTTTATATTTTTAAAAAAGTTTGGATGGCCCTCTTGGTGCATCTATCTATTATCAAAAATGTTCATTTAACTTTGGAAAAATACTACGTTCGTTTCTCCAAAAGTAGGCAGAAATTACTTCCCCAACGGGTCTTACAAATCAGTCGTATTTAGCGACTTTTCTCTGAAGGTGGCAACTGTGTCAACACTGAGAAAGTTCCCTCGCCGTGCGAGGCGAAGACGGGCACGGTTTCTTATGGGCTAACCCCGCCCCCTGCCACTTTGTTCTCGGCTCATGGCGGAAATGTTCCTCGTGGAGACTTCTTCAACCCTCTGCACGTGTGTCAACTTGGTTAGGTCCATGGATTAGGCCAGCTCTTGGGCGGCACAAGGATACGAACGAAACAGCTGGCAATACAGTGAGGAAGTTGGGGCGGTCGTCATGTCAGCTTGACAGATTGCAAGATTCGAATCTCCTTGACTGTAAACTATCAATGTATTCATTTAACAATACTTGGCGAGGTATGCGTTTCTTCTGAGGGTAGTGCCATGGCACGGCGGCTCTACCCTTTGAGCCACCGCTGATCTGATCAATGTTAATTATAACAATAGGAGAAATTTAACAAAAAACAATAAAGAAGCATATTATAGAATGAATTATATCAATAATGTTTTGGCACATATACGCTATAATTTTATTGTTGCAGCCTAACAAATTCATTAACAGTTAAATGAGGAACCATCTTTATTTCCTACAAAAGGCCAAAGTTATGGATTTAGTATCTAGTTAAACTTTAATTATAAATCCTAAATACCACCAAGCAATTCAAAATCTCTTCCAAAAAATTCTGGTAGCACTGATGGATACCAGTCAACAATGACATGCCATATTTAAGCATGTATAGTGCACGTGTGTGTATAATGCGCACCCTGGTTTTTGATGGGTAAAAGTGACAAAAAATTATATCTCATATATAATGCGCAGAACAATCCAGTTTCAAGAAATGGCTTTCTTAGTTGTAGGTTGTAAAGCTGTTGCTATGTTGATCAAGAGTGAATGACGTCATACCTATTCAATTGCTCATTCCATCTTTTTAAAAATATATACTTTTTCTTTCCGTGAGTAATGTAACATTTATACGAGGCACATTCAGGACCTTCCAAATAGCAGTTAGCAGCACAAGATTTCTTCCATTAAGGAATTTACACACTCCATGTATGTCATATTATTTGGCCAGTAATACATTTTAATTTTTATTATCTTTTTCCTTGTTTTCTTTCATCCAAAGTACCATAAAAATCAGAACGTTTCTTCAGGTTTTGATTAAATTATTTCAATCGCATTTCACATTAGTGTCGTTATCTTGTACGGAATACTGTTTCCATATTCAGAAACTGCAGGATTCAAGCTTTACAACGATATATAACATGACAGGGTTCCGTAAACATGAAAAATCAATGCAAGTGTCCCAAAATCATGGAACAACCCTGTACGGTTTCGTGTTGGCTGTCTGAATTATTCCGTGCACAATACGCACCACAGTTTTTGGGGGCAAAAATTTTGGAAAAAAGTGTGCATTATACATGAGTAAATACGATATTTGTATTATGTACTAACATGCATATTTCTTTTAAGTACCGGCAAAATGAATATATAAAAATTACAAACTACAATTGCATTCATTCTGAACTCCAGTAGCATATGACATTTTCTTACCTCGGAGTCAATTCCCTGATGATACAAGTA
This sequence comes from Lepisma saccharinum, assembly GCF_977018435.1. Classification (NCBI taxonomy): domain Eukaryota; kingdom Metazoa; phylum Arthropoda; class Insecta; order Zygentoma; family Lepismatidae; genus Lepisma; species Lepisma saccharinum. The sequence goes on from NC_139257.1 coordinate 33,072,953, forward strand.
GAAGCCCTTTCGACAATCATACGTCTTTGCTAGGCTTTTATTCAAGAAGTATCTCCTGTACACAGGATGCCACACTCCACGGATGAACTCATTGTCTACTTCTACTCCTTGAGTTTGTAGGTTTTTCCTTACAGCTGTTATTTCATCGTAAGACAATGATGGTCTGTGATTCTATATAATAAACAAGAAACATGCATTAAAAGAGAAACAGAAAAGGAAACATAATGTACTTCTTACAATTTTTTTGAATTATGCGTATAATCTTGTCTGTAAATGCACAGGAATCAAATCTCCCAGTAAGGTTTTATTACACCTTATAACTGTCTTAGAAATATTTATTTTCAAAAATGTTGAATGTCACGTGCCAGTTCCAACAACACAATGAAAAATGCAAGGAAGAAATGTTACCCGAGAGCAACGACAGATGGCAGCACACCATATAAAGAAGAGCAGAGTTCATTGTAGAAACTTGGAGCGGAGAAGAGCGATTATATATATTATAGTAAATGAAAAATATATAAAGGAAGTGTACAAAAATTATAGGAGTGAATAAAATGTTGTTAATAGCAAATTAAGATAAATGAGAATATGCTCGCATATGAAACAATTAGGAAAGTTAATAAGTGAGCAAATTAATTCAGAAATGTATCTCTTTTTGATCCTAGTGATCAAAATTTAATTTAATACCTCTGACGAGGAGAATATAGTCAGCTTTTGTATTTTGTCCATCCCTCGGTGGCGCTGTGTTCAATTAGACGCCCCAAAGCACTTACGGTTGCGCTTCTTATTAGACGCACTGGGCCATAGGCAGCACTTGCTGTTAGCGATCCTGGGCTATTCCCCTTTTGGTCGTTACATAGGAGGTGGCGCTATTGTCAGTTTAGATGCCCCTAATCTTTTGATAAATATAGCTTGTGTTGTTTATATAATGCCAAAGAAAGCGAGCGCAAATATGTAATTAAATAAGATTACGCTTTAAAAGGAAAGACAATAAATTAGAAGAAAGAAAAGAAGAATAAGCCTTCTCAAAAATTAGAAAGAAGAAGAAGCCTTTTCCTAAATACGTAGAAAGAAGAAGAAGTATTTTCCAAAAATAGAAAAAGAAAAGAAGAATAAGCCTTTTCCAAAAATAGAAGAAAGAAAATAAGAATAAGCCTTCTCCAAAATTAGAAAGAAGAAGAAGAAGCCTTTTCCTAAATAGAAAGAAGAAAAGAAGAAAAAGCCTTTTCCTAAATAGAAAGAAGAAAAGAAGAAGTCTTTTCCAAAAATAGAAAGAAGAAAAGAAGAGGAAGCCTTTTCCCAGATCAAAGATAGAAGGAAGAAGAAGCCTTTTCCCAGAAATTACGAGAAGAAAAAAGAAGAGGATTTCCTTTCAATTATTCATATATGTATAAGAAGAATATAACCGACGTAAATTTGGAATCAGCATATATATATATTTCAATGTATATACAAGCTTCGCTATATACTTTATCTGTATTGTGTATAGTTTCCAGAATATAGATCTGCATTTAACTATATCCTCTTGGCTATAAAATGCTTTCTTATTTGGAATTTTCGAATAAAGAACCTATCCCCTGAGATTAAGATATTTCTGTAGCCGTGGTAAATAACATATAAGTACGTACCACCAAAGGGCGTAGCATAGTGGCACACAACGTGGGGGCTTTACCTTACCCACGAATGAGATGTAGCATGAAGAACCATACATATTTTAGATGTCCACACAATTACACACAATATTTAAAAAAATGGATAAGGTAAACAATTTCTTCCTTATGAAATTGATCTTCATTTAGATTATATATGTTACACACACACCTATTTGAACTTCTTCACATTGCTTTTCTGCCTCTTGGGTTAATAGACGGGCCCAGGGGTAAAACATGGTAAGTGGCATTTTGGTCATTATTGAGCTACCAAGTAAAAATATACATCCATCAATTTTTGCTTGTAATTGCCATGTCATGCAATTTGCTTTGGACTCCTTGAACATTTCTCAAATTGGTAACCACAACACAAAATTTTATGATCTTATAAATGCTTCCAAATGCATTGGAATGTAAATACCTCATAATTTTTATCATTAGGTAACTAGGATGAAATGTTAACTAAAAAAAACTGAAATCTTTTATCATAATTTGTAATAGCAAAAATATAACAAGTACTTTTGTACTTACTGTTTCAGAGTACAGAACCTTTTCCAGCTCATTCTTCACAGCAGCTCGAAGGCTCTGCTCTGTAGTGCAGTGTTGCCAATACAGCCACCTTTCCTTAAAGCTCGGACCAATCATTTCCCTCAAAGTGCTCTCAGTATTCTGTGGGAAGTAAAACAACAGATTATAAGACACTAAAGTTAGGCTGATTAAAATAATAGCAGCATGCAACATACTTTTAGGTTAATAACTGAGAACATTGAGTTAGTTGGGTTTAGCAGAACTCAATGGATATCAGTCTCAGCTTTTTGTTAACAACAAGCAATGACTGAATGTACTCAAAATAAACTGTATTCAGGTAAGCAGAAAAACTTAGGTACTGTCTACTTTAAGAGTCCTCAGATTGAGGTAGCAGGCACATGCTTTCGTTGTTCATTTTTTAAATCTGACAAAGCAAATGAAAAGAATTGTTGAAGCAGCATAGCCCAATGTAACTTTCATTGGTGACAAGATATCACTGTAACAAAACAGTGATGTTCTGTATTTCCTCATTTAAATTGAACTGCTTTATTTTTCTGATTAATTTTGAAGGACCAATGCCTCATTAAGAGAGGCTATGGTATCTGGGACATACGTATCTCAGTTAATAACACAGTTGTAACACTGCACACACTCACTCTTTTTCTCTCTAAGAGAAAGAACAAGTCTTAATCTACTCGAGCTGGCTGTGAAAGAGCACTTATGCCGGATTCCATCAAGGAATACCTGTTCTCTGAAATGTTGGAGTTTGCTGGTAATAAAGTTTGCATCAAGATGAGGATTATTCCTAGTCACTTGAGCATGAGTGTTGAGTGTCAGTTTCCAGAAAGCCCCGCACTATATTGGCTAACTGGTTGAACTCCACCCTGACCTGAATTATTCTAAATTTGTCGGTTCCTGCACTGTGTCTGGTTAAGAAAGAGACGCACAAAGATGATATATACATATATTTAATGTCTACAATACAAATACATGATGGACTACACGATAAACATGAAGTAAGTCGGCTGTAGAATGTGTATCTACAGCACACTTGAAACTGCACGCGAGTGTCACGATTCATCTTTTGAAGACCTGCTTATCATGACTGCTCGCCAACGCCCAAGCAGAGAGCGTGGCTCAGCTCTTGGGGTGTTCCTGTTCTCAAAGTCTGCGGGAGGTTCAGAAGTTTTTTACTCCCACACATTCCACACATGTCTCACACTTCACACATAATATAAAATCACTTTACACTTGATGAATATATACCAAAAAAGAGAAATAAGATAAAAAAAACACTAATTATATACATTGGTCACTGAACAATGAGAAATGACAAGAAGTTAAACAAGTTTCTGTCAGTGATCACAAGAACATTCAGGGTAGCACGATGCCCAACATCCATGTGGTTCATCATGTGAAGACCAAAAAGAAAGCCTAAACCCCATACAGTGAAGCTTCTTGAAAAGCACCATGCGACTTCACAGTGAATCATTTTAAAAGGGAGAAAGTAAGTTAGGTGCTCTTGATTTCTGCTTGATTGCATATTTTAATATATTCAGTGAAAATAAAGATTTAAAAAAAAACTGGACAAAGAATGATGTCGACTTAAGACTTTTTTAAAAATATATATATATTTCTCAACATTATCTGCCACACATTATTTCCACCTTAAAATGTGGTATGAATGGCATGGAATGTGGACAGAATATCATCAATGACACCAAAATTTTGAAGCTCCCACCAAGAATCGAGCCCAGGACAGCTTGCACTGAAGGTGAACACCAACAATATAACAAAAAAAAAAAAATCTCATACCTTACATCAAAGAATACTAAGAGTTTTTAATACTTTTCAAAATCGATTCATATTATTTGCTAACAAATCACAAAGGGCAGGACACGAGGAGAAATAATATTCCTTCATGCACTTAATATATAAACATTTACCTTCAGCTTTTCAACAACACTATTTTCCAAGAACTTAAGAGCTGAATCCCAATGTTGTTTATCATGAACAGAACGATCTTCCAATGTATTTAGCTGAATTACTCGAAGCATTTCTGAAGCCTGGAAATAAATACATAAATTTTGAAATTACTAAACTTAATTTGTAACTGTGAGAGTCAACATCTTGAAAAGTAATAATTTAGTGACAAGAAGATTGCTTCTTCTCAGCAAAAATATTAACTGGTTCAAAGCTAATCTTCTGAGATCTTCCTACAAAGCTGGTGGTTTAGTTGTGCCAGTGTGCCACCCAGTACTGCTTTTATGTAACCAGGTG